>NC_135482.1:81671692-81978858 GCF_052094955.1 Ictidomys tridecemlineatus | reverse complement strand
TTTTTTTAATATTTATTAAAAATTTTTAATATTTATTTTTTAGGTGGACACAATATCTTTATTTCATTTTTATGTGGTGTTGAGGATCAAACCTAGTGCCCCACGCAGCAGATGAGAGTGCTACCACTTGAGCCACATCCCCAGCCCTAAATCAGAAAATCTTAATCTAAAAGTTGCTCATGATTAGATCAAAGAAGGAATAAATAACTAAATTTTGTGTAAATGAAATTTGAATTCCATCCAGTTCACCCCCAAAGTACCTATTTTGTCTCCAGAATGGCGTTGCTAAGGGAGAGTGGCTGGGTGGTGGCAATTCAGCATTGGCAGTCTCCGTCAGTGCCCTTCCCACTTCCCCCAACCCCTGGCAATCTGGAAAAATTACATTTTTTCAATTTGATTAAAATTCTCTGTAAAAACAGATCAGGGCAAGCCTTTCACTTTTCCTCTTTCCCATCAAATTGCTCCCCCTTCCCCAAATCTTCCTTCTTTTTTTCTTCCTTCCTTCCTTCCTTCTTTCCTTCCTTCCTTCCTCTCTTTATTTCTTTTCATTGTTGATGAACACAGTACCTTTATTTATTTATTTTTATGTGGTGCTGAGGATCGGACCCAGTGCTTCACAAATGCTAGGCAAGCGCTCCACCGCTAAGCCCCAGCCTCAGCCCCTCTCCAAATTCTTCATACATGATATTTTCAGAGTTACCACAATCTGAGTGTTGTAGGAGAAACAGACAAATGTTTAGAGCAAAATATTGGAAATAAAACAGCCTAATTCTTGAAATCTAAGATTTACATGTTATCTTGTTACGTTTTATCATCTGGGGAAATGTCTTATCATCTGTGACATATTCCTGATAATTGAGGGTATTTTTTTTCCTTGTGAGTATATTTTACAATTGATGGTGTTTAAGATGGGATGAAGTGTGATGGTGGTATTTAAGGTACTGAGGTGGACAAGAAAAGGGAATGATTGGTCAGGGAGTCATCAGAGAAAGCTTTCCAGAAGAATGAGTGAATTTGGTTTTGAAAATAGAATAGGATTTTGGGGGGCAAGGAAAAGACATTCCAAGCCTGGTGAAGAGTGAGGCGTGGAAGAGGTGTGTGACATTGTGACAAGTGTTTAGGGCATTGCTGCCACATGATGTTTGGAGCTGTCAGGAAAAGATGTGCAAAGATGGAACTGGAGAGGAAGGCATGAGCCAGGTTGTGAAGAATCTCAAAGTGGAATCAGGGAGCTTGGCTCTTCCTCTGGGGCACTGCAGATGGGCTTAGAGAATTAGGAAGGTGATTTCTGGAAGATGTGTGTAATGGGCTAGAAGAGGAAAACACTGGAAAAAGGAACTCTAAAAGGCTTTGGGGGCCATGCAAAGAACCTAAAGGAAGGCAATAACAGAGGGGCTGCTCTGGGGATGGAACCCAGGACCTTGGGCGTGCCAGAAAAGTGCTCTACCACTGTGCTACATCCCCAGCCAGAGAAACAGGAATTTTATGAGTGCTTTTCCGGTTCCCACAGCTCTTTCCTTTTCCCTAAATGGCACCTGCAGGGCCAGAGTTGGACAGAGGAGCACCGGAGCTTGCCTGGCTCATGGTGCTCCAGGGAGTGCCTCTGGGGTGACTCTGGGTCTGCTGAATGGTAATGTAAAGAAGGTTCTTTCTCCCTCTTAGAGAAGCTCACAGCCAAACCGAAAAGCGGAGAAGAGATAAAATGAACAACTTGATTGAAGAACTGTCTGCCATGATCCCTCAGTGCAATCCTGTGGCCCGTAAACTGGACAAACTCACAGTTTTAAGAATGGCTGTCCAGCACCTGAAGTCTGTAAAAGGTGAGTTTGAGAGGAGCTTCCCCCAGAAGCTTCTGGTGTCTTCTCTGATTGGTGTCTCTGGTTGGTTGGTTTTGTTACTGGCTATTGAGATTCTATTCCCATGTGTCTTCCCCCTTTATGGGCATTGTCTGTCCTCAGTCTGTATGTGTCGAGAATATTAAATTGAAAGTCAGAAAACTTGGTTCTGATGAAAGCTTTATCTCAAGCTTACAAGGTAAACTCAGAGTCTTTATATTCTGCTTGCTTTTCCTGTGTGCAATATGAAGAGAATATTACTTGCCCTTCATCTCTCTCAATACTTAAGAAGTTCTGAGGAGCAGTATTAATTATTACAGTATAAAGGCATTGGGGGGTTTCTATTTGAAAATAGTCTCCTTGAATTCAATTTCTCTTAAAACGTCATTCACATTTGTCAGCAGGTATCCTCCCATGTACCAAGTCCTTTGTCCTTGCCTTTTGGTATGTGTGTACTTATGTCTAACACTAGTAGTCCCCCAAGTTCAGTCTAACTTTTAAATTGAAGCATAATAAGTACATTTGTGTCTACATTACAGCAGAGACCATACCTGGTTTGGGAATAACTCCAGTCTAAGTTGAGGGGCTGGGTAATGGAAGTAGAAAATTGAGTTTTAGATTATTATAATATTTTTGATACAAACTTGGGTTGAGAAGACAAGACCTGGCAGAGTAGCAAGCTGAAGACCACAAAGGAGACTCTGAAGATTTGTAAAGATCTAAAAGATGATGGCAAAATTTGGCTCAAAATGTATAAAAAAGGAATGAACAAAGGTTGACCAAGGGGCTTGGTCTAGATCTCTGTCCTACACTGTAAGCCATTTTTTTTTTTTTAGGGAACATCTATTTCAGGGAAAAGATGGACCTCCTTCAGGGACTTTGCCTGATCCAGTTGAAGAAGCAACTTAGAGGAGAGCAGTATTTTTCCTGAGGCTTCCTTTTGGGAGCGTGATTGGAGATCTTACTTTCATAAGAGTCTATTGTGCAGTAAAGTTCTCTTTTGCCCACAAGTGGACTTGCAAAAAGCGTATGCAGCATTTCCCTTGAATCTTGTAGCAATGAAAATTTGCAGGCTCAACTGAGGTCATTTGATTGCAACCTGGAAATTACCCATGCATTTTCACGTTAGTCCTGAGAAAGGAGAACCTAAGCTAGGGATCAGCCAATGAATTGAACTACATGCCTGCTCTGTGCTTGGGTTTAAAAATGAATGAGTCAAGGTTCTGCCCGCTAGGGGTTCTTGGCCAGACAAGGGGGACAGACTGATGGCAAAATCATTAAAACCTGCTGTGGTAAATGTCCCAGCCGAGGTCTGAGTGTAGTGAGAGGCCATGGGTGCTTGGTGGGGAGGAGGCACTCTCTAAATCCATGGGGGATTCCTTGCAGCAGAGTGTCAATTTTTGCCTTCAGTCCTTCTGAGCTGAAGTGAGTGGTCAGGTGCTCGTCCACACAGCCTCACCAGGTCCTTCAGTCAATGCTGCTCCCCGTTACGTGAGATGACATAGGCCATCGGATCTGCATCCAGTGCACTTGGTAGAGTATACCGGGCTTGCTCTGCGGAAGTGTAGAAGCTGGGTTTTCAAGGGCTGCGGGTGAACCATGTATCATAATTATTTTAAAGGCAGACCATTGTTGAAATAATTTTTTTCCCCACTACACTCTTCAGTAGTGCTTTTCAAACTAAATGGGTGGGGCCCCAGTGTAACCTGCTGCTACTCCCCACCTATTGCAGAATACAGTAGATAACTGGAAAAATAATCAAGGGCTTAGATGATATGAAAATGTTAGCACTTCTGTAAAACTGTCATAACTGCTTATTCTTAAATTCTGACCTCATCTCCCTATGGTTTGCTGATGCCTGTGGTCTGCAGACCACGTCTGGAGAGGCCCAGCTCTGCAACGTGCGCTTTCAGAGAGCCTGTGGGCATCCTGTGTCTACAGTCTGTTTGTCAGTGGTGGCAGAGTGGAGTGGTTCATGTGTGTAGGCCCTGGTGGTAAACTTCCTAATCCAGACTCCTTGAACTTCATAACTGTGATTTACACAAGCCATTTGACATTCTAATACTCAATTTCCATGTGTCTAGAATGGGGATGATGCATCTGCCTTTTGGGGTTGTTTTTAAGAGTAAAGAATTAGGGGCTGAGGTTGTGGCTCAGTAGTAGAGTACTTGCCTGGTATGTGTGAGGCTTGGGGTTCGATTCTCAGCACCACACATATACATAAATAAATTAATAATTAAATAAAAGTCCACCAATAACTAAAAAAAAATATTTTTGAAAAAGTAAAAAAATTAATGCATATGAATTGCTAGTGGAGTTTTCTAATGGGGAAGGTGGTAGTAAGAGTGTTGGTAATTGTCATTTGGGGTCACTTTGAGCTCTGCCACCCATAACCAACATTGACTGTGGGAAAGTGAAGCGGTCAGGCTGCCTGGTCGTTTTTGCTGATGGACTTCTGAAAGCAGGTATGTTAGAGGTCGTAGCAGGTGCATGGAATATCTCAGCATCGGTGGTGTTGGTTAACCTGCTGTAGTCTCAACCCGACCTAGGCTGCTCTCCTTTCTCTTCAGCATGTGCCTCCTCCCAAGCGTGGTCTTTTAGTGATTTTTCACTGACAGGGTTTCCCTAACTTGCTTCTGCTGTATGTGCTGTGTCGATCTTGCTTCAAGCCAGACCTAGAAGTGTCCCCACTGTGTTCAGAATCTCTCCACTGCTGTACCCTGGCCCTGAACCCTGTCTGAGTGTCTTTCGGTTCTTTCTCAACTCCCTCGTGCTACAGTCCACCTGGTGCTGTGTCGTAATAACAAAGGAGAAATCATTCAGGGGAATTCTTTGAGGCCTATGATGCATGTTATTTAGGACAGAGGAGATTTTCCTTTGCTTATGCTGGGCTTTTCCAGATGCTACTAGTCTGGGAAAATGTAACCCACTCACCATGAAGTGCTTTTGGTTTTCTATCCCCTGTCTTTTAGATGATTAGTGAGTGTGGGCTGCAGGTCTATCCATGGATAAATTTGTGGTTAAAATGTCTTGGGGTGTTACCCCCACCTAACTCTTTCAAAGGGAGTTGGGGAAAGTGGATTTGCTTCTGCATCACAATTGCCCTGGGGATCTTGCACTTTGGTTCTGTAGCTCAGCCTCTGCGCCCCCTTGTGGCCACAAAGGGCTATCACATGTCGGGGTTGGATGCTCTCAACACAGGTAGTTTGGATTCTTGCTGGTCTCAGGTTTTGGTCTGACGAATTCCTTCTCTTTTTTTCCCAATGTTTCATTTGCTTTAGAGGCTTCAATTTCAATATAATAAGCTCTGAGGGGTTCAAAATGAATTATTTCATTTGTATTTTACATAGTTTTTGTATATTATTAAAGTCTCCATGTAATCTTTGAAGGAGTTTTCTTAGTTGAAAATACTACAAATCCATAAAATTTGTTTACATTTTCAGGCTTTCCCCATCCAGGGGAATTCTTATGGTGAGTTTTAATGAGGTTAAGAAATTATCAAATTAACTCTTCTATATTCTTGAATATTGTTGCACATGCATTTTATAATGCTTTTTAAAGCTTTTACTATTTGTGAATTTGAATACAAAGGAATGAGTAGTTCCAAGGATTTACAACCCCAAAGCAAGGTTTTTAATCTAGTAATAATGGAAGAAGAGAAAGTTTACAGAAGAGAAAATGCTCCCCCGCCATCCTTCTCCTCCGTAGCACCAGCAGCCTTGTTAGCACTCACTGAGAACTTACCTCATTTCCCTCTCCACTCTATTTTCAATAATTTTTTGGTCTGTTTATTTTTAGGCATGACAAATTCTTATTTAGGAGATCACTATAGACCTTCATTTATTCAGGATAATGAACTCAGGCACCTAATCCTTAAGGTAAGTGAAGGGATACATGTCTAAGTTGTATTTGTCCCTTCATTTCTGAGTGGGAGGCAGATTTTCTTTGCTTCTGTTCAAACACACAGAATACAGAATGTGTATTCTACCACATTTCTTCTAATATAGAAATTGAAGACAGAAATTGGTGTGCCTTATTAGTGAAGGAGAGATGAAGGATGGGCCCTGTCGCCTGTCTGTAGTGTGAACTCCTTACACAGCCTGATGGGTCTGTCCTCACTATTGTCACCTCTTCAGAGCTTTCCAACTAGTGTCCTGTTCCTCAGGATCTTGTTCTCTGATCATGAACAGTCACTGCTTGCCGGATGGGTTGTTGGTCTATGCATTTCTGTCCTCATTCTTCCATATGTGTGAGGATTCAGAGTCATCATTTAGAGATTTGCCATGGAAGATGTGACATGTGACTGGCTTATCCTGGGCAGATGATAAGTGTCTTGGTCATCTGCTATGACATGAGCTTCAAGCTGTACTCATATCAAACAGTCTTCAAATATGTTTTCATGATTTTCTTCATTTTTTCTTTAAGGTTTTTTTTTATTTTTGCTTTCGGTGCTGGAGATTGGACCCAGCACCTCGTACATGCTGGGCAAGTGCTCTACTATCCCCAGCCCTTAGATTTTGTTCTCGTTTGTTTTTTAGAAAGTTATTCTTTTCTTTAAACCATGAAATGTAAATAGAGTATTCCTAACATGAATAAATAGGAATTTTTGCAGATAACAAAATAATAATTTTTAAACACAGGGAAATGTATTTCTGGGAAGCTTTCTCACAAATCTTTGTATTTTTTTTTCAGTCATAACTTCATACGTATAACTGTGGCTCCCACCCCCCTTCCCCCGAATATTTCTGCCTAATTCACCTCACTCGTTTCCAACTGGTAAAAAATAAGTTCAAGGAATGCCAAGTAGGAGTGCCAGACTCCTGTTCTGTGTTTGTTCATCTCCATTTCCCTGTTGGCTGCATCACAGGGGAATTTGTTGGGTAGATATCATGGGAGATGAGGATATGTTAGAATTTTTAGTCTGTTTTTGAATGAGTGGTCCCATTATTCAGAATGTATGTGAAAGTGTCATGAAGGTGTCCAGTGACTCATGTCCAACCTTTCCTGACCTGTGCAATGCCCTCACCTCGGCACACCCTCCATCCTCACTATGGGTGGTTTTTTTTTTTTTTGATAACTAGAGTTCTTGTATGTAGGGGAGTAGAATTTGGTCAAGGTAATTTTTATATTAGAAAATATCTGAACTGAACACTCCACAGCTAAAGCTTCCATGTCAAAAACATAAGCTAGGATTCAGTTTGATCATCTATCAATCTTTACATCTTAATAAATTTTCTTGGGCTGGGGCTGGGGCTCAGTGATATAGTGCTTGCCTAGCACATGTGAGGCCCTGGGTTCGATTCTCAGCACCGCATATAAATAAATAAAATAAAGCTCTCTTGAAAACTAAAAGAAATATTTTTTTAAAAATTCTTAAAATTGATTTTTACCATCTCGGTAAGCACTCTTGATTTTATTGCCACATATTTTCCTTAACATCTGAACTAATGTAGGACATAAGATATTTTACACTTTACTGTATTATTTTTTTTTTTAAATCCTAGACTGCAGAAGGCTTCCTGTTTGTGGTTGGATGTGAAAGAGGAAAAATTCTCTTCGTTTCTAAGTCAGTCTCCAAAGTACTTAATTATGATCAGGTATCCAAAACTAAGGATGTTTTCCAATGTTTAATTTTTTTGAACAAATTCATATTTCTGAAGCTGTTTCTAAACAACTAATCCATGGGATGGGGGGATTAGGTTTTGCTAAATTAGAAGAAGGTACTTGGAAAGAGGGTAGGTTTTTATTACTGACATCTGTGTTCCTTTCTTGACTTTTAGCAGGCTAACTTTCTTGAACCCCAGCCTCCTTCTATGTAAATATGGGAAATAATAATTATACCTGTCTCTCAGGGTACAGTGACTAAAAAAGATACCAAACTGGAGTGTCTGAAAAGTGTTAGTCACCCTTCTGTATGTCAAGAGACAGCATTATTGCTCATTATTAAGTTATATACATTGCATAATAGCTCTTGATTTCAGCTCTGGCAACAAATCCAAGGCACATCTTTTGTGTAACTGGCTTACCTCATTCTTGAGCACTGTTTAATTTCAACTAGCTACTCAAAAACTACAGTAGTGAAACTAATCCGACAGAGTGAATAAACTAGAAATCAGGTAGACCCACAGCTTTGATCTTGAGTAACCCCATTATTTCCTCTCTGTTTTCAAGGTTGGAAGGATATGAGGCATTTATAGGTAATGGGTTAAATATTAGAAAAGATGTATTATAAGCCTTTATGCAGAAGGATTGAGAACCAGTTAATCATGCAGCTGTGACGGCTGGGGGCACAGGAGTGGTACAAGACCTGATGACTCCTTTTTAATTGGAGTTGGAGATCACCATACACACACACACACCAAGCTAAGATAACTTATGATACAGGGTAGCATTTAAGTGGCTCACTGGCTACTCAGGAAGATGTTGGGATCCCTGTGATAGATAACAGGATCTAGTTGGCTTTTCAGATTCAGAAACCTGACTTGCTCCAAAGTAGAGAGTTATGGACATACACTTACATCAGCCAAACACACGACACCCTAGTACATAAGTCAGGTTGCTCGTTTTCTAGTCTCTCTGTCTTCTTGTGTCAGCTGGTCCATCTGTTCCACCTGCTACAGGAATGTCTACCTGGGTAATACAGGAGTTCAGAAGAGGTATGATCATTGTAGTCAGGGAAGTGAGAGGTTTTTCTGGGGTGGTATTTTGTTGGTTTTTTTTTTTTTTTTAGTATTATGTTTGTTTAGAGTATATACCCTAAAATTGGATATTCTGTGATTTACATATTCTATAATGTAACCTATTTGCTTTTATCAAGGATAAAAAAGATAAAAGTAAATCATAGTGATTTATACATACTATGTGAATTGGGGGATGTTAAAAACAGTAACAAGATTTAACTGAATATTGGCAATTAGGCATTTGTATATGGTTTGTGTGTATCCAAGAATAGTTCTGAGTGCATGTATTTTTTTCTGCCTACAAATATCACCATGTTTCTAACACTGACTTAGTCAATGTCTCACCATGTAGTGAACATATATCTTTGAGCTTAAGAAAAATCAGCCTCTAACAGGGAATATTTATCATATGTCTGTGTGAGGAAATGTAAAAAAAAGGTGGCACTGATTTTTAAATGCACCTCTGCCTTATGAATAGGCTAGTTTGACGGGACAAAGCTTATTTGACTTCTTACATCCAAAAGATGTTGCCAAAGTAAAGGAACAACTTTCTTCTTCTGATATATCACCAAGAGAGAAGCTAATAGATGCCAAAAGTAAGTACTCATTTATTTACCATTTTCTATAAATATAATTGTTACCTGAAAGTACAGCTGTACAATTTTTTAAACCAGCTAATTAAGGTTTTATCAAGAAGAGAATTAGTGAACTTTATGTTCACCAGCTCTAGAGGGTGAAAAATACATAGCTATACAGAGAATTCCTAGACTTACACAGACACCTGAAAATAAGCATAGCGATCAATTCAAATGAAGGTGCTTTGGGAAACACATGACTGATTCATAGTCATTATTTTTTATAAGCAAACGAATTTTTCTAAGAAGATATTGTTTGGGGTAAAAACAATTGTTGGAGTTTTCATTACTTAGGTATATGCTGAGAGACAATACCTGAGTTAGTTCTTTTTAGTATGAAAGACCTTGTGTTATACTAACTGGTCTCAGGAAGTAGACTGATTCTTTATATTCTGTGAAAATACTTAATCTCTGAAAATGCTAAGTGCCAATATGATATAAAAATTCTATGCCTCTGACAGTGTTTGTAGTGAAGTTTTTCTTTATTTTTTTTTAATTCAGTTTTTTATTTTATATAAGTTTATTATCCACCCCATGGTGGGGGAGAAAAACTGCACGTGTTTTGAATTGTCCAATGGGATTGCTTGACAACCACACTTTTTGGTATGTTCAGTTCAGGATTTATTGTATAATCATGATGTTGCTTTAAATAATCATTTATTTTCTCAATTTGTTAAAACACTGTAGGTGATCAGAAAACATCAGGAGGTAAATTTTAAAAGTATTTGAAAATATTTCTTTCCACCTCTTCTCTTGCCCCCTTCTGCCAAAGCTGGTTTGCCTGTTCACAGTAATTGTCACGCTGGGAGGACACGTGTGTATTCTGGCTCCAGACGATCTTTCTTCTGCCGAATAAAGAGCTGTAAAATCTCTGTCAAAGAAGAACATGGATGTTTACCCAACTTAAAGAAGAAAGGTATGATCCTTTTGAAATGTCAAGTGATTTGTAGCATAGATGCAAATTTTAATGTCCTAAATACTTTCCATACAGAAAAAAAGTAAAATGTATAATCAGGGCTTCAAGACCAAAAACACCTAAGAAAATAAATTTTTTTTAATATTTATTTTTTCAGTTTTAGTCGGATACAGTATTTTTATTTTATTTTTATGTGGTGTTGAGGATCAAACCAGTGCCTCATGCATGTGAGGTGAGCACTCTACCGCTGAGCCACAACCCCAGCCCATAAGATTGATTTTTAACCATAATTATTTAGATTGGTTCATTGTATCTTTCAAATGTATCAGGTAATTACATATTTTCTTCATTGACCAAGATTTTAATAGTGCTGTTGAAATTATAGTTTTGGGGGCTGGGCTTGTGGCTCAGTGGTAGAGCGCTTGCCTAGCATGTGTGAGACATTGGGTTCGATTCTCAGCACCACATATAAATAAATGAATAAAATAAAGGTCCATACATATAAAAATATTTTTAAAAAAGAAAATAAATTATAGTTTGGGAGCTATTAAAAGAGAAACAAATGACCAGAGATGGAAATGAAAATTTTGTTATGACACTCCACTGTTCCTTTTTTAAAAAGATCTTTTTAAAGAAAAAAGTTTAAAAAAAAAAAAGTACACACACAAATGTTAATGGCAAAATAGCCTTGTTTGATTAATTTCAGTGAAAGTTTCTTAAAATATCCAAGATGTGGTTTTAATTCTCGTGACATTGTGGTTCTTTGGTAAATATTTATCTTTGCAATTCTTTTCTACATTCATCTTGCAGATGCTTTATGAAATGGTTAAAAACTCATTTGTTTAACTTTGTGAGGGAATTTTAGGAAATGCAAAATATCTTATAACTTTTTTTGCCCAAGAATATACTAAACTATTTAGGATTTTTTATTCAAATTTCAACTTGAGATTTGTTTTCTTATCCTTTAGGAGGCTTTTTGTATGGAGCTACAGAATTTAACTTACAAATTTTGGTCTGAATTGTTTTTGACAACCGCCTAAAATGATAACCACTCATATCTACTCAATAAGCATTTACCCTGTGCCGGATACTATGCTAAGTGAATTAATCCTCATGAAAACCTTTTTGTTGGGGCTGGGGATGTGGCTCAAGTGGTAGCGTGCTCACCTGGCATGCGTGTGGCCTGGGTTCAATCCTCAGCACCACATACCAACAAAGATGTTGTGTCCGCCGAGAACTGAAAAATAATAAATATTAAAAAATTCTCTCTCTCTTCTCTCTCTCTCTCTCTCTCTCTCTCTCTCTCTCTCTCTCTCTCTCTCTCTCTCTCTCTCTCCTCATTCACTGTCTCTTTAAAAAAAAAAAAAAGAAAACCTTTTTGTTGTTGTTGTTGTTTTGGTGCTGGGGATAGAACCCAGGGCCTCAAGTATGCTAGACAAGCACTCTACCACTGAGCTCTCCCTCAGCCCCATGAAAATACTATTCTTACCTCTATTTAGAATCAAAGATGCTCCAGGTTCTGGTTGTGGGTTCTGCCTCACAACAGAAATGCTGGTGGGTAGCCTTAGGGCACAGTCGGAAGCGCCTGGGCTCTGAATTCCCTAGGGTTTTAGTGTCAGGTCTGCCACTTAAGAACTGTGCACCCTTAGGCAAGTTCCTCTTAATTTACAGAAAGTGAATGTTATGGGCTGAACTTATGTTTCCCCCAAATGTGTCTGTGGAAGTTCTGACCTCCCTGTGACTGTATTTATAGCCAGAGGCGTTAAA
Organism: Ictidomys tridecemlineatus; assembly: GCF_052094955.1. NCBI lineage: Eukaryota > Metazoa > Chordata > Mammalia > Rodentia > Sciuridae > Ictidomys > Ictidomys tridecemlineatus. Next base: position 81,967,025 of record NC_135482.1, on the reverse strand, counting down.
GAGGTGATGGGGTTAAACAAGGGCTCAATGGTACAGCCTTTGCCCAGTAGGACTGGAGTCCTGAGAGGAAGACTAGGAGCTCTAGGGTTGTTCGTCCACACAGAGAAAGGCCATCCATAAGCCAAGGAGAGAGGCCTCGGGAGAAACCAAGCCTGCCAGTTCCTCCATCTGAGACGTCTAGCCTCCAGCCCTGTAAGACAATTGCCTGTTTGGGCCTGTGTGTGGTGTTTTGCTATGGCAGCCTGAAGTGAGCTGATGAAGACTAGGAGTGCAGTTCTCTTCCATGTGGCTCCTTAGTGCTTGGCTCCCAGGGGGCACTCAGACAATGGCTAGTATTTGTGGCTCAGAAGGAAGAGAAGGAAAAATGAAAGAGAACAAGGAGAGAATGAATACCTTGGAAAGGTATTTCTTGTCCCTGGCCCTTGGTCACACTTGTTTAGTGACCTAACATATGGTCTGTTCTCGAGAAAATAACATGTATTGATGAAAAAAATATGTATCCTGCAACTGTTGGATGGAATTTTCTGTAAAAGTTCATTTCATGGATCATTTAGTTTCTTTGTTGACTTTTGTGTGGATGAATCTGTCAGTGAGAGTGGGTACTAAAATCCCCCAGTATGATTGTATTGGCGCCTCTCTCCCCCTTTAGGTCTAATAGTGTTTGTTTTATAAAATCTGGTGCTGCCACATTAGGTATGTACGGATTTACATTTGTCTTCTTGGTGAATAAGTCCCTTGATCATTAGCAACCTTCTTGGACTCTTGTTAGTTTTTGTCTTAGTCTCATTTGCCAGATGTAAGGGTAGCTATTCCTACTTGCTTTAAGATTACATTTGCTTGGAATATCATTTTCACTTTGTCTCTTTCTTTATTGGTATAGAAAGCTTACTATAATCGGCATAAAATATTGTTTATTTAAAACAAAATAAAAACAATATTTCATATTGTTTTATTCAGCCAGTCTGGGTTTTGTTTGTTTGTTTTGGTACTGGAGATTGAACCCAGGGGTGCTTTACCAACAAGCTATATCCCCAGTCCTTTTTATTTTTAGACAGGGTTTCACTAACTTGCTGAGGCTGGCTTCCAACTTAATACTCCTCCTACCTAAGCCTCCCAAGTAGCTAAAATTAGAGGTGTTCATCACTGCACTGCACCCAGCAAGGCTTATTATTTTTGGATACCACCTAGTTTTGTTAATATGAATGAAAACATTGTATATATGATTATCCCTATTTTAATTCCTTTGAGTTACGTTGGACATTAGGGTGATGTAAAGGAAAGAGCATGGAATAGTTCTAGGTTTCTCATTTAACTTCCTGGGTTAATTGTGGCGGCATAAGTCAGGCTAGGGAAGAAGTGATAAAGACCAGGTCTAAGGTTGGAGGGGACCATGAGTTTTGTTATTTAAGGCATCCATGGACTGTGGAGAAGACGATGTCTATTGGGTGTTGAATGCAAGGTCTTGTGTATGGTTTACAAGACCTCAAGGGTGTTTCCTGCTTTATTCTCCAGCTGTTACCCATGCAGCCTCTGTATTAGCCACATCTGATTATTGTCTCAATCTGTTTGCTCTGGCTGTTCCCTCTGACTGGGAACACCCTTTTTTACCTGTGCCCTCCACCTCCTGTCTGAGTACCTCCCATAATAGAGCATTCACTGTCGAACACCATGGCATGAGTAGCTCAGGATCCCAGCTCTGGACCAGCCTGTTTGGATGTAAACCTCAGCTGCACTCTGTACCTGCTGCAATTTTGGCATTAACCCTGGTTCCCAAGACAATGAGGGTAATATTAGAACCTCACACAGGACTCTGAGGATGGAATAAGTTATACATTTAAAGCACTTAAAACAGGATGGCACATGTCTTCTAGACATGTTTGCAGTTATCACCTTGCTCTTTTTAAGATAACCAATATGGTCTTTCACTTAAATATTCTTTTCTTTTTTAAGATTTATTATGGTAACAGTCTTTCCAAATAATGCCAATGTAAAACAAAAGTTTGTTCTGGATTTTCCTAAATCTGATCACAAACAAGTTGTTTAAAAGACTTTTCCTTTCTCTCCCTCTACTTCTTACCTCCTAAATCCCCTTTTTAGAGGACTATGAACTGCATACCGCCCATCTTTTAGGCCTGTGTTGTATTTCATTGTTTTCTTAGGCATTTCCTGATATTTGAGCATATGGATATTTTCAGTTTTTTATTCTAGTAGACCTGTTTGACAGGCTGTTCCCTATGAGTTCATTGCTTGGGATTTTTCTGAAAAGTGATTTTTTTTTTTAGGCAGATTTTATCTTTACCTTTTATTACATTTATCCAAATATTCCCTAAAATATTTCTATAATATACCATATATATCTATTATTATAAGTGCTAACATAGGAAATTTAAGAATATATGCATAATGATTTAAATGTTCTTTTTAAGCTTATGAATATGAACTATAATATACCTCCAAAATTAATAAGCTAAAAGACATGAAATTTAACTTTTTCTAAGATATAATTATTATAATTTAAAATTCCCTGGGAAACTGAGAGCATTGGCACATGCCTATAGTCCCAACTACTGGAGGCTGAGGCAGGAAGAACTCAAATTTAAGGAGAGTCTCAGCAACTTAGCAAGACTTTGCTCAAAATAAAATGAAAAGGTCTGGGGATGTAGCTTAGTAATAGAGCCCTGGCCTAGGTACAGCCAAAGCTCTGGATCAGACCCCTAGTATCACAAAAACAAACTGACTTGGAATATATAAAGTATAGGCCTACTTAATCCTAAATTAAAGCAATCAGTTACTTTTCTGACATAATTTGATTTAGTTTCTGGGGTGGGGGGAATACCTATCAATAAAATCATTATATAACAAGATCAGATATTTTGGGGGGGAGTACTGAGGACTGTACTTGGGGACACTCGGCCACTGAGCCACATCCCCAGCCCTATTTTGTATTTTATTTAGAGACAGGGTCTCCCTGAGTTGCTTAGTGCCTCACTTTTGCTGAGGCTGGCTTTGAACTTTCGGTCCTCCTGCCTCAGCCTCTTTAGCTGCTGGGATTACAAGCATGTACCACTGTTCCCGGCATTTTTTTTTTTTTTAAAGAATAAAAGGAGTAGGATTGTGTAGAATAGAAACAGAACTCTTGCAGGGGTAAGAGGGGAGCCCCTTAGGGGTTGTCCTTGATGGTTTCTTTTTAATCCAATTCCCTTCCCCTTTCACTGTAGCATATTTAAAGACCATTTCACAGCCATTACAATTACTGTAAATGCCAATGTAAGAAGTTGTAGAGTTTATAATTATGTAAATGTCCTTTTCTAAAAATGTTTTAATTAGATCATAGAAAATTCTGTACCATCCACTGCACTGGTTACCTGAGAAGCTGGCCTCCAGATATGGTTGGAATGGAAGAGGAGAGGGATAACAAGAAAGACAACAGTCATTTTACCTGCCTCGTTGCCATTGGAAGATTGCATCCGTATATTGTCCCACGGAACAGCGGAGAAATTAAAGTGAAACCAACTGAATTCATAACACGGTTTGCAATGAATGGAAAATTTGTGTACGTAGACCAAAGGTAAACATTTACATGATATACAGATGTGGCATTCAATGGGGTGTTTGAGGCTATGAAAGCTGTAGTTTAGTAGTACTGCTGGTTTTTTTTTTTTTTTTTTAAGGCTTCAGAGCAAGGAATAAAGTTTAGGTGAGATAAGGGTATGGATGTGTCAGTAAATTTGTTCAAACAAAAATATAAATTGGGAAAATATTTGTTAACCAGTAATGCGGAGACTGGGCCTGGCTAGTGGCCACAGTTTTGATGGGGAGTAGTAAGGGCGCTCCTGGGGTTGGGTGGGGGGCTGTGTCCGTGTGACTGTACTGGTGTGCAGCCCTAGTCCTGGCTAGAGCCGCCAAGGGCAGCCTAATGGTCACTCATCCCCAAGGCCACAGCCCCACTATTCTGACCACAGCTGGGCCTCCAGTGTTCTGGGAGGGAGTGCACTCACCAATTCTGAAGTTTGTTTTCAATCTTAAAACCAGGGCAACAGCCATTTTAGGATATTTGCCTCAGGAACTTTTGGGAACTTCTTGTTATGAATATTTCCATCAAGATGACCATAGCAACCTGACTGACAAGCACAAAGCAGGTACGCTGTGCCCTGAGCGGAGTACTTTTTGGGTGATTTTTTTTTTTATTACAGCTTCAACTCTGAAATTTCTCCTCCTATGAAATTAGTAATGTGAATCATTCTTCAAGGAATTGATTTTTATGGTGACTTATACTTATTGGCTATTATTTTATTAATTCTTAATTACTATTTAGTTTTTAATTGTATCTAATTTTATTAAATTTTTAAATTTGTTCTAATTAGTTATACGTAACAGTAGAATGCATTTTGACACATTGTACACAAATGGAGACAACTGCTCATTCCTCAGGCTGAATGCAATGCAGGGTCACTCCAGTAGTGTAATCATACACATATGTAGGGTAATAATGTCTGTCTCATTCCACCATCCTTCCCATCCCCACTGCCCCTCCCCTCCCCTCACTCCCCTCTGTACAATCCAAAGTCCCTTCATTGTTCCCTCCCTCTTCCCCATTATGGATCAGCATCTGCTGATCAGAGAAAACATTAGGCCTTTGGTTGGGGGAGATTGGCTTATTTCATTTAGAATGATATTCTCTTGTATTATCCATATCTACAAATGCCATAATTTTATTCTTCTTTAAGACTGAGTAATATTCCATTGTGTATATGTACCACATTTTCTTTATACATTCATCTGTTGAAGGGCACCTAGGTTGGTCCCATAGTTTAGCTATTGTAAATTGAACTGCTATAAACTTCTATATAGCTATATTGCTGTAGTATGCTGATTTTAAGTCCTTTGGGTGTAAATCAAGGAGAGGGATAGCTGGGTCAAATGGTGATTCCATTCCAAGTTTTCTGAGGAATCTCCATACTGCTTTCCAAAGTGGTTGCACTGATTTGCAGTCCCACCAGTTCCTTTTCCCCCCACATCCTCGCCAACACTTATTATTGCTTGTATTCTTGATAATTGCCATTCTGAATGGAGTGAGATGAAATCTTAGAGTAGTTTTCATTTGCATTTCTCCAGTTGCTACAGATTAATTTTGTTAAATTTTTAATTTAATATTCAATTTGATTAATATTTAATAATGTTTTTTCTTGTTAAGTTCTACAGAGTAAGGAGAAAATATTTACAGACTCATACAAATTCAGAGTGAAAGATGGCTCCTTTGTAACTTTAAAAAGCCAGTGGTTTAGTTTCACTAATCCTTGGACCAGAGAACTAGAATATATTGTGTCTGTCAACACACTAGTTTTGTAAGTACTTTATTTTTAAGACCTTCATTATTAATCTCAAATGGATGCAATTTTTTTCCCCTAAATATTTTCAGTCTGCAGTTGGTAGAATCCATGGGTGCAGAACTTGAGGATGCAGAGGGCCCGCTATGTTCTGAGTTGTTCTTTGGCAATAGTTCTCCCAAGTTTGCTCTTTTGTAATGTACTTTTGCTTGGTGTAATACATGATGGTAAAAGCATTTATCCAGGCATTTCCTTCCTACCCTTCATGATCTTGTCTTGTCCTTAAAGTGCATGTCATTTTGCATCTATATCCTCTAAGTCTGGGTGCCACATGTGACTGAGTGGGGCATGCCGAAGAGTGAGTAGAGATCCAGCCCAAGTGTTGCTAGGCAACACTGTCTATAGCTGTGTCAGCCTGAAGGAAGAGCCACTTTTCCTGACTGGCAACAGTATGTTCCCATGGCCCTGTTCTAAGTTTTACTGTTTTTCTACAAGTTTCTCTTTGATGATGCTATAAGGTTTTATTAGACCTATTTATTTATTTATTTATTTATTTATTGGGTACAAGGGATTTGAACCCAGGGGGGCTTAACCACTGAGCCGCATCCCAACCCTTTTTATTTTTGATTTTAAGACAGGGTCTTGCTAAGTTGCTGAGCTGGCTTTGAACTTGCAATCCTCTTGCTTCAGCCTCCCGAGCTGCTGGGATTTCAGGCATGTACCACCATGCCTGGCTATTGATTTTATTATTTGCAATATTTGGTATATAAAAAGAAGCACCAAAAAATTATCTCAAACATTGCCTGTCACCCATTCCAGTAATCTTTGCCTTCTTATCACTAGGATAGGAACTGAGAATTTGTTACTGTGTAACCGTATACTTAATAGGATATTTGGCAATGGCCCTGATAATTAGCATATCAAATACCTTGATGTGGTGATATTAACAATATGTACATTAACATGTACATAAAACATTAAATGGGCCAAGAATTGACAATCAAATGCATGGAGCTTAATGTAGTTGTTTTAACAATTTTCTTTATCTTAGGGGGAAAAGAATCACCTATTTTTTTTTTTAATTCTAGGGGCCATAGTGAGACCAGAGGAGCATCATTATTTCACTGCAGCTCTCAATCATCAGAAGGTAAGTTTAGGTTTTAGTTGGTGGAAGACTTGTTGCTAAGACCATTAAGACTATTACTTAATAGTATTATGCAGTTACTTTTTTTTCTGTCTTGGAGAGGGGAAAATTTCAAGGTGAAATTAGAAGACTTCTATGGGTGGCTTATCGGCATCCCAAATTTGGGAGTAAGTTCACAGGGAAATAGGTACCCCCTTGGAAACTCCCAGGAGTGCCACCATGTCCCCTTTAGAATGCCCACAGCTCTTTGTTCACACTTCGGTTACTGCCTTCATTGTGTTTCCATGAGTTGTGCACTTGTTGGGCTCCCCCTGGCTTCAGGAGCAGGAATAGTGTTTTAACAGCCTTCCCTGGCAGCCAGCGTCGTCCCTTGTCTGTTGTGGTGCTTGTTAAACATCTGTTGCAGAAATAAAAGTATTAAGGGCAGCTTTTGCTTATCTGTTACCATATTTCACCACATAATTATTACCACCTCATTTACGTGGATTCCATGAATCCTAATGTTGCACCAAAGACAGTTTAGTAAGAATGATTTTTAAGTAATACCAGCACAATTTCTATTTTTTTAAAATTTTACATAATGTTGGCACCCCACTATTTTGAAAAAAATTTTGGCATAAAATCTGTAATGATTATTGGTGAAATATGGTAGTTTTTAACCACAGGGTTGAACTAACATATTTGTGTAATAAAAATATTAGGAAATATGAGAAATAAAGTAGTATTTCTCAGGCCTTCGTATGGAGATGAAAGTAGGAGGAGAAAGAGAACTAGAAAATTATTTGAATTGAAAGTTATTAACCATATGAAAAATGGTGGTATATATGCATAATAAGAATTGTAATGCAAAAAAAAGTACATGTATAAAGACATGAATTGGTGTGAACATGCTTTATATACAATGATATGGAAAATTGTGCTCTCTAAGTGTAATAAGAATTGTAATGCATTCCACTGTCGTGTAATTTTAAAAAATAAAATCAATGAAAAACAAAAGAAAAAAGATCTGGAAAACTGGAAAAAAAAAAGAAAGTTATTAACCAAAGTCACATAATTTTTATAAGTCTCAATTGAATTATTTTTCTTTTGCTGTTGCTTAGAATCCCCTAAGCAATCTTGTATCCATGTGCCTGGAATGTCTACTGGAACTGTACTTGGTGCTGGCAGTATCGGAACAGACATTGCAAACGAAGTTCTGAATTTACAAAGGTAATGCTTTATTGCTGCATATATTTTCACAAGTAAATTTATTATTTACAAAGCCAACATACAAAAATCAGTTTTTCTATAAGCAAATAGCCAGTTTACTAACATAATGGAAGAGATTGGCACTAGAACAATATTAAAAATATATATTTTTTTAAGTTACAAATTTTTAAAAAATATTTCTTAATTGTCAATGGATCTTTTATTTAATTGATTTATTTATATGCAGTGCTGACAATTGAACTCAGGGCCTCACACATGCCAGACAAGCACTCTACCACAACTCCAGCCCTATAGATTTCATAAGAAGTGTCCAGGGCTGAGGCTGAAGTGTAGATCAGTGGTAGAACTATTTACCTGGCATGTATAAGGTCCTGGGTTTGACCAGCACCATCCAAAATAAAATAAAAAAGGAAAGTGTCCAGACCTACATAAAACAACAACCACTTTTAATATTTACAAAGATAAAGAAAAGGTAACTCAAATAACTTTTGTGATGACATAGCTGTTTTTCATTGTGAAAATTTGATATAAAATTCAGTGTCCTTAGACTGACCTGAATCAGGTAAAAAATGCTATCATGCATTTATTTTTGGAATTTGACAAATGACACTACTTGTATTAAAATGTCTAGAAAACTTCAAAACTAAAATAAAATAAAATGAGACTAACCCTGTCAGAGATTAAAAAATGTTTTAAAGCTGTAATCATTATATTTTGGTACAACCCACAAATAGATTAATGTAAAAGGTTAGTTTTCCAAAGTAGACTCAACTGCATATGGAAAGTTACTGTATGGTAAAAGTGGCTTTTTAAATCAGTAAGTGGAAATAAGTCATACTGTGCATCAATTTTAGTACATAGATGCAAACTTTATAAGAATTTATATATTAAAACTTTTTATAACTATTCTTTATGCTATAAAACTCCTCATATATTAAGATATTCAAACTATCATGAAATGAACATTTTCCAGTTTGATTTATCTTTAACTTTGTTACATGAACTTTTATAAAAATGTATGTATATATTAAACTTTACATAACTGCATATTAAACTTCATAGTATAAAAAAGTTTTAATAATCAAAACTCAATTTTTAAAAACATTAGCAGATATGAAGAGAATATAAAAATCAAATGGCTGAGAAACTTTAAAAATTACTCATCTCTACTCAGTTAAATATACATACACAAAAGTTAAATGAGGTTGGTACTTTTTACACTTAGAAGATTATCAAAGATTTGGAAGTTGATACTCAATATTGGTGAAAGAGTGAGAAAACAGACATCATAAGGTGTGTGAATATATATTAATACAGTAACTTTGGAGGACAATTAGAGAATACCCATAAAAAAATGTAAATGTATGTATAACCTCAAACTCACCAATTCTACCCCAGAAGCACATGTTTTTAAACATCTGTATAAAGATCTATGAGCAAGACTGTTTTTTTCCTTTACTATTTGTTAAATATTTATCATAACCATAATTCATAATTCTTGGTATATCCATACAGTAGAATACTCTGCAACCGTTTAAAAATGAGTAGCTTTATTATGCTAATATGGAAAGATTGAAATACATTGTAAATAGCAAAAGGCACAGGAATAGAAAAAAAAATAACACGTAGAATAACAAACTTGCATGAGGAAAAAATATGTGGATATGTGTGTATGCAGGTTCATAATTGCCCACCTAAAACCCTTGGAACCACATGTTTTGAACTTAGAATTGTTTAGAACTCGATTTCTTGGGATTTTAGAAAAATCATGTTTGGGGGCTGGGGCTAGTAGAGCGCTTGCCTAAAAGCACATGTGAGACACTGGGTTCAATCCTCAGCACCACATAAAAATAAATTAATTAAATTTTAAAAAAAGAAAAATAGTGTTTGGGAATTCCCACACTCCCCTTTTTAAGGGTTATATATAATACCTCCAGAGAACACTTGTATCATGGTCAAGACTACAGTCATTTGCATCAGTATTTCTGCCATGAGAGGTAGGTATGGATTAAGTGGAAAAGTGGGATATGCTTCAAAATAATCCTAAGGGCAAAAAGGAAATAAGAGCTTGTGGATATATACATTCAATAAGATTAAAAAGAGTTAATAAGTATTGAAGCTGTTCAAGAGTATATGAGATTTCCTCATACTATCTCTTTTTTTTATCTGTTGGAAATTTTCCATACTAGAAGATAAAAATATATATTTGGAGTGAAGCATGTAAATACTCATTAAATAACATAAAATGGAATTTAAAAAAAAAATATCAGTCAATGGGGCTGGGGATGTGGCTCAAGCGGTAGCGCGCTCGCCTGGCATGCGTGCCGCCTAGGTTCGATCCTCCAGCACCACATACCAACAAAGATGTTGTGTCCGCCAATAACTAAAAAATAAATAAATATTTTTAAAAAAAATCAGTCAAGGTTAGATTTTACTGAGTTCAGATTTTGCTACTAAATGATTTTAGAAAAATCTTCCTATTTTCAGGATGTTTGAGATTTTACAGTTATAGAGACAGAACCTCTGAGTCTATAATATAATATATGGCAATATGAAAAATTTGTTCAAACTGGCTATCTTTCATATTTGGGACAAGGTATTAGGTGACAGTAGATATAAAAGAATGATATTTTTATCTTTTTATTTGACTTTGTACAATTTTAATTTTTAGCAATTTTTAAGAATTTTAAATTGAAAAAAAATGACTACTGAAACACTTGCATTTGCCTTTGATCTGCCTATTTAATGAACAAATACTTATTGAATACTTAAACTGTGTGCTATGTACTTTAATAATTCAGTTGTAAAACATGTTTCATCATGTGCTTTGATATAAATCTCATCACAAACATACAGTGTAAAACTGATTTTACCACATAGTACATGATTAGTCGCTCAAATGTGTGGTTTGCATTTTTGGCTTCTAATCCTAGAATGACTTTCATTACAGGATCCAAGTTTCCTTCCCCTCTTAACAATTCAGTGACCTAGGCAATGGAAAAGACATTAGTGGATCTGGATGTGCATTTGATTTTTTTACCCTTTTTAAATGTACAGTTTATTAGCATTAAATATCGGCACATTTAGTGCAGCTATCACCACTACTGCCAGAACTTTTTCATTTTGCAAAAATGAAGCTCTGTACTTTTAAGTAAAAACTCCTTTACCCCCTTCTTCTAATCCCTAGCAACCACCATTCTATTTTAGGTCTATGAATTTTATTACTCTGAGTACCCTGCGTGTGGAATTAGACAGTATTTGTTCTTTTGTGACATGATGCTTTAAAGGTTTATTCATGTTATAGCATGTGTAAGAATTATCTTTTAAGGCTGACTCATATTTCATTGTATGTGTGTACCCCATTTTATTTATCAGTGGATGAATAGACTCCTGGGTTGTTTCCAACTTTTGGCTATTATGAGTAATGCTGCTATGGACATGGATGTACAAATATCTGTTTGAGTCCTTGCTTTCAATTCCTTTGTGTATATACCCAGAAGTAGAATTGTTAGATTATCTGGAATTTCTATTTTTTTTTTTTGAGGAGCCACCATACTGTTTCCATTTTACACTACACCATTTTACATTCTCACCAGCAATGCACAAGAGTTTGAATTTCTCCACATTCTCACCAAAGCTTGTAATTTTGTTTTGTTTTTTGATAATAGCCATCTTAATGGATATAAAGTGGCATCTGCTTTGAGTTTTAATTTGCATTTGCCTAGTGATTACTGATGCTGAGAATTGTTTTCACTTGTTCATTGGCCCTTAGTCTCCCTTCTTTGGAGTATTGTCTATTCAGGTCCTTTGCCCATTTTGTAATATGGTTGTTTTGATGTTGAGTTTGTACAAGTTGCTTATATATTCTGGACATTAGCCCTCAATCAGATAAATGATTTGCAAGTATTTCTTCTCAATCTATGGTTTGCCCTTTTTGCTGTTTTTTGTTTTGTTTGTTTTTTTGCACAAAAGTTTTTTTTCTTTTTTTTTCTTTTTTTTTTTTAGAGAATTTTAACATTTATTAATTTTTTCTTAGTTCTCGGCGGACACAACATCTTTGTTTGTATGTGGTGCTGAGGATCAAACCCGGGCCGCACGCATGCTAGGCGAGCGCGCTACCGCTTGAGCCACATCCCTAGCCCAAAAGTTTTGTTTCTGATGTTCAAATTTATCCACTTTCCTTTGTTATCTCCTTTCTTGGTTTTGGGTGTCATATCCAAAAACAAAAGCTTGAAAAAATTGGTGCCAAATTCAATGTTATGGAGCTATTCCACTATTTTCTTCAATGAAATTTTGGAGTTTGAGGATTTAAGTTTAGTCTTTGATGTTTTTATACTGTCTAAGGTAAGAGTTCAACTTCATTCTTTTGCATGTCGATATCCAGTTTTTCTATAATGTTTATTGAAAAGACTACCCTTTTCCCTCATTGAATGTTCTTGGCATTCTTTTTAAAAATTGTTTGACCATGTTACAGGGATATCATAAGTGAAAATAGAGCCATGTGTTGACAGTTGGGTTCTGTCAGAAAGTTCATTATACAGCAGGGAGGGCATTTCTATATGGTGGCACTTCAGTTAATGTATAGAGGTGAGAAGGAAAAACATGTTGGTTTCAAAGGACAAGCACATTCAATTGAGAGAGGAGCTGGTTGATGAGCAATGAGGAGTTCTCACTAAGGTAAAGTAGAGAAGGCACTTAGATTTGTTTTTGCAGGGGACTAATATGAAGACAACCATGATTCAGAACATTAATTTGGAAGTGAAAGGCATGAGGGATAGGATATTTTTCTTCATTAATGCAAGACTAAGTGAGCAGGCAGTGATTTTAAAATATGAACCAACCAGTGATGTCAGCAAGATGGCAGAATAGGACTTTAAGTGCCCTTTTCCTTTTAGAAACATTAACACAAACAACTTTATGCTCGTGAAAATATCATCACAAGAGCTAAAGAATTCATGTGAGGGAAGGAGAGTAAAATGAGCACTCAACTTTACTGTGGACACCAGCATAGGCCTAGCTCTATGAAATCTGAAGCCAGGCCTGTCCTCAAAGCCCCATGCCTTAAGATTGCACCATCAACTCAATCTCTGGTCTTGATGCAACCAGAGATTAGATCAGGTCTTCTTCAGCAGACCCTGGTACTGGGCCAGTATCCATGGGGCAAGTCTCTACACCTGCTAATGTGGACCTGGACTCTAGAACTACTCCAGCTCAGCTGACCCCTGTATACTCAGTCTCTGAACTCATCCCCTGGAACCCAGGACTACACCAGAGAGCTAAATATACCCTCCTGAACCAGGATCCTGGCCCAACCACATGGACCAGGTTGGCCTCTTTAAATCTGGGTACCAGACCCACCCTTCTGCTGACCCAATCCCAACCAGTCTGCTTGAGGATTTTATAGGCAAGCTTGCCATGGACTCTGCTAGATATCACCCCCAATCCCCAGAATCTCTACACAGGCTAACTGGTGAGGGTCTTTCTCGGGCAAAGCCAGTCTGTAAAGACTTTGGAATAGGGGTCTACTTCTTCAAATGTGAAGGTACCAACACAAGTCCATAAGGATCATGAAAAAAGTCAGGGAAACAGAACACTGCCAAAAACTCTAAAGAAATGAAGATCAACACGAGCTATAGAAAAACACAGACAACTAAATAAAATCAGGAAAACAACAAACAAAATGAGAAGTTCAACCCAGAGAATCCATAAATGAGCCAAACAGAAATCTTAAAGCTAAAGAATATAAAGGCAGAACTGAAAACTTCCAAAGAGAGCTTTAGCAGCAGACTATGAAACAGAAGAATAAGTGACCTTGAAGATAGGTCATTTGAAATGACCCAATCAGAGGAACAAAAGAAAAAAGAGTGAAAAAGAGTAAAGAAAGCCTATAGGACATGTGGGACACCATCAGGTAAATGTATTCACATGTTATGGGAGTTTAAAAAGACACTGAGAAAGGGGAAAGCGATAATTATATATATATATATATATATATATATATATATATATATATATATATAAATTGTAGATGGACACAATATTTTATTTATTTATTTATTTATTTATTTATTTATTTATTTATTTATGTTTATGTGGTGTTGAGGATTGAACCCAGTGCCTCACAAGTGCTAAGCAAGCTCTCTAGCACTGAGCTGAAACTTCAGCCTTGGGAAAGCAATCTTATTTAAAGAAATGGCACAAAATACCCACACTTAGAGAGAAAAATGAACATTCAGATCCATGAAGATCAAATAGAGTAAATATAAAGAGGTGGTCACTGAGACATATTTAATCAAATTCTCAAAAATCAAAGACAAGGAGAACTTTTAAAGCATAAAGATAAGATGTAACTTGTCATAAACATGGGAATCTCCTTAAGACTATCAAATTCCCAACAGAAAAATGTAGTTCCAGAACTAGAGAGAAGATATCATCAAAGTGCTGAAAGGGGGAAAAATATTGCCAACCAAAAATACTATATGTAGGACGTCTGTCCTTCAGAAATGAAAGAGGGAGAAGGATTTTTCCAGACAAAAGCTGTGGGAGTTCATTATAAGACTTTCTTTATAAGAAAGGCTAACCAGAGTTCTTTAAGTTGAAATGAAAGGGCATTAACATAAAAACATGAGAGTACAGAACTCCCTGTAAAGAATATAGTCAAATTCAGAATATTTTAATACGTTGATGTGGTACACAAATCACTTAACTCTAGCATAAAATTTAAAAGACGGAAATATTAGCAAATTATTATAACTAGTTATTGTTAACAGATTTATGATAGACAAAGGAAAAATTATGGTACCAGTGACATAAAATGGAGGAAAGAGTATAGAAGTTTTGTATATGGTTGCAATTGTCATCTAAAAATGACCTGTTATAAGATGGTTTTTGTAAGCTTCATGGCAAATACAAAACCTATAGTAGGCACATAAAAGATAAATCAAAATATGCCACCACCGAAAAAGAAAAAGAGAAATCAGGTCATAAGCAGTGAAACACAGAAGCTACAACACAGTCAGAAAACAAGTTGCAGAGTAAGTCAGCTATCAATAATTACATGTAAATGGATTAACTCTTCACTCAATGATATACAGTGGCTCGAATGGGTTATAAACGAGATCCAGCTCTATGCTGCCCACAAGAGATTAATTTTAACTCCAAGGAGAGAGGCTGGCCATGAAGGGATGAACAAACATTTTTTCATGCCAGTGGTAACCAAGAGAGCAGGGGTGGCTGTACTCACATCAGACAAGATAGACCTTAAGTCTAACACTGTGACAAGAGACAAAGAAAGTCATTATATAAATAAGTCACTAGATCAAGAAGATATAACAATTATAAATATGTATTCATTCACCGTCAGAGCACTTAAACAGGTAAAGCAAACATTGATGAAATTAAAGAGATAAATTGCATTAATAGTAGGTACCATAGTTTCAGCAATGGATAGAGGCATCCAGACAAATAGTGAAGACACAGGGCACATGAACAACACCACTATTCACCAAATTGACCAAACAGACATATAGAGATCATCCCATCCAACTGCTGCAGACTACATTGTTTTCAAGAACACTTGAGTTATATGGTAGGCCACAAAACAAGTCTTAGAAATTTTAAGAAGACTGAAATAAATCATATATCAAATATATTTTCTGAACACAGTGGTATGAAACTTGAAATCAGAGGAAAATTTTTAAATTAACAAAAGTAGAAATTAGGCAGTGTATTACTAAACAACTAATAAATCAAAGAAAAAAAATTCTGGAGACAATTGAAAGTTTAAATACAGCATATCAAAATATATGGGATGCAGTAAAAGCAATTCTTAGGGGAAATTTTTAGTGGAAAATACATATTAAGGGGGAGAAAAGAATATATCAAATAACCTAGCTTTATACCTCTAGGAACTAGAAAAAGCAGAGCAAACTAAGCCCAAAGTTAGCAGAAGGAAATTATTGGAGCAGAAATAAATGGACACTTGAAAAATAGAAATCAAATGAAACTAAAAGTTGGAGTTTTGAAAAGATAAAACTGAAATATCTTTATCTAGACCAAGAACAAAAAGAAGACTAAAATTATGAACAGTGACAACATGGATGAACCTGGAGGGCATTATGCCAAGTGACATAATCCATACACAGAATGAGAAATATAATGTGTTCTCATTTACATGCAGAATCAAAAGGAATAAAAGGTGGAATAAATAGAAACAGCAAGTAGAGAGTAGAGTGGTAGTTACCAGAGGCAGGGAGGGGAAGGAAATGGGGGAAAGTAGGTCAAAGTATATATATTTGCATTTCTGTATGTGAATGAATCTAGAGAGCTAATGTACAACATGAGAACACGAGTTAATATCATATCCTAAAAATTTGCTTAGGATTTTTGGTGCTGAACACATACACAACCGGAGCATGATGAATATGTAAATTTGACTGCAGTAATCCTTTCAATGTGTATATCAAAAACATTGTACAATTCAAATATATACACTAAAAAATAAACTAAAAGTTATAAATGATATTAATACTGATACCAAAGGAATACAAAGGACAATAAAATACTGCTTTGAACAATTATATACCAACAAATTGGATAACCTAGAAGAATTGGATTAAGTTCTCTGAAACATACTATCCACCAAGACTAATCAAGAAGAAATAGAAAATCTGAACTGACCAATAAAGATAAGGAGATTAAATCAGTAATACAAACTCAGGACCTGATGGATTTACTATTGAATTTTACCTGACACTTAAACAATATTAATACCAATCCTTCTGAAATTCTTCCAAAAAAATTAAGAGGAGGAAACACTTCCAAACTTGTTTTATGAGATTAGCATTACCCTGATACCAAAGCAAGATAAGATTACCACAAGAAAAGAAAACTGGGGCCAAGATATAACTCAGTGGTAGAACACTTGCTTCATATGTATGAAACCCTTGATTCAATCCCCAACACTACACACAGAAAGAGAAACAAAAAATTAAAGGACAATATCACTCATGAACATAGATGCAAAAATCCTCGAAATATACTAGCATACTGAATTCAACAGCATATTAAATGGGTCATACCCCATGATTGAATGAGATTGATCCCTGAGAAGCAAGGATCATTTAACACATGCAAAGTCCATAAATGTGATATACCACATTAACAGTGAAAGATAAAAATCATAAGATCGTCTCAATAGATGTGGGAAAAGCATTTGATAGAATTCAATATCTCATGATAAAAATACTCAAACTTTAGAAGGAATGGAACTAAACTTAATAGAATCCATATGTGAGAAGCCCATAGACTGCTGAATGGTGAATATCTGAAAACTTTTCCTCTGAGATTGGGAACAAGATAGAAATGCCTACCACTCTTACCACTTCAATCCATATAGTGTTTAAGTCTGATCCAGAGCAGTTAGGTAAGTAAAAGATGTGAAAGGCATCCAAGTGGGAAACAAAGAAGTAAAACTGTCTTTTTGGCAAGTGACAAGATCTTATATGGAGAGAACCCTGAAGACTCCACCAAAATTTTCTTTAGAATAAACAAATTCAGTTTCAGGATACAAAATTAGCAGTGTTTCTATATATTTACAATGAGCTATCCAAAAAGAAATCATTAAAATCAATAAATTCCATTCACAATATCTAACAAAAACAAAAAACCTTAGGAGCAGTTTAACCAAGGACATAGAAGGTGTGCACACGGAAAACTGTGAAATGCTGGTGAAAGAAATTGATGATACCAATAAATGAAAACCTGGATGAGTGGATGTTCATGGTTTAAGACAATTATTATTAAAATGTCCATATTTCCCAAAGAAATACATAGATCTAGTGTCATCCCTATCAAAATTTCAATGGCATTTTTCACAGAAGTAAAAAAAATCTAAAATTCATACAGAACCACCAAAGCTATCTTGAGCAAAAAGAACAGAATATGATACATCATACCACTTGATTTAAAAATCAACTATAAAGCTTGAGTAATCAAAACAGCATGTTACTGGCATGAAAAAAGGCTCAGAGAAATGGATCAGAACCAGGAACCCAGAAGTAAGTCCACTTATTTATGATCAATTGTTTTTTGATCAAGTTGCCAACACTCAACAAAGGACAGTATATTTAATAAATGATGTTGAAAAACTGATACCCACCTGCAGAAAATGAGATTAGGCTCTTGTCTCACACCAAATCAAATCAAAATAGATTAAAACACATGAAACTATAAAACTACTAAGAGTAAGCAGAAGAGAGGCTCCATGACATTGGTCTGGACAGTGGTTTTTGAATAGGATCCCCAAAGCACAAGCAACCAAAAACAAAAATAGACAAATAGGATTTTATCAAACTGAAAACTTCTGTGAGAAAGGAAACCACAGGGTAAGGAATGGGAGAAAATATTTACAAATCCAAGATCTGACAATATATTGAAGTAATATTAAAACGGACAAGGAACTCAAACCTCTCCACAGTAAGAAAAGAACTCAAAAAACGAGCAAGGATATAGATAATGCTCAAAGGACATACAGATGACCAATATATGAAAAAAAAAAAGCTCAATCTCACCATCATCAGAGAACTATAAACCAAAACCACAATGATATTACCTCACTCCAGTTAGAATGTCTATATAAGAAGATGAAAGTCAGCAAATGTTGGCAAGGATATGGAGAAAGAGGAGCTCTTGCACACTGTTGGTGGGAATCTAAATGCAGCCATTATTGAAAATAGTATGGAAGTTCCTCACCAAATTAAAAATAGAACTTCCATATGATCCAGAAATCCCAGACATATCCGAAGGAAATGAAAGCAGTATCTGTACCCCCACAGGATTATTCACAATAACCAAAAAATCATCCTAAGTGTCCATCAGTGAATGAAAAGAACTGTGGAATACTATACAGTTATACAAAAGAATATAACCCTGTCGGTTGCAACAACATGAAGGACAGATGTTATTTTAAGTGAAATACCCAGGCACAGAAGGACCCGTGCTGCATGATCTCACTTATATCTGGAATCTAAATAAAACTCATAGAAGTACATTGGTGTATGAGGGATGGGGGTTAGGGAGATGTTGGTCATCGGGTACAAAGTTTCAATAAGAGGGTAAATAAGTTCTGGAGATCTGTTGTGCAAAACGGTGACTATATGGTTAATAGTAATGTACTAGATGTATTTGAAAACTGCGAGGTGAGTGGATTAAGTGTTCTCACCACAAAATAGGTATGAAGTAAATATGTTAATCATTTTCAAATGTATACCTATATCAAACATTTTGTACACCAGTTATACTTTAATAAACCTGGTGGAGGTAGCGGGGGGCATAAACCCACAAAATGAAAAGCTGGCTGAGCTGTATTCATGGACTGTCCTATGGAAAACCCCCTAGATGCGTTCCCAATCTTTCCTTCTCGTGGTTTTGTGACCTAAGGCATTTTATTTCTGTTTTAGTTTCTTCCTCTGTGATTTCTTACCAACTTTCTTAGGAATACATGAAGACGTAAAGTTATGTTTTTGCCATTCTCTTCTCTGTGCTATGTTTCATTGATTCTGTGCCTGGGGATTTTGGGGGGTAAAAATTATATTTCTCACTTGAAAATGATTATAGAATATTAATAAATCTTTGAGTTTCTGTTTTGGCGTAAAGTCTTCATGAGGACTGATTTTTTTTTTTTTTTTGTACTAGGGATTGAACCCAGGGATGCTTAATCACTAAGCCACATCCCCAGCCCTTTTTAAAAATATTTTATCACTGAATTGCTTAGGGTCTAAGTTGCTGAGGCTGGCTTTAAACTGGAGATCCTCCTGCCTCAGCCTCCCAAGCTGCTAGGAATACAGGCATGCACCACCAGGCACAGCTGTGAGGACTGATTTTTGACACAAGTAACTGATTTACACTGCTCTCCTTTTGTTTTTTGTTTTTTGCTTTACTATTAGGTGGCAGGTTTACTCAAGGGCTTTGTCCCAGAGCTTGACTTCTCTGTTTACTGTGGAGTGACTTTCAGCACTCCATGTCAAAAGTAACAAGTCAAACTGATTGTGAAAACCTTTACGACATTCAGCCTCAAGTTCCTTGCTGTATTTTATGTATTCAGAGATAAAAATATGTAAATAGAGAAAAATATGTAAATTTCTCCTTAAAATGTGTAAATAAGGCAAATGTTTTATGTGTCACTTTCTAAAGGTTACAGTCTTCGTCCTTTGATGATTCAAGTCCAACAGAGCCAATGAGAGATGATCACACTGTCACCTGCAGGAATGTAAGTACACTCAAATGACAATGTTCAAGAAATCAGTGAATGATAAAATTTGCTCTTTGATTATTTCTTTTGAGAAAAGAAGCCATCCTGTAAAAAAAAAAATAAATGAGCTCTTTCTAGCCACTCAATGGTTTTTAAGATGCATCAAAGTTTAGAATAATGGGTAAGGGTGAAGTTGTTAGAATACCATCTGGGTCCAAGCTGTGACTCATATTCTGCTACATATCCTTGGGTTTGTTACTTAAACTCTGTGCCTCAATTTCCTCATTTATAAAGCAGGGATGATAATATATCCTCTGAAGGAATGTGAAAATTCAATGGTTTAACACAAAAACAAACTCTTAAAACAGTGTTGGCACATAGTAAATGCTCAATTAATGGTAGCTGTGATTATAGTTAGGTTCTAAATTGGTAGATTACATGTATTCCTGTGGTTTGAAAAAGATAAACCACAAGAAAAAAAAATTGTGGTGGGGATCAAATCCAGGGCCTCATAAATGCTTACCACTGAGCTACATTCCCAGCTCTGCTGTTTCATTCAATTAAACATACACTAGCTAATTGAAATGTCTTGGTGCTTATACAAAAATGACTAAACATAGTACTCAACTAGAAGATGAAAATACAATATAATTCTAATATGATACAAATAACAAAAAGCTCTAAAGTAAGTATGTAAACTAGATAGTATAAGAATATGAGAATTTATATATGACCAGGGACAAATTTGTGTAAGAATCTAAATCTTCTGACCTATTCATTCATTTGTTTATACATTTAGCAAATGAGGCAATATGCTAGGAAACAGATTTTTAGTTATTGTAAGAAAATCTCCAGTACCATACTCTATATAGGCTTTTGTAGATAAAATACATCAATCTAATACAACAATACAGGCCAGTGATTTGTGAGCTACATTGAATATTAGATTGTGTTGCATGGAACAGTCTAAAACTTTTTGGTAAAAGGATCTGCTCTAATCTGTTCCCCACTCCGAAGTACTATTCCCAGTAATTTCACAAGAAGTGTAGTTTTGCCACCATTTTTTTTTTAACTGAGATGACTTTGATACTGAGTGGTCATAAACTTTGCCTTCTTTTTTTTTTTTTTCCCCTTTCAATGCTTTATTCACTCAATTTACTCAATACAATTTCATTCTATAGTTTTTTTTTTAAAGAGAGAGTGAGGGGGAGAGAGAGAGAAAGAATTTTAATATTTATTTTTTTAGTTCTCGGCGGACACAACATCTTTGTTGGTATGTGGTGCTGAGGATCGAACCCGGGCTGCACGCATGCCAGGCGAGCGCGCTACTGCTTGAGCCACATCCCCAGCCCCTAAACTTTGCCTTCTTCACGTAAAATTTTTCCTTATAGCATGTACCTTTCGTTGTGGTTCACAGTGGTGGCTTTGGAGCCAAGTGGCCTTGGCTTATAATCATGGCCTCAACACCTTGGGAAAGAATGGATTTTTAGACTTCAGATCCTCACATTTGAGAAATGAAATGGAATGCTGCCCATGGGGTGCTTGTCCTGTAGCACTCAATAAGTGCTTGCTGCCAGGGGGCCGTGGTGCTGGTGGCAGGTCCCTGTCTGCCGACTGCCAAGGGGTTTTTATCTCACTCAAGTGCAAACCTAACTATGCATTATTCTGTGTTTTGCAGATGTCAAATCAAGAGTTGTTTTCACTGAGTCCTTCAGAAACAGGGGAGCTGGAGACAACCAGGCAAAGCCAGAGCACTCACGAACCTCTCCTCAGTAAGTTGTCTCTGGCATCAGCTGGCCGCGTTAGTTTTCCAAAAACTTCCTCTTACTCACTGTTTTCAGGCACAGGAGACTTCTGAAGAAGCACACTGTTTTAAAACTAAGATTTTTCTCATTCCAAATTCTAAATAGAAAAATCATATTCTTGATTTTAAAATATAGGTGCCGTGAAGAATTCAGTTGTTATATTTCAGTCGGTTTTAGATGTTGCTGAATACATGCAATTTACTTATTTATTTATTTATTTTATTTTTTTATATTTATTTTTTTAGCTTTTAGGTGGACACAATATCTTTATTTTACATGTTTGTGGTGCTGAGGATTGAACCCAGTGCCTTGTGCATGCTAGACAAGCGCTCTACCACTGAGCCACAACCCCAGCCCAGAATACATGCAATTTAAATACAACTAAGGTATTTCTAAGTAAAGGGAAAAACATATCCATTCAAGAATCACCAAAAATTTTTTAAAGGATACATATCACAAAAAGAAGTATAAGATTTTAATAAATTGAATCAAAGATTTTCAGATACCCATAACTGACATCACTTTCTAGAAAGCTGAGGCTAGAGAGAATCAAGGGATTTGATTCAGCTTCAAACAGAGAACCACATAGAAATCATCTTAAATTCTTTTGTACTTAGAAAGATAGCCAGAAACCAGTTCATTTTATCTGTGTTTTAACCCTTAATTTCTAGAACCTCTTTCTATCTCTAATTTGGATGATTCTTCTATATATCCTTTTTCAATTAGAAATCTGGTTACCTACCTGTAAGAAAATTCCAGATTTTTCGGAAGATGACACTTTTGTCTCAGCCCTTTGCTTTTAGGCTTAAACAAATGGAAATCTTTCTTGAGGCAGATGAAAGTTAAATTTGTCCTTCCAGGCACGTACACCCAAGGCCCTAACTTCAACACTTTGAGAGTCTGTTCCCTTTAGCAGTACCATCTCCTATTACAAAGCTTCTGGACATGGGATGCATCAAATGCAACTTATCTAACATCAGATTGTTATAGAAATAGGAGACCTATTGAAAAACACATCAGGTTTTGCCAATTTTAGACCTATGCTTCACATTCTGAAAGTACCTTGGATGGTGTCTCTGCCTTGCTTTGCCGTTTTTGGTGCGACCTCCAAGTTTGTGAAATGTGTGACCTTGGTAACCTTCACTTATGCAAGCCTGTATTTTAATTCACTAGGTGACAGCGCACAGCTGGATTTCGATGCCCTGTGTGACAATGAGGACACAGCCATGGCTGCTTTCATGAATTACTTAGAAGCAGAGGGGGGCCTCGGGGACCCCGGGGACTTCAGTGACATCCAGTGGACACTCTAGCATTTGACTTCTGTCTCCAAGAATGAGAAACGTTTTCAAGCATTTCATTTACAAAACGCCGTCTCTTCTTCAGTCCTGTATGGATACCACTGGTTTCATGTTTTCTTAATGATCTACCAGTTTTTATAGATTTGCACCTGACTCTCAACAGGGAGGTTGGAAAATAGATTTTCCTCCAAAGAGAACTGATCAGTTTATTATCACCCCCTTTATGCCATGAAATAGCGTAAAACCCACTAGCTGCCATATTTTTAACTAAAATATTTCTGACCGATACCACCACCTACATGTTGTTTTGACTTTATTATTTTTTTATGTGGTTTTGAGTTTGAAGAATTTAATGTGGACATTTTCCTGTGTCTAAGATTTATTTACCGCAGATTTGTGATACAGGTTTGTGTAATTTGGAACATTTCCATTTCTTGAGCATTTCCTTAATTGAGGATAGGGCATTCATTCTAGGAAAACAGGGAGTGCTTGTACACTTAAAGGGACAGTGCAACTTGTAATCATAATCTTGATGAATACTATAATCAATCTTTGTAGAATTTGGCAGGAACATAGCCAGGATATTTATACTCAGTCAAGCACTTTCAGATGAATTTTAAGTGAGATGACTTCTTATTTAAAACAGACAAAGCCAAAAAAGAGTTTCAACTTTGTTTACAGAAAAGGAAGAATCTTAGGTCCTAGATCTTGTTGATTAACAAAACCAGCTCTTAATATAAACACTCAAGATTTTCATTACAGATAGAATAGACTTTTGCTGTTGAAACATGGTTAGGAAGAAATAGGTCCAGGCAGATTAAGTGTCCTGGGTAAAGGGCTGGGCACAGTGGCACACTCTTGTAATCCCACTGGTTCTGGAGGCTGAGACAGGAGGATTGAGAGTTGAAAGCCAACCTCCGAAAAAGCGAGACACTAAGCAACTCAGTGAGACCCTGTCTATAAATAAAATACAAAATAGGGTGGGGGATGTGGCTCAGTAGTTGAGTGCCCCTGAGTTAAATACCTGTATCCCCCCCCCAAAAAAAATGTCCTGGGTAAAGTCATACATCAAATTCATGGATTTTTAAAGTGTTTAATATGTATAAACTAGTTTATATATATATATATATATATATATATATATATATATATATATATAAACTAGTTTGTTTATACATATTTGCAAAGCAATGGCCTCACTAGCTAAATGACTAATTGATCCAGGAAATAGTTGTAGTTTTCTAGGTAGTTTCAGTTATGCCTGTAAGGAAAAAGTAATGAAGTAAATGTTAAGTACATTTTTTTAATCAAGGCAATGAGAATGCATTTTAAAATCAATTTTCTAGTTACAATTAAAATTTTGGAAAGCATTATTTTAAATAGTAATTAATCCAGAAGTAGCTCAAATTGAGTATAAGAACTAAGATTAATTAAAATTCTATATACCTACCTTCTTGGGAATCATACTTTTATAAATACCTGTGTTTTAATATCTCTTTACAGATTACCAAATGTGTTCCTATATCTTTTTTTTTTTTTTTTTTTTGTATTTTACAAACGAAAGAAGGATAGGCTGGAAAACTAAGAGGGAAGCCCTCAGGCCCCAATGAAGGGTTCAAATCCACTTTTCTCCATATGGTGCTACACCCTTCCAGCAAATTTCCCTCTGAGCCCCTCACCAAAGCAATGTGTTACTTTGACCTTCATGATATTTCTGGAGGCCGTTAAAGTGATAAATGAGAATTTTCATCAGATGTGTTAATGACAGACATACCAACAGGCAATCACCCAAAGCAAATGTTTCTTTCAAGTATGAAATTCGCAGTACCCGGGTAGGTGAGGATGTGCTGGCACATTGTGCTCTTGAGCCCATACCGTGTGTTCCAGCAACATCAGGGGTCAGCACCCTTCTTGGGCTGACATTTGAGGCCTTGAGAGACATCCAGGTTTATAACACGCCAAAGAAACCCTTCAAGATGAGGGAGGGTTGACGTGCTGCAGCCCCAGCACTACAGCTAAGTTGAAAGAAGCGTGAAAGATCACATGGCCCCTCTGCCTGCCCACCAGCAGAGCTGTTTTTAGGGGACTGCACCATTGCAGGTTCCCTAGTGGTAGGCTATGTCATCACTATGGGATGGCCTCAAAAATAGGAGGGGCAAACCCTCATGATTCGAGGGGCAGAGATTCTGGATTCGGCCCTTGCTGCCTTGCACAGCGGGAGTTTTCTTATTGCAAAAGGAGGGGTTATTCCATAGGCCAACAGGCAGGTAGCCCTTGGAATGCTCTGGGCATATCGATTTTTAAATTTTATTTATTTATTTATTTTTTAGCCCACTCTAATTTTTTCCACAGATTCTCTTGTCCTGGACCCAGAATCCAGCCCATCCATGCTTTGTATGGTACTGTCGTTCTCCCAAATTTAGTGTATTCTCTAAAATTCATTCCATTAGGACTAAAATATTTGTATGGATTATGCATATCACTATTGTCTCCTATAAGTTAACATCTTGAATTTTGGTGAGAAATAACACATCTATAAATTGCATGAAAATATCAAAGACAGTAATTTTTTTCTTAACTCTGAGAGTTACCTGTAACATCATATCAGAGTGGGAAGAGTCCCTGTGTAGCCAGGGACTGTGTAGCCAGAGTCCCTGTGTAGCCATTTAAAACTCTGTGCCTCAGTTTCCTCATTTATATAAAAAAAAGTTTGCTTTCTGAGTTTACTCCCAGCTGTGACTCTGACTCTAATCCATAGAACTTAAGCACTGGACTGTCCTTTACTGTAGCCATTTACCACATGTGGCATTGAACACTTGCAACGTGGCTGTTACAAACTGAGAGGTGTTATCAAAGTAAAATACAAACAGATTTGTATTTTACAATACAAATTTAAAATTTGTATTGTAAAACGTGCTGGGGCTGCAGCACATCAGACTTAGTATGTGAATGTAAAATAGCATGTTAATTTTATAATGATCACATATGCAAATGTTATTTTGGATATACTGAATTAAGTAAAACATTACAATTTTACTTGTATCTTTTTACTTTAATGTGGCTACTAAAAAATGTTAGATCACACACATGGCTCTCATTCTTTCTTTTGGACAGTGCTGCTCTAGATCATTTCATCAAGTGGATATTATTAAAGTAGACCAAAGGTTATACCATCAGGAAGACATTCACGTCTAGATACTGTTTGAGAGATATTTATTGATCTTTTTCAGACCACTAGTGTTAATGTCTATTTGCCTACTGTTCAACAGTCAACCTGATTTATTGATCCTTGATTAAGTACAAGTAACTGAGCCTCTAGTCATGTGCCGGATTTAAAAATTTGATCAGACATTTTACTACATGTCTACATTTTACTACATAGCCTACAGTCAAATACAATTTGAGTTATAGGTTGACACCATCTGTCACTGAATTTGAAAATCTTTTGGGAAACAGGAAAATACAGAGTGGAGAATATTAGTGAATAATGAAACTGAAGGGAAGTGTGTATCTACAGTAACAACAGAAAAGACCATATTACTTTTGTCTCCTATAAATTAACTTCTGTTCTTGAGTCCCATTCTGTGGAGTCTGGGGCACCAGGATGTGGACTAGCCCATGCCTAAGTTACCAGACTGTGTTTGGTGGTTTCTGTTTCAGATCCTGCTTTAGAGATGTGCCTGTCATTCGGGTAGGTCATCGCTGAGCTCTGGAATTAGAGACTCAGATTTGCCCAACACTGTTCAGGGCAGGGCAGGGCCGACAGCATTGTCAAGAAGCCATAAAGAAAAACTGCTAAGCGGCCACTAGGTGCCACCTTTCCTTTCTCACAGTGCTGTGTTTTGATGAGATTAACTTTCCCCAGCTCCCTGGGGCCTGTGAGAGACATTATTTAAGATTTCTGTGCCTAGAATGAGTCAGCTTCTCTGGTGTGGGTTGGTTGATGAGAAATGCTTTCCAAGGGACGTCTGGGGACGCCTTCTCACATAATATAAGAACTTTGGTGTAGGGAGCTTCCCAGATGTGCTGCTCGTGAGAACTGGCCTTAGCAAACCCGTCCAGTCTGGGGTAGGCTCTCTGAACCCAATGCTCATATGTTCTCAAGTGTAGATTTGCCTTTTCTACAGTTTTTAGCTCTCTCCAGTTCACTGGCTCTTGTCTGTATATTGATATTTTTAAATTTTTGTGGTAAATAATAGTGAAATTAAATTATATTTTGTAATAATTACTATTTTGTAGCTTTTTTTAAAATTAATACACTTTCAAAAAGTGTGTCTTTGATTCTGTGTGTGCATGTGTGTGTGTGTGTTTGTGACAGACACAGAGACTGGGGATTGAACACAGGGCACTCTATCACTAAGCCTCCAGAGTAGCTGGGGTTACAGGTGTGCACCACCATGCCTGGCACTTAGCTATTTTCTAGTGTATAAACATAGGTGGGGTTCAAGACCTCATGTTCTCAAACCACTAGGCAGGGGGTTATGATGAAAAGTGTTACTGCATAGATTTGGGGTACATTCACAGGCTTTCCTTATGGCTACAAGTTCAAAGACCCAGTGGTTTAACCAATAAAGGTTTCTTCCAGCTCATATCACAGCTGATGCTGTCAGCACTTTGCCCCTCTGACTCTCCCTCTTTCCACCAATGGGTTTTAGCCTCTGGTGGACCCTCTCTCCATAATGACGCTCAGAAGCCCCAAGTGTGTATTTTATAACGGGCAATCTCAATAGAAAGAGAGCTTCTCTATTTGTTAGTAATTTACTAAAAAATGCCCATTGATTTGGGCCTCTGGATCAGCTTGGTTGACACTCGTTTCCTAAGTGATCAATAGTATTGTAAGATCTACAGTGTGACAGTAAATGTTGGAGATGAGTGTCATATAGAAACTTCATCTTTAAGTTAAAGAATTCTGAAAGCTACATACCAGATAAATATATATGTAATAGAGTAAGTAATTTAAGCTTCCCCAAAGTTCAACCCAAATAATAGAGGTATATAACTAACAGCAAAATACAGACACCAAGGCAACCCCATTGAGGGATAGTGTTTGGGAAGGTGTATGTGAACTACACAAAGAGTTAAGCAGTTTGATTTGATAAAGGGGAAATCTATAAAGGTTTTTTTTTTTTTGGGGGGGGGTGGTGGTGGTGCTGGGAACACCAAAAGACTCCCTTGGTTCCAATTTAAGCACTCATTCATCCTAAGCTGTGCTCAGCTTCATTAGTCCCTGCTTCTAAGATACCAGTTTTGTGGGGGAGACCATGGAAGGCAGTAACCATAGAACAGGGCCCTTGACATTTAAAAGAAACGAGCAAGAACAAAGAGCCTATAGCAAGGGCAGGCTTCATCTCTGCTTGTCCATAATCTCCCAGGCTTATTATATTCTGGCTTTTTATTCCCCTTATTCTTCCAGACCTGTGGTTCTGCAACTTAGGTAGTCTCAGAATCACCGGGAGCTTGTTAAACAGGTCACAGCCCCACCCCCACTGTCTGATTCAAGTGGTCTGAGGTGTGGCTCAGTAAGCAGTACCAGTAAGTGGCCAGTGGTGCTGGTGCTTCTGGCCCAAGGGCTACACTTCAGAACCACTGATCCTGCTGTTCAAAATAAATGGACCCTCACAGACCCCTCATTCTTGGGCTCTTCCAAACAAAGTGGGGTGGGGAGCAGAGTCTCAGGATGAGGCAGAGCCCACTACTTATCTTCCCTCCCTTTAGAACATTTAAATTCGGACTGGATGAGTTAAAATGAGCTTCAAAGGCATCCTTGAAGAAAATGTCAGAAATAGCCAACAGCTGGACAGCCTAGGCCAGAAGGAGGAACGGATTGGAATGTATGCAGAAGAAGGGTCCGTGAAAAGCTCGTGACTCATGATGGCCAACTTCCTAGAATTATGGGTGTTGGCGTGTGAGTCTTGCATATTTTTGGTCTGGGTCATTTACCAGGAGCAGCGAGTGGTGAGACATTTTTTCCACCTTTGGCGGTTGTGTTGAGAAGACCAAAAAAGAGCTGTCTTCAATTCTCACCAGCTATGTGTTTCTCGTCTTGGGTTTACTGTTTCTTGGGCAAACCTACCTCTGGTCTGACCTTCAGGCAGTAGTGCCCACATTCACTTCTGTACAGGAGGAAATCTTTTGCACATTCACATATGTGATGCCTAAAAGTCTACACTGAAATGAGAAGCCTGTATGATGTGAACTTACAACTGAATAGAATTTTTTTCTTTTTTCTTTTTTTTTTTTAATGCCAGGAATTGAACCCAGGGGGTGCTTAACCACTTAGCCATGTATATATAATTTTTTTTTAAATTTAGAGATACAGCCTCGCTGAGTTGCTTGGGGCCTCCCTAAGTTGCTGAGGCTGGCTTTGAACTCGTCATCCTCCTACCTCAGCCTCCTGAGCTGCTGGGATTACAGGTATACACCACCATGACTGGCTGAATAGAAGTCTTAAATCTCATTTAATATTGGTTGGTTCAGTAATAACTCTGAAGGCTTCCCCTCTATTAGAATTGATATCTAGACTAATAGCACACAATCAGCTGACCATTAATGATTTGATGTTCTATTGGGTATTGTTCTGTTGTTGACAAAAGTCAAGAAAAGTTCAATTATAGTACCTGCAATATTCATTTTTGGGAATAAAAAGATGGACATGATGACATAAAATAATGAAAAATTCATCAAATTAGAAAGCATACTTTTTATGATAACATATTTCATTTTTAGTATTTTTTCTGCAGGGCAAATTGAAACATGCCTATGATCCCAGTAACTCGGGAGGTTGAGACAGGAGGATTGCAAGTTTAAGGCCATCCTGGGCAACTTCAGACTCTCTCAAAATAAAAAATAAACAGGGCAGCTTGAGAGGCTGAGGCAGGAAGATCACAAGTTCAAAGACAGCCTCAGCAACTTAATGAGGCCCTGTCTCAAAGTTTTTAAAAAAGGGCTGGTGATGTGGTTCAGTGGCTAAACACCCCTGGGTTCAATCCCAGGTACTAAAAAAATTAAAAAATTAAAAAAAGGACTTGGGATATAGCTCAGTGGTAGAGTATACCTGAGTTCAATCCCCAGTACCAATAACATAATCTTCTGATTATAAAATAACTTCCTATTTGTTTTGAAAATTCAAGGTACAAAAAGATGCCACGACAATAAATAGCCACATAGTGAAAAACTATAATTAGTACTTGGATGTTCTTCTTCTTTTTTAACCATTCGTTCATTTTTAGGTGGTGCTGAGGATTGAACCCAGTGCCTCACATGTGCTAGGGAAGCCCTCTACCACTGAGCCACAGCCACAGTCCTGGATGTTCTCTTTTCTAGGCCTTTGTATTCTAATGATTTTTTTTAAGGTAGAATCCTGTTTGTACAATTTTATGCTTCTAGTTTTTTTTTTTCTGAACAGAAGTAACACATACAATTAGCTAACGGTCAGATTATATTTGAAGATATAAAAGTACAAAAAAAGAAAGCCCCACCTGAAGTCTCATTCTTATTTTCCTGAGCAATCACAACTTTGGCCAATTATATTCATAGTTATATTTCTAATTATGCTTTTATTGCTACTCCTTAATTTTCCCAGCATGATTTTGGAACAGAGCACTAACCATTTTAAGTTTTTATTATGGAACATTTAGAATGTTTGGAAAGTTTCATTGTCATGGGAACATGTCAGTTAACATCCTTCTGCACAAGTGTTTGCTGTGTGCCTCTGATTCTGTTTAGGATGAATTTCTGTAAGTCTAATTATCAGATCAAAACGGCCCACCTGCCTTAAAGGCCATATACAATATTCTTTAATTTTTGCATGGTTAAATATGTCAGTTTTCCCCCAAATTTTTTCTTGTTTGCTTTTTGCTTAAGAAGAAAACATTTTCTACCCCAAAATCACACACCTAAGCCTTTTTCTTAGTGTCATGTGGTTTCATAGTTTTACACTAAAGACTTTTTGATCTAGCTGAAATTTATTTTGGTCTTTAGTGAGACACAGAAGTCTACTTTTCTTTACTTAGTATTATACCCTTGCTCTGCAACCATTCAGTAAATAGTCCTTTCTTTTCCCCATGATTTGAAATGCTGTCTTTACCATCTACAAAATTTTTACATATTCTGAGACCCGTTTGGGAAGGAGGTGGTGGTAGCCACAGGTGGGGAAAGGAGGGAATTTTAGCTGTTGAATTAATCTGGCTGTCACTTTTTTGAGGACTATTCATGCTATTTTGCATAGCAGTTTTACCATTTTACATTCTGATCAACAGTACACAGGGTTCCAATTTTTCTCCATTCTTACCAACTCATTACTAGGTTTAAAAAAAAAAAACAGTAGCTGTCCTAATGAGTTTGAGGTGATAATTCATTGTGGTTTTGATTTGTATTTCTCTGATGATGAGTGCTCTTTTCATATGCTTATTGGCCATTTGTATATCTTCTTTAAAGAATGTCTATTCAAGTCTTTTGATCATATTTTGAGTTATTTAGGGGGTTTTCTTGTTGATTTTTAAAACATATATTCTGGATATTAACACCTTAACAGATTTTGATGATTTGCAAATATTTTTCCAATTTAGTAGACTGTATTTTCACTCTATTGATGGTTTTCTTTGATATGCAGAAGTTTTAAAATCTCATTTGTCCTTTTGCTTTTCCGTCCTTCCTTCCTTCCTTCCCTCTCCCCCCTCCAGTGCTAGGGATTGAACCCAGTACCTTATGTGTGCTAGCCTTGTTATCTGTGGGTTTTTTTTTTGTTTTGTTTTGTTTTTGTTCCTGGGGATTGAACTCAGGGGCACCCAACCACTGAGCCACATCCCCAGCCCTATTTTGTATTTTATTTATAGACAGGGTCTCACTGAGTTGCTTAGCGCCTTGCTTTTGCTGAGGCTAACTTTAAATTTGCAACCCTCCTGCCTCAGCCTCCCAAGCTGCTGGAATTACAGGGGTGCACCACCACACCTGGCTGTTATCCATACTTTTGATACTTATTTCTGTGTCAGTCACAGAAGCACATGTTCTATTTATTTGGGAAAAAAAATATATTTAAAACTTTTTTAAGAACAAGGTGAAATAAGATTTGAAAACTTCAGGAAATTTCTTGAAATATATAACCTGGAAATTGTTGTAGTTCAGCGTGATAAACACGAGAGGCTAGTTTACACAACTATATAAGAAGAAATGAGAGGAAAAAAAAAGAACCACCCCCACACTATCTGGGGGAGCGACAGTCTGTAGGCAGCATTGGTGCCTCTGCTCCTGCCGCACCCCTGGCAGTCACAGCTGATGAAATGTCTTTTTTCGTGTTGAACCAAAATGTGCTTCAGAACATTCAACACAGAACTTCAGGAATCCTTTCACAAACAAGCAAGGTGAAATATTAGACAAAATCTATTTGTTATCCTGTCCTCAAACACTTCCTAAAGCATGTTAGTTAAAATAGTTCCCCAAACATGCCAGCAAGTAGATTTGTAATGATTATAAAAAAAAAGATGCACAGCAAGTAGATTTGTAATGATTATAAGCTTATTAAACTCACTGAGAAATCCCATAGAAATTTTACCAATTCATCGTTCTCTAAATTGACTTGATCATGAAACTCTTTTTGTCTCATTCTTCATATTAAAATACTGTGGAATTTGATTTGTATGAAATGTATTATTGAAATAGGTTTCGATATTTCCCATGGGACAATCATTTATAAATTTCTGTTCTCTGAAAAATGTTAACCAACTTTATATCTATTTTGTAGAAATTTGGTCTCCCCCAAAGTGTTTAATTTTTAAAGTTTAAAAAACAAGGACATGAGGACACATCTTCAATCAAGAATGAAAATTTCAAAAAGTGGGGAGAAAAAAATTCTAACACTGGCTTAGTTTTAGTGATTATTTTAAACCAAAAGTGGTTTAAAAGATTGAATAACAAAATCATTAAAAGGATGATATCATTAATAGGGTATCTACCTAGTATTTTAAACAAATGAGATTTTGTGGGTCCTCAGACTGACAAACTAGATTCTGTTTTTTTAATTCTAGATTTCTGTATGTTTAGATATAGTTGTGGTGAACATTTATTATTAAATTGGCCTTTTATAAGAGCTCATAGAAAATAAACCATTAAAAAATATCATACCAGGGCTGGGGCTGTAGCTAGTGACAGTGCTTGCCTACCATATTGTAAGGCACTGGGTTCAATCCTTAGTACAACATAAAAACAAACAAAGTCATTCTGTCCATCTACAACTATAAAAAAATAATTTTAAATCATACCAACAGTTGCTCTGAGTAAGCAATGTTGAAAAACATTTAGGGCTTACTGTTTTCTAATCTCAGATGTGTTCATAAGAATACCTACTAAAATAACTAAATCTAAGCTGGATCCAATTGTATGTGTCTGTAATCCAGCACTCAGGGGGCTGAGACAGGAAGATTACTTGAGTTTAGGGTTTCGAGACCACATGAGGCAACACTGTGAGACCCTGTCCCCACCTCCCCCAAAATTAGATAACTAAACTAGCCTTTCTCTTAAAGTAACATACTATGTGATGTTGAAACAAAGAACTGATTTATTAAACATAATTTAACACTGAAACGATTCATCAAAATTAAATGTAAAAATCTACAGTGGTTCTCGATTTTTGGTTCCAAGACCACAACATCAGCACCACTTGTCAGAAATGGAAGTTGAGGGGCCCTACTCCATGCCTACTGAACCAAAATTGATTCAGAAATCTGGTTTTAATGGATGATTTCTGCTGTCTACCAAGACTTGGAGACTCATGCGTCTTTTAGTTTGTGTCTGGTGTTAGATTGGTCCATCTTACCTATGATTGTTGAAACCTCTCACTCTGTGTGAACGAGGCAATAGAATTCCCCCATTTTTGAGGAGCAGAATATGGAGACATCTTTCCAAATATAACATCTAATGAGCATCGGTGACCCTCCCTCTGTAGAAAATTAGAGTACACAAATTGCTTATGTATTTTTAGAATACACAGAGTTTGCTTGTATTTCCAGAAAATGAACCAACTAAAAAAGATCCATTCTTTTATCCCTCGACATAGATAATTGGTCTATAAATAACAAGAAAAACATAACAGGAAAAGATTATAGCTACAAAGTTGACTAACATTATCTGTGACAACTTAAGGAGAAAATTATGGAGCTATCCCCAGTTATGAACGTATCTGAACTTACATAAGTAGAAAAAAGAACATTTTAAGTAACAGGGCCGCCTCCAAGTCAAAAAAGAGGGGATCTTTGCAGTAGGGGTGTCCTATGCCATGGGGCAGATGCAGTGGCAGAGCGTGTGTCTGTAGGAGGCTGCTTGTTGTATAGAGGTGGCACCTGGCACCAGGCCACGGTGGGTGGCTTGAAGGCTCTAGTCAGACACTGCCTTCAAAGAGCTCCTGTAATCTAACTGCCTTCTTGAAATCTTTGTGCTCACTTTTGATAGCATTGCAAACCATGCTGAGAGACCAGGACTCCAGCCAAGCATATTTTAAAATTCTTGGCTAATGTTTCCATTTGCGGGGGACATTTTATAGTTTTCAGTTTAAAATAGCACATTCTCTAGAGCAGGGTTTCTTCCTCTTGGCACTATGGGCATTTGGGGTTGGATAATTCTTTGTTGTGGGAGTCTGTCCTGCGCACTGTAAAATGTTCAGCAGCACCCTTGCCCTCTGCCCACTAGATGCCAGTAGCACATCCCAGTTGTGATAACCAAAAATGTCTGAAGATATTGCTGAATGTTCTCTGGGATGTGTGTGTGTGTGTGTGTGTGTGTGTGTGCACACGTGCAAAATCCTCCAAGCCCCAAATTGAAAACTGTTCTAGAGAGATTTCTTCTTTTTGCTAAATGGGGCAGGAAAAAATAATCATTCCTCCTGTGAAGGATTGTTCCACTCCTGGTAATGGGCTGTCTATATGCCCTGTTAAGCCCTGTAGGGCGCCTTAGCTGGTGGAGGAAGAAGAACCCAGGCCACCCTCCCCACTGGACACCCGTAGCTAAGGGGTCACCAGGAAGATTATTCCCTGACTCCAGCTATCTTGCTGTCACTCACCTCTGGTAGACTCTCCAGCTGAAAGAGTTGGTTGGGAAAAGCCCTCAATGTCACCCTATCCCCAGGCATGCACTGCTAGGGATTGGCCAGATGTCCCACTCCTGGGCAGACACTCTCAGAGTAGCAACAGAGAAAAATCATAGTTCCTTTTGTCACCCATGCAGAAGTTCCCACAACTCCTACATCTTGTCTGATCACACACTGTTGACACGGCTGCTTGTGAGAGCCACAGAGGAGTTATAGTGGTTCCTGTCACCGCCTGACTTCAAGAAGAACCTGGGCCTGCAACACTGTCTAATTGGAGGACAAGTGCTTCAGGTCCCTCACCATTACTGGTGCAGCCAGTGCCAGAGATCCTTATAGGCAACAGAATGAATTTCAACAGTTAGGAAACCCCTATCTTCTGATAGGTGTTACTATTCCCATTATAGGGGGACACATAGTGTGTGCCCACACAGACCTACTCTCTACACCACACCTGCCTAGATTGTTAAAGTGTCCCCAGTCTTGCATAGCCCACAGATATGGTGGGTTTCTGATCCCGACACAGTACCTACTGTGCCTGAATTCACTAATCATAGTTAAAAGAAGCTACAGGGGGATTACAATATGGTACCCAGCTGGAAACAAAGGCATAATTGCAAAACAAATTGATACTCCAATATGTATTTAGGAGAAAGTTGCTTACCAAGAAGGCCTCACCATAAAAGTAATAGATATACTTGATGTAGGAGAGGCACAATGCTCAATGTAGGAATATAAGAAATACGAAAAAGGTCATATGACATCTCCAAAAGATAATGCTAGTGACAGATTACAAAGAAATTAAACGAGGTGCCTGTTAAAGAGTAAGAAAAAATAAAATTTTAAAGTTCAATGACATAAGAGAATGCAGAGAAACAGTTAAATAAAGTTAGGAAAACAATCATGTTATGAATGAGAAATTCGGCAAAAGTGATTTTGTAAAAGAACCAAACAAATCTTGGAAATGAAGAGCTCAATAAGTCAGAAATTTGGTGGAAAGTCTCAATAACAGTAGAACAAGCACAAGAATGTCTGAGCTTGAAGACAGGCCTTTTGAAATAGTCCATTTACACAGGAAAAAAGCAAAAACAGCAATCAAGATCTTTAGGACACCTTTAAATGACCAAATGTCTGCATCATCAGAATATCTGAAGGTGAGAAGATGAAGATTAAAAGCATAGAAAACCAGTTCTTATAAACAACCCCCCCCACACACTTTATTGCACAAATTTGAAAGTTATAATTATAGCATTTGAGTCTATATTAGACAGCGAAGCACTATGCTTTTCAAATGATTTGAAAGTCATATTTGCCTCTTTATTTTGATGGTGGATTGATTTTCTTTTAAAGTAAAATCCCTGAACTTGTGCATTGGTAGTGTGAAAATTCCCTGCGGTATCTTTGTATGACTGTGTTTTAGCTCAAATAATCAAAACTAAAGTGGAAAAAAGTATAAGTTTGTGCTGCCTACTTCTAAGAACTTTTGTTCTTCATAATGAGATAACCTTATATCACGGATTCATAGGGGGGTTTAAATTAATTCTGTGGGTTAGAACACCAGAGTTATTATTCTCCATTTTCATCTAAGATCTTTATTCTCTTAATGTTCTTATTCCTATTGAAAATTTCAGTATACAAAAATACTGCACCATTAATACCCAACAGAAAAGCCATTATTATGTATATGCTGATCATCATGACCATAGTGTCCCAGAGGTTCTGGTATGTAGTACCACTATTCTCATAGTTCTAGAATTTTTCTTGAGTCCAAGAAGTTTTAAATTTCTCCCTTGATTTTTTTTCAATCACCCATTCATTATTTAAGAATTTATTCAATCTCCATGTCTCTATGTAATTTCTGTAGAATTTTGTCATGTTGATTTCTAATTTCATTCAATTATTATCTGATAAGTACAAAGAATTATATAAAATTTTGAATAAGTTTTCTATGCTCTTTTTTTTCGAAGAGCATGAAAGTTTATTTTTTATTTTTATTTTTAGAAATATTTTTATTAGTTATTGATGGAGCTTTATTTATTTATATGTGGTGCTGAGAATCAAACCCAGTGCCTTGCACACGCGAGGCAAGTACTCTACCACTGAGCCACAACCCCAGCCCATGATAGTTTATTTTTAAAAATTGTACCACACTGATCATGATGACCATAGAAGAATAGTTGAAGGAGAAACTAATTCAAATTAAAAACCAGAAATAAACCAAACTGACAGGGAATAAAAATAATTTCTCAATAATAATATTGAATGTAAATGGCCTAAACTCAATTAGAAAACAGACTGAAAGACTGGATTTAAAAACAAGACCCAACAATATGCTGTCTCCAAGAGACTCACCTCATAGGCAGAGACATCCACAGACTGAAGGTTAAATGATGGGGAAAACAAAATCTTATCATTCACATGGATTTCGTAAACAAGCAGGGGTTTCTATCTTCATATCAGATAAGGTAGACTTCAAACCTAGTTAATTAAAAGGAACAAAGAAGGACGTTTCATACTCCTTAAGGGAATTATACATCAACAATACATAACAATGTTAAATATTTATGCCCCAAACAATGGAGCATCTACCTACATCAAACAAACCCTTCACAATTTCAAGAATCAAATAAATCACAACATGATAATACTGGGTAACTTTAACATGCCTCTCTCATCACTAGATAGATCTTCCAAACAAAAACTAAAGAAGTTATAGAACTAAAGAATACAATGTATAATTTAGACTTAACAGCCATATATAGAATATTTCATCCATCAATAACTGAAATATACTTTCTTCTCAGCAGGACATGGATCCTTCTCTAAAACAGACCATATCTTAGGGCACAAAGCAACTCTTAGCAAATACAAAAACATAAAATACCTTGTATTTTATCAGATCATAATGCAATGAAATTAGAAATCAGTGATAAAATAATGGTGAAGACACCATCAAAAGCCTACCAACGGGCTGGGGATGTGGCTCAAGCGGTAGCGCACTTGCCTGGCATGCGTGCGGCCCGGGTTCGATCCTCAGCACCACATACCAACAAAGATGTTGTGTCCGCTGAGAACTAAAAAATAAATATTAAAAATTCTCTCACTCTCTCTCCTCTCTCTCTCTCTTAAAAAAAAAAAAAAAAAAAAAAAAACAGCCTACCAACAAAGAAAACCCAGGACCAGAACCTCTTCCACAAATAATGCTGGGAAAACTGGAAATCCATTTGTAGCAAAATAAAATTAAACCCCTATCTCTCACCCATCCTGCACAAAACTCAACTCAAAAATTGATAAAGACCTAGGCATTAGTCCAGAAACCCTGTGACTACTAGAAGAAAAAGTAGGTCCAAATTTCCATCATGTTGGCTTAGGGACCAAATTCCTCAGCAAACCTCCTAAAGTGCAAGAAGTAAAATTATGAATCAGTAAATGGGAAGGTATCAAACTAAAAAGCTTCTTCACAGAACAGAGAGCCTACAGAATGGGAGAAAATCTTTGCCACCTGCACCTCAGAGTATTAATCTCCAGGATAAAAAAAGAACTCAAAAAACTTACCAAAAAAATAAATAAATAATCCAGTCAATAAATGGACAAAGGAAATGAACAGGCACTTCAGAGAAGAAATAAGATCAGTCAACAAATATATGAAAAATGTTCAACATCTCTAGCAACTGGAGAAATGCAAATTAAAACTACATTTAGATTTCATCTCATTCCAGTCAGAATGACAATTATCAAGAATACAAGTAACAATAAATGTTGGCAATGTTATGGGGGGAAGGTACACTCATAGATTGCTGGTGAGACTGAAAATTTGTGCAATCACTATGGTAAGCATTATGGATATTCCTCAGGAAACTTGGAATGGAACCACCATTTGACCCAGTTATATGCCCAAAGGACTTAAAATCAGTATACTATAGTAATACAGCCACATAAATGTTTATAGAAGCTCAATCCACAATAGCCAAGCTATGTAAACAACCTAGGTGCCCTTCAACAGATGAATGGACAAAGAAATATGGGGTGTGTGTGTGTGTGTGTGTGTGTGTGTGTATACATATGTACAGAATAGGAGAAATGTGTATATATATGTACACACACAATGTACTATTACTCAGCCATAAAGAAGAATGAAATTATGGCATTTGCCAGTCAATGGATGGAACTAGAGACAAATATGCTAAGTGAAATACACCAATACCAAAAAACCAAAGGCTGAATATTCTCTTCGTTATGCAGATGCTAACACACAATAAGGGAAGAATACAAGTTCATGGGATTAGACAAAGGGGAATGGAGGAAAGGGAGGGGAGACAGTAGAATGAACTGGACATAACTTTCCTAGGTTCCTATATGAATACCCAACCAGTGTAACTCCATATCCTGTACAACCACAAGAATGGGAAATTATACTCCACGTACATATGTCAAAAAACATTTCACTGTCATGTATATCTAAAAAGAAGAAATTTTAAATTTTTTTAAAAGAATATAAATAATAAATGCTGGAGCAGATGTGGAGGAAAAGGAACACTTTTACACTATTGATAGGACTGTAAATTAGTACAACCACTATGGAAATCAGTATGAGAATTCCTCAAAAAAATTAGGCATGGAACCACCATATGACCCAGCTATATCACTCCTTAGTATTTACCCTAAAGAATTAAAGTTATCCTACTTCAGTGATACGTGAATACCCATATTTATAGTAGCACAATTCACAATAGCCAAACTATGGAACCAGTGTAGGTGCTCATCAATGGATGAATAAAGAAAACGTGGTATATATACACAATGGAATTTCATTCAGCCATAAAGAAAAATGAAATTATGTCATTTGCAAGAAAATGCCTGGAACTAGGACCATTGTGCTAAGTGAAATAAGTCAAACTCAGAAGGTCAAGTGTTGTGTGTAAATTTTCTCTCATATAAGGAAGCTAGAGAGGAAAAACGAAAAGAAAAGTGGGGTGGGGCTGGGGTTATGGCTCAGCAGTAGAGTACTCACCTCACATGTGCAAGGCCCTGGGTTCGATCCTCAGCACCACATAAAAGTAAATAAATAAATAAAATAAAGTTTAAAAAAGTGGGGTGGCACTCCTTAAAAAAGGGACATCAGTAGAAGGGACTAAGGGGTGAGAGGTGAGGAGTGAGGGACAAGTGCTGGAAAGTGATAATGGCCAAATTATGTTGTTAGATTGTGTGCATGTACTAATATGTAACAACAAATCCTATCAGTATATACAACTATAATGCATTAATAAAAAGGTGGTGGGGGGGAATCTATTCAATGAAATAATACCAGACAAACTCTTTATCTGGGGAAAGACATGGACATCCATATATAAGAGCTTTTAGAGCTCCAAGTAGACATGATAGAAAAGACCTTCACCATGATTTTAAAGTCAAACTGTTAAAAGTACAGAAAAAAAATTTAAAATTTGCAAAAGAACCAAGACATCTTTAAGGGATACCCTGTTATACCAACAGCAAGTGTCTCCGAAGAAACCCTACAGGCTGGAGGGAAGAGAATGACATATTCTAAGTACTATTCAACCAAGATTGAACTCAGTGTAGCTATCCTCTAGGAATGAGGGAGAGGGAAAAAAGATGGTGGACGAGAAGCACTTAGCATTTATTGGCTGCTCCATAGGACTGAACCAAATTAATGTGGGCAGCTGCGTGAGGAGGTAAGGGACATAAAAGA
The DNA here is from genome assembly GCF_052094955.1 of Ictidomys tridecemlineatus. Taxonomy (NCBI): domain Eukaryota; kingdom Metazoa; phylum Chordata; class Mammalia; order Rodentia; family Sciuridae; genus Ictidomys; species Ictidomys tridecemlineatus. The sequence goes on along the minus strand of NC_135482.1, from coordinate 81,926,209 downwards.
GAGCTGGCATGCAGCTCAAGACAGTCAGTGACCAGGAGAAATCCAGAAATACTGATTTTTAGAATAAGGGAAATCATAAAAGTATAGCAGCACCAAATGTGTGGCAGCTCAGTGAGGGAGAGGAAGCTCCCTTCTGGGTCTGAAAGAGAATCCCAGCAGTCTCTAGGAATGCAGGCTCTGTTATTAGGCAAATGTGAAGTCTGAGCGGATGGGAAACCTGGATTCTCCATAGCAAGCCAGGGCAGAAGAGCTTCCCTTTGGGTTCAGATGGTGCCATGACAGGGAACCATCTTAAGGGTCCTATTGTCTAGACTTGCTGTGAAGGAGACCAGAAACCTCTGCATTTTTTTATGTCTTAAAACTGCTTTTCTTCACTGGGTCAGGGGGCACTCACCCTGAGAGAAAGACATGAAAATTACAGCAGGAAAACTGAAAAAAAAAATGAGAAAGAAAGAGGATTGAGAGAGAGAGGAGGAAGGGAAGGGGGACCAAAGATACAGAGTATCGGGTAAAAATTATCAAAGTATTGTATGAATATATCACAAAGAAACCCATTCCTCTGCACAATATACACCAATAAAAAAAGAAATGGCAAGATAAAACCTTCCAGGATAATCAAAAACAGATCAAATGACCACCAAACCAGCCTTATAAAAGATGCTTAAGGGAGTCTGACATCCAGAAATGAAAGATAGATAACGACCATTATGAGCATGTGAAAGTATAAATTCCATCAAAGACTAGGTACACAAAAGATAAAAGAAACATTGTCAAAACAGTAAGCCATCCAACCAGAAAGATGAATAAGAGGAAGAATTACTTTTTAAAAAACTAGATGGAAATCAACAAAATGACAGATATGAGGCCATACCTTTCTTTCTTTTTTTTTTTTTAAATTTTTTTTTAATTTATTTATTTTTTTATTGTTGGTCGTTCAAAACCTTACACAGTTCTTAATACATCATATTTCACAGTTTGATTCAAGCGGGTTATGAACTCCCAACTTTACCCCGTATACAGATTGCTGTATCACATCAGTTACCCTTCCATTGATTGACATATTGCCTTTCTAGTGTCTGATGTATTCTGCTGTCAGTCCTATTCTCTACTATCCCCCCTCCCCTCCCCTCCCCTCCCCTTTTCTCTCTCTACCCCTTCTACTGTAAATCATTTCTTCCATTTGTATTATCTTGTCTTACCCCTCCATTACATAGTTCTTGATATATCATATTTCACATTTTGATTCAAGTGGGTTATGCACTCCCATATTGCCCCTTATACAGCTTTCAGAATCACATCAGTTTCACTTCCATTGCTTTACATATTGCCATCCTAGTGTCTGTTGTATTCTGCTGCCTTTCCTATCCTCTACTATCCCCCCTCCCCTCCCCTCCCCTCCCCTCTTCTCTCTCTACCCCCACTACTGCAATTCATTCCTCCCCCTTGTATTATTTTTCCCTTTCCCCTCACTTCCTCTTGTATGTAATTTTGTATAAACCTGAGGGTCTCGTTCCATTTCCATGCTATTTCCCTTCTCTCTCCCTTTCCCTGAGGCCATACCTTTCAATAAAAACCTTGAACATAGGGGCTGGCGCTGTGGCTCAGTGGTAGAGCACTTGCCTAGCATGTGTGAGGCACTAGGTTCAATCCCCAGCACCACATAAAAATCAAAACAAATAAAATAAAGGTATTGTGTCCATCTACAACTAGAAAAAAAAATTTTTTTAAATTGAATATAAATGGACTGGTATCTTCAATTAAAAGATAACAGACTGAGCTGGGTGTAGTGGCACATGTTTGCAATCCTAGCAACTTGGGAGAAAAACTAGAAAAATGACCCTGAAATTCATATGGAATCACAAAAGACCCTGCATATCAAATGCAACCTTGGGCAAAAAGAGCAAAGTTGGAGGCATCACAATACTCGATTTTAAACACATGACAGTTGTAGTAACCAACAGAGCATGGCGTTAGCATAAAAACAGATACATGGATCAATGGACCAGAATATGGAAATGGAGATCTACATCTACAGCCAACTAGTCCTCAACAACAGTGCTAACTAACATCATTCATTGAAGAAGAAACAGCCTCCTCAACAGGAGTGGTACTGGGATTCTGAGCTGAGCCTGGGCCAAGTGCAGCTAAGCCTAAGAGTGGCAGTGAAAGTCTGAACTCCAGGGAAGCCCACTCCCTTCTTCTCCCTCTCCTTCCACCACAGTCAGCCTGAAATCCTTCAGTGAGGTTAATAGGAAAAGCAGCATCTCTGGGAGCAAACCCCCAGTGGACAAGCTGGGGAGGCTGCTGTAAAACATGAAAATCTACCACCCCAGTTCAAGAAGCTGGTGCCTAGCACCCCGACCCCAGAACAAGGTAAGCAAGATGGAAATCCTGCAGGACCTTATTAACTACATCTTGGGTATGCACATTGCTCTGGATTTACACTCCCATGAGATCCAGGCAGAATCTGGCATCCAGGATGCTACTGACCACCCTAAATGTGAATATCAGTACCCTGTTCTTGCAGGCTTCTGAATTCCCTTCTGAGTTGGTGTCAATAAACAAAACATTTTTGCTGAATAAATAGTGCTCGTGACTTTTTTTTTTTCCCACGAGAGCAAATCTACAGGATCTTTTAAGACACTGAACTTATTTTCCAACCTTCCCACCAGGAGGATGACAAATTGAAAGAACCTTTTTGGAATTTTTTCTTTATATTGTATTCCCACCATATACATTTCATTCATTTATATATATTTATATATAAAATGCATATATATGTATATACACACATATATACACACATTTCATATATATATATATATATATATATACACACACACATCTTATATATGTGGGGGGACCTTGTAAACTACAGTTTTCTTGTATAGTGGCAGATGTATATTCCTGCATAAAAATTGTAATGATGTACTTATTATTCATGCTAAACTTTTACAAAAAGTTTAGTTGTAGACTTAACCCTTTTATACCAAACAAATCAGGTATGTTTATTAAATGGTGATTGCCTCCTTTATATCAGAGAATCGGTGATTTTATATTATATTTTAACTGAACACAAATACAAATTCAAGTTTATTGACTGTATCAAGATAATAATAAAATGTGTCTGAAGGGAAAAAATGGTGGTAGGAAAAACTGGACATCCACACACAGAAAATAGAAACTTGACCCCTCTTACCCTGTGCAAAAATGAACTGAAAGTAAATCAAAGACCTTAAGAGCTGAAACTCAAACTATTTGTAGAAAACATAATGAAAACACTTCAAATCTTTGTACAGGTAACAATTTTCTAGATAGAGCCTCAAAAGCACAGGAAGCAAAAGCAAAAATTGATAAATGGGATCACCTCAAACTAAATAGCTTCTGGACAACATAGGAAACAACAGAATGAAGAAACAACCTACTGAATGGGTGAAAATATTTTCCAGCTATTTATCTGATAATTAATATCTAGAAGATAAAAACTCAAAAAATTTAATAAAAATTAGTCATCTGATTAAAAATTCAGCATATGATATGAGCAGATATTCTCAAAAGAAATAAATAGGCCAATAGACCTATGAAATAATGCTCAATATCATTAGCCATCTGGTAAACATAAATCAAAACTGTAATGAGATTTTGTTTCACCCCAGTTAAAAGGGCTATTACCAAAACCACAATAAAATAACATGCTGGTAGGGGCTGGGGATATAGCTCAGTTATAAGTAGAGTGCTTGCCTCCCATGCACAAGGCCCTGGTTCAATCCCCAGTACCACCAAGAAAAAAAATTTCGGGGCTAGGGATGTGGCTCAAGCAGTGGCGCCCTCGCCTGGCATGCATGCGGCCCAGATTTGATCCTCAGTACCACATACAAACAAAGATGTTGTGTCCGCCAAAAAAACTAAAAAATAAATATTGAAAATTCTCTCTCTCTCTCTCTCTCTCTCTCTCTCTCTCTTAAAATAAATAAATAAAATAAAATAACATGCTGGTGATTGTGTAGAGAAAAAGGAACTCACATACTCTTCATGGGAAGGTAAATTAATACAGCCACCATAGAAAACAGGATGAATGTTCCTTAAAACAGTAAAGCTAGAACTACCATATGACCCAACTAACTATCCCACTCCCATGTTTATTGCAGCACTATTCACAAGAACCAAGACATGAAATCAGTGTAGGTGTCTATCAACAGATATTATATGAAGGTAATGTGAATAAAATTCTGCCATTTGCAGTAAAATGGGTGGAAACTGAAAATGGTCATTTTAAGCAAAATAAGCCAGATACAGAGAGACAAATATTGCATGTTTCCTTCCTCTCAGGTGGAAACAAACAAAAAGTCAACCTGAAGTTAGAATAGTGATCACTAGTGACTGGGAAGGATGCCAGGGCATTGGGTGGGGCTGGGCTTATGTAAGAAAGGTGGTGGGATTTGATCAATATACACTGTGAGAATATACAGATATATCATACTGAAACCAGTAATATGTACAATTGATATTAATTAAAAGAAAGCTTGTTGTCTTTCCCAATCTCCGTTTTCATCTATTTCAGACTTTTCTTGTGCTCTTTAAACTTTCTGTAACGACTTGACCTTTCAAAAATGACCTCACACATCATTTAACCTTGTTCACCATGAATATAAAGCAGATACAAATTGCTGTGATCTGAACTATACATTGCAACGTTGAGTAAAACAGAAAATCACCAAAAAGTGGAATGTGTGTAACTTAAACATTTTAACTTCAAACATAAATGTGCAACCATTTGTTAATCTTCTGAGCTAGGGCCAAGAAGTTTTATGAGAGTTTCCATAAATTCACATTCTGAAAAAAATATATACATGATTTTTCTTCCTGATGTCCAATTTGGACTTAAGGGAAAAAACATGAGTACAAAATCCTATGCAATATTTGGTTTTGGGTTCTTTTACTCCAAAATTTTGCGATGGTTTTGCCCATACTTACTTTGACCAGAAAAAAAGAAATAGCAACTCACTTTTTAAAAGATTCTCAAAGTTTGGCTTTCAGGAAAACAATTTCATTTTAAACTCTTAATCCTTCAACTTATGTTATTAAATACTGTAGGTACAACTGGCATATGCAAACAGGTCACAAAGGAAAGATGTCTTTGGGGGAGAGAATGAATTTACAGAGCTTCTGCCATGATTTGATTTCCTTCCATGGAACTGACCATTTCACCGCAGGTACTACCTCCTCCCACCTCCTCTTGTCAATGCAGTAGAGGGCTCCTCTGATGTAAATACCCCCTCCACCGGGCTTTGCATCTGATCTCCCTATACCACTTCAGACACTCAAGCCTGTCCACGGAAAATAACTCTGCTCTGAGGAAATTAAAAATGGCTTATTTTAAGCCAACAGAACGACCACAGCCCAAGAACACAACCTCAAGCTAACAACATGAGCTCCGGAAGGATGTGGTTCCCCAAGGTCATGGTTGTCCTGTGAAGAGGTTACATAAACTTTTTTTTAAATTATTTTTTTAGTTCTAGATGGACACAATACCTTTATTTATTTATTTTTACATGGTGCTGAGGATCAAACCCAGTGCCTCATATGTGCCAGGTAGGCAAGCCTCTACCACTGAGCTACAACCCCAGCCCCTCACATAAGCTTTTATTGTCCCCAAATTAGGCAGGATCATCAATTGAACTACAAAAAGGTGGAAAAAAGCCAGGCGAGTGGTGCAGTGGCTTGGGAGGCGGAGGCAGGAGGATCAGGAGTTCAAAACCTCAGCAATTTAGCCAGGTGCTAAGCAACTCAGAGACCCTGTCTCTAAATAAAATACAAAATAGGGCTGGGGATGTGGCTCTGTGGTTGAGTGCCCCTGAGTTCATTCCCTGGTACTGGGGGGGAAAAAAAAAGGTGGAGAAATCTTCCACAAGATTCTTTTTTTTCAGGGGGCAGGGGATACCAGTGATTGAACCCAGGGGCACTGAACCACCGAGCCAATCCCCAGCCCTTTTTATATTTTTTATTTTGAGACAAGTTCTCACTAAGTTGCTTAGGGCCTCGCTAAGTTTCTGAGGCTGGCTTTCAACTTGCCACATCCCCAGCCCTGTTTTGTGTTTTATTAGAGACAGGGTCTCACTGAGCTGCTTAGCACCTTGCTAAATTGCTGAGGCTGAGGTTTTGAACTCCCAATCCTCCTGCCTCCGCCTCCCAAGCCACTGGGAATACAGGCGTTCACCACCTCGCCTGGCTTTTCTCTACCTTTTTTGTAGTTCACTTGATGATCCTACCTAATTTGAAGACAATGGAAGCTTATGTGAGGGGCTGGGGTTGTACCTCAGTGGTAGAGGACTTGCCTAGCACATATGAGGCACTGGGTTTGATCCTCAGCACCATGTAAAAATAAACAAATAAATCCTCTTGTTGAACCCCTGGGATTATAGGCGTGTACCATCGTGCCTGACTCAGTCATTGCTTTCAATGAAGCAGTTGACTTTCCTACAGGATTTGGGTGCTTCTGTCAAGCTTAGCATATGTTTATCCAGTGATACAAAAATGCTAGGTCACACAGAGGCTACTGATGCATGGTTGTCAAACGAGCCTAAAACAGCCCAATACAATTTAGTCTTCTTAATCTACAACATGTCGTCATTCCAGAAACCTCAATGCTCCAATCAGTGGAATTCAAACTTCCTGAAGCTCCCAAATATAAATATAGCCTCTTTGGGGGAGGCTTCAATTCTTGAGCCCCTCTCCCTCTTGTGTCTTCAACATCCCCCTCCTTGTAAGGCTGTCCTGTAGGCACTTAAACCTACTCTATTTACTTTAATTTAAAAACAATCATCTGCTGTGCTAAGTAGCGCACACCTGTAATCCCAGTGATTCTGGAGGCTGAGGAAGGAGGATCATAAGTTGGAAGCCAGCTTGAGCAGTTGAATGAGCCCCTGTCTGAAAATAAATGAAGAGGAATGGGGATGTAGCTCACAGGTAGAGCTCCCTGGGTTCAATACCCAGGACTGAAGAAACAAAACTGATCATCTGTGGGTCCCACATCTTCCTCTTTACAATTGGGTTTGTGTAAACTTGCCCACGCTTCCAGGCTTCCTGCTTTCACATCCTCTCCTCAGATTGACTTCCTGTCTCACACTCCTCCATGGAAATGCTTCTCTTTAAGGTCACCAATAACCTCTAGCATTTATTCCTTTTGAACATTTGTCACTGCAGGCCACCTTCTCCCTTTCTGGAATCTTCCTCCCTCAGCTTCTGAGACACCTGGATACTGGTTTTTCTTCAACCCTCTGGCCATTCAAGAGTTGGAATTCCTCCTTCAGGCTTCATCCTAGGCTGCCTTCCTGCACTTTCTGTGACCTCACTCTCTACTACAGCTTTGCTACCACCAAGTTACTGATGATTCTCAAGTATGATTCCATCCAGATCTCTCTCCTTAGCTCCAGAACTATATATCCAACGTTTTCTATGTTACAGAAACACCTCAACCTCAACTTTTTCCTTTCTTTCCAAACTGTCTCCTTTTATTTTCCTGAAGGGTACCAGGATTTGCCCAACTTTCTAAACCAGGAACCCAGAGGATATCACTTGTTCATTCATTCCTTCCTTTTTCTCTCTTTCTCTCTTTCTCTTTCTCTCTCTCTCTCTCTCTCTCTCTCTCTCTCTCTCTCTCCTTCTCTCTCTCTCCACCTCCATCTCTCTGTCTCTATCTGATCCACCACATTGTCCATTCAAGAAACATAAATCTATTTATGTCAATTTTTTACAGGTTACAGTTGCCAGTTCAGCAAAGAAAAAGAATACCCAGTTCAAGTTGAATTCCAGATGCACAATGAATACATTTTTTTGTATAAGTATATTCTATGCATTATTTGGAATATATTATACTGAAATGTTACTGTTATCTGAAATTTAGCTGGGAATTCTATATTTTATCTGACAGCCCTATTATGCTTTTGAATTTCAATTACTCATATCACTCTCTTGATTTAATATACTAAAATAAGTAAAAGACACAATTCTAAAAGTGATAACAAGCTACCTTAACTCTATTTGTTAGAGCTGCTCCTCAGATCCATGTGTTCCCAGATAAGAATACAGACTATTTTAAAAGTTAACTCCACAGGGAGTTAACCACAAGGTCACTTTACTGTCCCAGAACAGCTATCTCAGCTCAGGCTGCTGCAACAAAATACCACGGACTAGATGAATTAAACAGAACTTAGCTGGGTACAGTGGTACAGATCTGTAATCCCAACTACTCGGGAGAATTGAAAGTTAAGGCCAGCCCAACCATATGGCAAGACCTAATCTCACAAAACAAAAGAAATTCATTTCCTCACAGTTCTGGAGGCTGGGAATCCAAGATCAAGGTGCTAACACGGTCTGCTTCTGGCTTGTAGATGTCTAGCTACCACATGTGTCTTCATGTGGGGAAGAACCCACTCTCTCATGTCTCTCCTTATAAGGACATTATTCCCATCATGAGTGGCCCACCCTCATGACCTCATCTGAACCGAATTATTTCCCAAAAGGCCCATCTCCAAATACAAAGTAGGGGAATTATGGCTTCAGTGTATGAATTTGACCAGCATAGGAGTGACAGGAAGATGCCAATTCACTCCAATGTCACTTATTAACTCCTGCTATGAAGCTGCCCAATGACTTACCAGTATCCTAACTGCCCCATTTGGAGACACTGCTGGGACTCAATCAAGGTGATATTGTCCCTTGATCAGTGAGCTCAGTGAAACTTGAGGTGGGGTCTGCAACAGAAACATCATCTCTGTTTCCTAGTTAATAAAGTAGCTTCTTTCCTTTTCCTTATTCTAATGCAATGGTTTTCAAATAAAAAGTGCCTCTAAGTCACCTTCGGGCTCATTAAACCTCAGACTGCAGCGCTCACTCCCAGAGTTCCTAATTCAGTACGTTGGGGATGGGACCTGGGAATTTGCATGTCTAACAATTTTTCAGGTGATGCTGATGTTGCTGGTGCTGGGAGGAGACTTTGAAAACCACTGCCTTAGAGATCCTCTTCTAATTGCCTGGTGTGGGAGCTGAGTATCCTTACTTCTTAAAGTTCTCCAGGTGATTCCAGCACGCAACATGCACTGTTCCAATGCAGTTCCACTCTCTAGTGAATGTGTTTTTGGAAAGTGCAAATCTGATAAACTTATCATCGGAAAACATTTAGTATCTCAGGGTTAGAAACAGCTCCTTATCCAGTCCTTACCAGGTCTGGATCATGCACCTCTGAAGTGCTCTTCAATCTCACTCCCAGGGCCATCTCTGCCTCCTTCACCACTCCAGGCTCTACAATGCAGGCTCATTGGATCAAGCTGTTCCTGAAATGGATCTTGTTATTTGTCTATCTGGATTTTTACACATTTGTCCTCTTTACTGGGAAAGTTCTTATCAACTCACCTCTTCACCTGGCTATGCCTTACCTTCCCTAATAGCCTTACTTCTAAAAAGTGTGACACATGGACCTGGAAGCCTGTTAGCACTGCAGAATTACCCCAGACCTAGTGAATCAGAATCTACTTTTTAGCAAGATCCCAAGGTGATTCATATTTACACTAACATTTGAGAAACACTGTTTTCAAACTCCCACAGATATTCTTTCTCTGGATGATGCTTCCAAGCCCCAAAGACTCAGCCAGATGCCTCTCCTATGAGCTGTCATGGTATTCTTCCCTAACACTTAATACACTGCATCAGATCAGCTCCTTTTGTACTGTGGGGCAGTAACTGAACGTTTATTCATCCTTGCATTCTCCGCTGTAGCACAGTACCAGGCACATAGCAGAAGTTCAATAAATAGTTGTTAATTAAATGAATGGAAACAAGTAGAGAAAAATCAGCTTTTAAGTTGGAGAAAACTGGACATAAATTTCGAATGGCTACTTTATTAGCTGTAAGGACTTTGTAATTTACCAACCTCTCAGAACTTGTTACTAAGTTGAGAATAGCATCTTACAGGGTGTTGTCAGGACTGGTGATATAATAAATATAAACTCAGAACACAAGGCCAGCTGGGACAATGTTCTGCAGTAACTATGAGAGTTACTTCCCTTTAGTTCTCCCAAGCAGCAAGTATTTACTAAGTTCAGTAGAATACTACTTAGGTTTTTTTTGTTTTGTTTTGTTTTGTTTGTTTGTTTGGTACTGGGGTTTAAACCCAAAGGCCCTTAACCACTGAGCCACATCCCCAGTCTGTTTTATATTTTATTTAGAGACAGCTCTTGCTGAGTTGCTTAGGGTCTCATTAAGTTGCTGAGGCTGTCTTAGAACTCACAATCCTCCTGCCTCAGCCTCCTGAGCTGCTGAAATTACAGGCGTGTTTGTCATTGCACCTATCACTACTTGTTAACATAGAAAGAGTGTCCAGATTCAAATTCAGTGCCATGTTTTTTCCTGTTTCCCTCTTATTTCATACAAGGAAAAACAAAATTTTAAAAGCGAGAATTAACCTGGAATCAATGCTTTCCTCTGCTTTGTGTCAAAATAACAAGATTCAAACCTGAGCCATCAGAAATGGTCCTTTAGGGATCCATGTTTGCAAGATGACCCTGTCAGGCTCTGAACCCCTGGGACTGAACATTTTAAATTATCTCCTAAGTAGAGGTGAAATTTGAGAAAGCTCTGCTATTTTTTTTTGATCATTCACCTTGAGTTCACTCTAACATCCTCCACCTTTATTCTCCAACCACATGATTCTAAATCCTTTAATCTCCCACTTCCACACTTCATATAATAGTTGACCAAATAATTAAAAAGGTGAGATGGTCAACACCAGAATCAAAAGAGTGAAGGCCAGAGGGGCTTTGGAAATAGAAAAAGAGAAGGCATGCGGAGGGAAACTCTTAGTCCACTGCTGACTTCACAGTACTTGGCTAAAGTTGAGGACTAGGGCTATCCCAGGTCTCAGCCACCCTCGGGGCTTTTTATAGGTCAGAAAATTGTGTCACTTGACCTGAAGTTACATTCTCAAGTGTTGTACTAACCGAAGGCTTTCATTATAATTCACATTCCATGATCAGAAGCAGGAGATGATGTTAGATAAACCACAAAGGTCATAAAAGATGTTCCTTTGAACTGCTATAATCAAACCAAATAATTTGCTTTAGTCTTTGCATAAACATTTGGATAAATAAACCTTTCATGTTTTCAAACATTTTATATCTTTATATATCTAAATGACAGAGTAATTCATTACCCACTGCATACTTTTAATTAAGGGATAGAAACAAGTTGACGTAACTTTCTCATTTTTTTTTTTTTTGCACCAGGGATTAAATCCAGGTGAGTTTAACCACCAAGCCACATCCTCAGCCCTTTTTTATATTTTATTTAGAGACAGGGTCTCAATGAGTTGTTTAGAGCCTCACTCAGTTGCTGAGGTTGGCTTTGAACTTGTGATCCTCCTGCCTCCTGATCTGCTGGGATTACAGTCATGCACAGGGCAAGCTTTCTCAATTATAAAGAATTTCTCTGCAAACAGTAAGTTATTAAAATTAGTTGTGAATAATACAGCAAACTGCTTACGGAGGGTTAAAAAGACTGGCAGGAGTAAGGAGGCTCCTCTCCCTGTTTCCTTCTTGGAAAATTTTTTCTGCAGAGAGAAAATTTTGCTTAAAATCCATTGTGCCTTGGATTGAGGTAAATGTACCACACTTGAGGGTTTATACTAAATGAGGTCTTCTCTGATCCCTTGAAGTGGGGGAAATGTTAAAATACCTGATATCAATTCAATGAGCAACACACCAGCAACACAAATGTCTCACTTCTCTCTTTGTACATTACAATTCCATTGCTTTGGGTGGGTATTTCTATTAGTCCTATAGTAGAACTATAGGCTCTTTTGAAGCTAATCTCCATGCCCCCCTCAGAGAGCCTAGAGAAGAGGATGAACCCATTTCTTGGGCTTCAGTGCCTGGCTAGCTGTATCTAACATCTCCAGCCAAGCCACTCCTACAGATTTTTTTAAGAACAGAGCAGTTGGTCCCCTGCCTCTGCTGCCCACTCCTTATCTTTCTCACGTCTGACTTTCCCTTCATCTGCCAATTTTAGTTCATGACCCCTACTCCAACCAGAATAGCCTCCTCTCAAGCCAATCTTATCAAATGCTCTGAGGAATAAATTCTGTGGATCACATGCAGGAACACAGGGTTCATCCGGGGCTCGGTTCTGTTCCTCTCAGGAGCAGAGTCTGTGGAGGTCACTTCCCTGGCTGCCTCAGCCTGCCTATTCTGTCCTGAGGTTCATACCTGGGCAACATACTCTATTCAAGGCTATGGAGTCTCCATTCCTGGTTCAGGCCTGCTTATCCCTCCTTTGCATATGAGGCAAGCACCTTATTTCTCCAGCATCCCTTCCTCCAGCCCACCCCTGCAGACTGCACTGGGCTGTCTGACCAGCACCACTTGACCTGACCTCCTTCTGATGCCCAGTTTTCACTTAGCCACTTATGAACTTTCACTAACAAACTTGTATCAACTAGCTGAGGCTTCTTGTTGCCTAGTGTATTAGGGTTCTTTAGAACAACAGAACAAATAGGATACATATGTGTGTGTGTGTGTGTGTGTGTGTGTGTGTGTGTGTGTGTGTGTGTGTGTATGGATTTATTGCAGTCTATTGAACCATCCCATTCAGGGCAAGTTTCCCTCCTCAGTCTGCAGTCCCCTGTCTCTGGAAACATTCTCAAAGACACACCCAGAAATGTTCTTTGCCAATTTCCTAGGTGTCTCTCAACCCAAACAACTTGACAATCAAGATTAACCATCACATCTAGTTTGTTAGCATCCAAAGCTATTAAGTCTAGAATGTTACTTCAATGCAAATAGTATGACGAATATGCATGCAAATTAACATTAATCTGAATCCCCAGGGACTCTTGGGAATCTATACTTCAGAAGTGTTAAATTAGCATGAGCAAGAGTTCTGACAGAGAGAACAGCTCTGCAAGTCTTTAATCTAAATCGGGAATTGAAAATTTCTTAATTATCTGGGGGGTGTTAGAAATAATGTTCACAGGTGAAATACTGTCCTTATATTTATTTAGAAACTGCATTTCAAGAAAATAAACCTATCATATAAATAAAATTATAAAAATTATGGGTATTAAGGTAAAATGAGCTAAATCGTTTTAGGTACTGATTTCTTGGCCCTTTTGTTTTGCTAGCTCTATACAGTGAATACTGCAAAAGTGTTTCTGTAAATGAGATTATCCTCATAGGGAAAGAATAAGTCTTTGGGGCTGGGGCTGTAGCTCAGAGGTAGAGTGCTTGCATAGCATGTGTGAGGTACCAGGTTCCATCCTTAGCACCACATAAAAACAAACAAATGAAATAAAAGAATGCTGTCCATCCACAACTACAAATAATAATAATAATAATTCGTTGGGGGAAGTGCAAGAGAAAATTTAGAATCTTCATGAGACATTGATCTATTCCAATGCATTCCAGATTTTTATAAACCTTATAAATTGCCAAGCCAAGGCTGTCCTTTACCTTTCTCAAGTAAATAACAGAAAGATACAAATACATTTGTCATTTATTTTATCTCTAAAGATCATTACTTATCACTTGCCATATGTTCTCCTTCCAAAATTTCAGATTACAGTCAATTCTCATTACTCATGGTCACTGTGTTCTATTGAGTCACCATGAACACTAAATTAGCAAATATTGAACTGCCTCTCCTAGGGGAAATACAGTTAGGTCCCATGAGCCTCTGCTCATATTTTTATCAATTGATAAGTATATGACCTTGTTTTATGGGTATTCCTGCTTGAATCCATCGTATTTAAGATATGCTGTTGATTTGTTGATGTGAATTTATGACCATCAGCCCTGTAACATATGCCTGAATGAAATTTGTGTCACACATGTATTTTCTCTATAAGGCACACCACAGCCTTCTTGTGCCCAGGGACACTGCCAGCGCTTCAGTGCTATGCTTGAAGGCCCTTTTAATCAGAGAAATCACCAACAAAAGCACAAACTGCAAAACAAAACACAACACGTGGTAAAGTGTCATGGAAAGGACATTTTATGGCAGAAAAGGTGGGAGAAGAAGGCAGAGTGTCACCCTGCTCAACCTCAGCTAGGAAGATCAGTGTCAGGTGATTCAGTGAATCACCATGAATTCTGCACATATCCATGAATTACGTCGAAAGCACCAAGAGCCTTTATTTTGAGGAGTTACAAATAAATTTCACAGAGTAGGTAAATTAATAAATTCAAGATTTACTACTAATGAGGATCCATGAGGAATAATGAGAAATATAGATATTCTTGGTTTCTAGACACCCCTCTCCCAAGTCCCCTCATTCTTGGTCTCCTCTTCTAGAATCCTGCTGAACGTGTCTCCCTGAGGCAGAGTCCATAACAGGAGTCTTTCTTTCTTTATTGTTACAGTCTCCTAATATTTCCTCTTCAGGAAATATTTGTGAGGTAGTGGGAATTGGATACAATAAATTAATCACATTTAGGTCATAGCTGATCTGCTGCATTTTTCTTCTTCAGTGCTGAGCACAGGGCTCTGCACATAAAATACAAATGATCTACCACTGAGCTATGCCCCCGGCCCCAATTCATAGCTGATCTGATACCTGTTCCAGGGATAGTCATAATTTTGAAAGAATCTACTGACTTTAACAGAAGGATTGCAGAGTGGTAGGGAGGGTACTGAAGGAAATGAGGGAAACAAAGCACATTTCTGACTTCCCATCATATAAGAAACCTTCTAGTCTGGTAATTAAAGCTTTCTTTCTGGGCCCACAGTTGTAAAATTGGTTCCATTGAAGCCCATGGTTCTGGAGTTCTGTTTCATGCTGACAATTTCGGAGAGTGAGTGCTCACATCTCACTCCATCCTGGGTCTCTCTCCCAGAGCATTTCAAGCTGACATCTCAGTTTCCAAGGAGAGGCATGCCTGTAGGTGAAATCCATCAGATCATATAAAATTCCTGGTCTTGGGAGTGTGTGCTCCAGAAATTGGCTGATAGGAAGGTGTGACCCAAGACAGCCTTCCCTTCCTAGTGTGGTCAAGATTCTTCAGTTTAGCTTAGGTATTCTGCCTATTGTTCCAAGGCTTATCATTACAAAAAGACAATTTTAACCGGAATCTGCCAAGATAAAAGCTATGACCCCATCCTGTGCTGGGGAATATGAGTGTTATTTCAAGGGTGTTGTACACAGCTCTGAAAATCTATACCTTGGATTAAAGCCCAGCTGGAAAATGGAACATTCCCCAACAATCCTTGGAAAACAGTCACATATGCTTAGATATGAAAGAACAGAAAGGCTGACTCTGGCAATTCCTCTCGCTGCAGAATTTCAAAAATGCCTGCGGCCTCACCAAAATGAACTGTCTGAACGAAAGTGAGTAGGAAGAGTGAGGAGAAACTGAATGTTGGCTGGTTCTGTGGCCTCTCCCCTTTCCCTCTTTCCCTACCCATGTTTTTGCTGGGCTTCCCTCAGCCTTCTTCTCTTACTCTTTGGCACCCATCCCGTGGAGCTGAATTCAGGCAAGTGTGGCAAATGTCACATGAATTGAGAAAAAGGGTTGGCTCCTGCTGGTTAATTAACTTTATTTTAGCTTGTTCTAAAAACAACATTTGTTCTCCCTAATTACAAAAGTTGTCAATCATTGCAAGGATTGCTGATTATTCCTAGAGACACATTTGCTGGATCTAAAAATATGATAGACTTGTGGGGCTTTTAGTATTTAATTCCAAACAGTTTTTCAAAAGTTAATGCAATTTGCAATTCTGCCAAGATTAGCTTTTTGACTGACTTTATCATTAAAATTTGTGTGCCACAGAGTAGTTTTTTTTGCTCAGTTCCTCTTAACCTACTATACACAAGTCTTTATATGGGTTGTTTTATCCCAGCTGAACCCAAACCCAGAGTTGCCCCAAAGGCAGTGGCAGGGAGTTAAAGCAGGAGAATGCCCCAGCCTTTTGGAAACAGGACTGGTTGGTCTTCCATAGAAACACTCATGAAATGCCAAGGTGATCCGTCCAGAGCATTGATGAGGGGCATTTAGAGAATGCGATAGTGTGCCCTCACTAAGGTCAAATGCAAGGGAGCTTCATGGCTGAGCTACCTCTTCAGGAGAGAACTTCTTGCTTCCAGGAGTGTGGTTGGTTGACATGGCTCAGCTTTTGCCTGAAGGTCATCTGATATCCAAGGCAGCATTGGCCAGCCACTGAGCAAGGCAGGGCTATAGGGATCTGGCCATTTCTGCCCAACATAGGATTCCTTTAACTGGCATTCCTTGCTCTGAAGCTTCCTGTTGACTGGCAAAGATTTTGTCAGTGTTCTTCATGGTTCAATAGCTCCTGACACCCAACCCAGGTTCCTTGCTTTTGATTCTGGCAGGTGTTAACTTCCCAATAAACCTCTTTGTATTCCTAACTCTGTCTCCTGGTCTGTCTCTGGAGAACCTGAGACAAAATTATAGCATTTCTTATCTATCTGTCTGTCTTTCTATCTACCTATCATCCATCCATCTACCTAAATTTGTATTTTATTACATACCAGCCATAAGTAAAATATTTCTTCCACTAAAAATTAGTATTAGGATAATCATTCAAAAGGGGGAAGGACCTCATCCTCAGAGATGAGATTCAGGAGCAAAGAAGAGAACACATGAAAACTGTGCAGGGTGCCAGGCAGATTTGGGTCAGAATTAATGCCAAGAAGGATCTAAGTCTCAGAAAAGAAAAAAAGAAAAAGAAAAAAAATATTCAAAGCACAGAAGCAGATGAGCAAAGAGTGAGATAAGAAACAGCATAACATGTCGAGAACAAAAAATTGTAATAGCATTAACTTTTAAGGTGTGGTCATTTAACCAGCTGTACATCCAGTCGATTTTCATTATTTCTACCACTGTTTCTCATATTGATCACAAAGTCATGAAAGACCTTTTCAAATGCCTTTTTGAAATTTAGGCCTGAGCTGTCAGTTAAGTTTCCCTAAAAGAGTAGCAAAGTAACCATCATTCAAAATGAAACGAATGTCACAGGGTTTGTCTGGGAAAACCCATGTCAGTGCCCGGGAATCACTGTTTCCTTTCTAACAGCTCAGAAATCATGTCTTCCTTTCTAAAACCTTGCCTGAAACTGATGTATTTCTACAGCACAACTTGGGTCATATCATGGCCTTGCACAGAAACTTCCCTGCTCCCCATCTCTGGCACACTTGTCTTCCTGCTTTCCTTCCTTTCTTTCCTAATTTCTGAAATCTGGACTGTACAGAAAATCATAAAAATTTCCATCACTCTAAAATTGCCACTTTTAGTGTTTGGGTGAACATCCTTCAAGTTATTTCTCTATGTAAAGAAAAAATATAGATATGGATATATGAATATGTACTTATGTAAACGTTATCTTTCACTGTTGCCTTCACTTCTGTTTAAGTGGCTAAGGCATTAGTTAATTTCCAAATTAATAAAATACAATTAAATTTGTTAGAAAAAACTCTCTCCTTTCATCAAATTCTATGTAAGTTTGAACGTCTTACTTTGGTATTTAAGACAGTTCCCCTGATCTGGAAAACTTTCTTCCATATTCTTTATTTACCTGAACAAATTTTTTATTTTTTTAGTTGTTTATGGACCTTTATTTTACTTATTTACATGCAGTGCTGAGAATCAAACCCAATCAAACCTTGCCTCACACATGCTAGGCAAGCGCTCTACCACTGAGCCATAATCCCAGCCCCTACCTGAACAATTTTTGATGCAGGTCCCAACTATCATGTGAAACTCTTAAAAAGCATTAGAAAAGCCATTCTATCCCTATGTAGGGATCCTTCCAGTAATCCTCCCTCTACAATCCTGTAGGACAGACATATACCCCTCACTGCATTCAACCCACACCCACTGTTGTTATTTATGTCTTTCTACACAGAAGATAAAGCCTGTCTTGGGAATGCTTTTAGACACTACCTTACTTAGCACAGTGTCCTAGATCAAATAAGCAACTGCTGAATATTTGATAATAGAGATGAGGATGCTATTGCTACCACATAAGGAACTTCACATTGATGTTTTGTTCCTAAATATCACTATTATTCAGCTTTTCATTTCTGTGACCAAGATACCTGATATGAACCACTTAAA
Source organism: Ictidomys tridecemlineatus (assembly GCF_052094955.1). Classification (NCBI taxonomy): domain Eukaryota; kingdom Metazoa; phylum Chordata; class Mammalia; order Rodentia; family Sciuridae; genus Ictidomys; species Ictidomys tridecemlineatus. The sequence goes on along the minus strand of NC_135482.1, from coordinate 81,908,090 downwards.
GGAAGCAAAGTTCATTGGGGGCTCATGGTTTCAGAGGTTCATGGTTGGCTGATTCCATTGCTGTGGGTCCAAGGTGAAGCAGAACATCATGGCAGCAGGGCGGGATGGAGGAAAGTTGCTTAGGTCATGGCCGTGGGAAGCAGCGAGGGAGAGAGGAGATAGGAACAAGTAGTCAGTGACCTACTTCCTCTGGCCACACTCCACCTACCTATGGTTACCACCCAGTAATCTATTCAAATGATTAATCCATCAAATAGTAACATTATCTATCATTTCACCTCTGAGCATTTCTGCATTGTCTCACACGTGAGCTTTTCAGGGGGCACCCCATCTCCAACCATAGCAAGATCTGTGACAACGTAGGCACTGAGTTGCCCTCATCTTTCTCCTTTGAGGTGCTAATAGTTTCTTTAACTCCAATTCTGACATCACTCTTGGTTAGAGACTTGTCTAAGGGGAAGTTTCTTTAATATCACAGAACACCACAGTTTCCCTTCCTCCCTGACTCCCTTTCTCTTGGTTTGAACTCAATTTCCTTAAAAAGAGTGACTTCATCATTTTACTAAAAGGCTAGAAGCCCGGGGCTTCCCAGATGTAAAATGATTCATGCTGTCCTCTCTTGGTGGTCAAGATCCTCACTACCTGCGGGTCCATAGACTCTGTTCCTCCAGACTCTTACCTCTCTTCTCCTCAGTGCCTACCACAGTCCAGATGCTTTATGCACATTTAATCCACTTCATGCTCACAATAAACCTGCAAGATAGATATGGTTCCCCCATTTTGTGAATGAGAAAAGGGAATCTGAGAGACATTAAGTAATATGCAGTTATTGCTCTGTCCTGGCACAGTTTCTTAAGAGGCACATTCAAACCAGATTAGCCTACCTAACTACTGGCTTTGCGCCAATATTTGAGAGAAAATTAAAACATCACAAATCCCTCTAAGAAAAGGTACTCGTTCAAAGGTTCAGATTCCTGTGAGACTAATAATGTATTTACTCCTTCCTAAACTTAATTCCTGAAATCTCTGGTCTCTCAGAGGAGCCTTTTGCTAACATACTCGAGAGTTAGGGTTTTCACAGGACTCTGGTGTCTTTTTTTGCTAGTAAGTATAACCATCTCAGGACAGGCTGGGCTGGGGTGGCTTGGTGCAGGGCAGGTAGGACAAGCTGGGACTAGTGAGGACCTCCTGCTGGGACAGGACAGATGTGATGCGGTTAGACCTGGGAGGAAGTTTATTTCTGTTGCACTGAGAGATGATGAGACTGGGCAAGATGAGGAAGTTCAAGAATGTGGTTAAGGTTGCAAAATCCAATTACTCTGGTAGGGATGCTCCATGGCTGTAGCTGCCCCTGTTTATGAGTGCTTCCTGTATGCCTGGAACTTCACTTATGTCATCTATTATCTTACAAAGGCATTTCTCAAAGTATGAGCCTAGAAACATAGCATCTAAAAGGCTCTGGGATCAAATAAGTGTGAGAAACAAAACATACTATTTCCAACTAGCCAAAGAGGTTAGATTATTAAAATCTCTAGAAATACAAAAATAAGGTGAACATAAGGAAAAAAATAGAATTGTGATCAAGAATACTGCTATAGGGGGCTGGGGCTGTGGTAGAGCACTTGCCTTGCAAGTTTGAGGCCCTGGGTTTGATCCTCAGCACCACAAATAAATAAATAAATAAATAAATAAATAAAGATATTTGTGTTCATCTACAACTAAATATATATATATATATATATACATATATATATATATATATGTATAATAAAAGTATTGTGTCCAACTACAACTAAAGAATAAATATTTTTTTAAAAAAGAATACTGCTATAGGACTGGGGTTGTGGCTCAGTGGTAGAGCGCTTGCCTAGCATGTGTGAGGCACTGGGTTCAATTCTCAGCACCGTATATAAATAAACAAATAAAATTGGGCTGGGGATGTGGCTCAAACAGTGGCGCGCTCACCTGGCATGCATGCGGCCCGGGCTCGATCCTCAGCACCACATACAAACAAAGATGTTGTGTCTGCCGAAAACTAAAAAATAAATATTAAAATTCTTTCTCTCTCTCTCTCTCTTAAAATAAATAAATAAATAAATGAAGGCCCATCAACAACTAAAAATTTTTTTAAAAAGAATGTTTGAATATGGTTTGTCCTCACCAAACTCATGTTGAAGCTTAATTCCTTGGTGCAGCAGGATAGAAACTTTTAGAGGTGAGTGAGTTGTTAGGAGGGACTAATGCCTTTCTAGGAGACTGTGTAGAGCTTAGTATATGGATTAGTTCTAGAGAGACCAGGTTTTTATAAAGGAGGGAATCCCAAATGCTTAGCCCCTCTGCTTTTCCACCATGAACTGAGCAGCATGTGGCCCTCACCAGAAGCTAAGAAGATGCCAGGACCGTGCTGTTGTACCTCCAGAACTGTGAGTTAAATAAACCTCTTTTCCTTATAAATTACCCAGTCTCAGGTGTGTTGTTATAGCAACACAAAATAAACTAAGGCACATATGATAAGAAGTTAAAATATGAATACGTAATAAGCAACAGAGATGGCAAACTTGAGAAATTTTGTTAAAGGGTAGGGAAAAGATAAGACAGTTGTATAAGTACACAGAGGGAAGGGGAATTTTTTTGTCTGTTTGTTTTGGCAGTACTAGGGATTGAACCCAGGGGCACATTACCACTGAGCTGTAGCTCCAGTCCTTTTATGGTTTTTTTTTTTTTTTTTTTTTTTTTTTGAGATAGGGTAAATTATCCAGGCTGGCCTTGAACTTGCAAATCCTCTTGCCTATACCTTTTGAGTGGCTGGGATTAAAAGTATGCACCACTGCACCTGGCTTGCTTTTTTTTTTTTTTTTTTTTTTAAGAAAGGAAACAGGAATAGGCTTGCATATATAGGCAGAGCTTGAAGATATAAAAAGTATATTGCTGGGCTGGGGCTGTAACTCTGCGGTAGAATGCTCATTTAGCATGTGCAAAGCCATCCCCAGTCCTGCAAAAAGAGAAAGAAAGTATGTCTGTTTCCTCAGATAAATTGTAAATTTCCAGTGGTGTGCTGAAAGAGGCATTCAAAAAGATTTTCTGAAATTGCAAAATGAAGGGAACACAGTCCTTAAGAATAAACAAGGGTCTGAGTGAAGGGAGGGAGCCTTAAGAAAAAGGGTGGGTCAGGACTTTCCCTGAGAGAGAGGGGATGGGAAACAGAGAAAACACAGGGATGTTATGAATGGAGAAGAGGCTTCAAAGGAATTGTTTGGCAGTGGAGAGAAGAGTCACATCAGCTGGCCTTGATCAGGCAGCGAGGTCACTGCTTGCAGAGGGAGCTGGCAGCAACCAGGAGCCAGGCAAAGTGGGAAGGAAGCAGCAAGACAGAAACCAGCTGCTGGGCCCATGTGTTTTGGAGTCAACAGAGATGCAGCAAAGCATTACCGTTACCGAGTAGCAGTGGAAAACCAGAGTGAACAGTGGTGGTATACAGTGGTGCCAATATACATGGTCCTTAATGCCAGGGTTAACTGGGTTTGGATTTGAATCCCAAATCCCTTCTTTTTTTTTTTTTTTTTTTTTGAAAAGTGGTAAGAATTAAATTAGGTAATGTTTGTAAAACAAAAGATTGCCTGGCATGTTAGGAAGCATGCAATAAGAATTCACTATTGTGATGATGGTGGAACGAATCTGAAGAATTGTGTGATTTCTCTTAAAGAAACATGAGGTCACCTGGAACCATCAAAGACAGGAGCAGAGTCATGACAGGAAGTGAAGATCCAAGGCTGAAGACTGGCCCAGCAGGCTGTTGGAGGACAGAGGGTAATGGAGTCTGGCATCCCAACTAGACGGAGACTATAGTCAATCCATTAGAAGAAAGATGAGACACTGAACTGAACTTTCAGCTGAGAAAATGCTCAGAGTGATGATGAGACCTAAAATGTTGCCATAGTCATAAACATCCTGGCTACTCTATATGCATTCATTCCATTTCTTGAACAACTTTTTTTTTTAGCACATATTATATACAGGCCACTCTTCTGGGTCTACTTAATGGGTTCATTGAGAGGATTAAGGCAATTATGTAAGGAAAGCATTTAGGGCAGAATTGGAGAAAATTGGTCAACAAAACCCACAAACATCCCTGTCCTTGTGAACCCTAAGTTTAAATGGGAGCACTAGCAATTGTCCAGCTCTGCCCTAAACTCCTTCCTTACATAATTGCCTTAATCCTCTCAATGAATCATTAAGTAGATACTAGCCAACCCTTTTTACAGATGAAGAAGTTATATTTGGCCCCAAATCAAATAGCTAATACATAGCAAAACTACGTAATCCTAAAATTCATGCTTGTAAAAACTATTCTATATTTTATCTCCATGTTGCTGGATAATTTTGATAGGTAAAGAGGAAAATCTTTAAGATTTGAAGTGCTTAGGATTTGTAAGGTCAGTATTTTAGGCTCTTCCTTTGGGTGCTCATTTTCCCAAGAATGATGGGAAAATGAGAACCAGTGAGAAATGTGAACTTGGCACTGAAGTCTTGGAACAAGGTGAAAGAGTGAAGGAAGTATGGACTTCAAATGAAGGAGGCAAAAATGGCAAAACCTATAGGGTCGAAGCAGCCATGTTTTGCAAGATCAACTGCTTGCTCATTCCTGCCTGTAGGGAAAGAGTGGGGGAGGTCACATCCTCCATCATAGAAGATCTTTGAGCCTCTGTAGAAAGCTGGATTCTCTGAAAGAGAAGGCCAGCAGCAGATGATGAGGCTAGAGATGAGAGGGGCAGGTGTGGCAGAAAAAGCTGGGGTTGGAAGAGCACCCAGGTTGCCATGTCAGGGGTCAGTAGCTGGGTGAGCAGGGGACAGGGTGGGAGAAGTTAGCAAGCGAAGCGAGGAAGCCAGGAGGCAGGCTGGTGTTGCAAGTTAGAAGAAAGGCAGGAGAGAGCCCGGCTGCTGGAATCTCCTGAGAGGGGGTTGAAGGGTTCATGTGCCGAGTTCCAATTGGAATGTCAGAGAGGGAAGGCCCAACTGCAAACTTACCTGCCTATGTGTGTACCACTCTTCAATGGCCTCCTCTTTCCCTTTGATGCTGGGGAAAGGAGGCTTTGCCATCACCAAATCTTTCCAGGGAAACTTGACTGCTGCTAGTCTACCTCATTGAATTCAGAGACATTACGGACTACCAAATTGGGAAGAAAGAAGACATCACCAGGTATAGAGACTTTTCCCCAACTGTTCCAGCTCATTTTGACCTGGCCAGGAGCCTAGGCTGACATCAAATCCCTGATGCTTTGATGCTTGCCTAGCAGGTGTGAGACCCTGCGTTCAATCCCCACTACCAAAACCAACCAAACAAATAAACAAACCAAAACCATGCTTGATGAATTTCTGAGATCCCAAATAACCAGCTATCGGGGGCAGAAGAGGGTAATTTGAGTGATCAAGCCTAGAGAAAATTCCCTCAAATTATAAGTCAGAGATTTCATTAGCTATCTTTCTATAGTTGATTCATTCCTAAAATGTATGAATGCTTCTCCAAATTTTTTTTAAAAGCTTTTATGGACCTGGGCACAGTGGCACAAACCTGTTATTTCATCTACTTGAGAGGCTGAGGCAGGAAGATTACAAGTTCAAAGCCAGCCTAGGCAACTTAACGATCTGTCTCAAAATAAAAAAAAAATATATAAAAGGGCTGGGGAGGTAGCTCAGGATAAAGCGCACTCCTAAGTTCAATCCCCTATACTGGGGAAAAAAACGTTTTTATGGAGCATGAATGAAGGAGAAAGGTTCACTCTGGTGTACTAAACAGTCCTATAGAATAAATGAAGAAAGTGGGTAGAGAAGGAAGAGGATGAGCCCTTCCAGACTTTCCTATGTGTATGGATCATCAGAGTTCTTGTTAAGATGCAGGTGTTGATTCAATGACCCTAGTATAGAACCAGAGATTCTGCCTGTCCTGCAAGCTCCCAGACCATGCTGATACTGATGGTCTGCAGACCACACTTTGATTAGTCAGGACTTTCACTATATAACTAGCCAAAAGTTATGACTGCGTTCAAAAGATGAGTTGTTTTAGTGGTAAGAATGCTGTTAATGAGTCTATGAGAACAGATTGTCCATCAGGGTTGGGTAATACAGTAGGATGATTGCAGAACTCAGAATCAGAATTGGCAAGTTTAAATGCTGCTTCTACCATTTGGTAACAATAAAACTTTCAATAAGTCATGGTTGTCTCTGAGAGACAGCTTCTTCATCTAAAATGATAGATAAAAATATCTGCCTTATTAATAGAACATGAGATGGTGTGAGGATTACACGAAACAATTTGGTAAAAGTGCTTTATTAATTGAAAGTGCTGCATAGGATACTGCTTATGTAGCAGTTATTATTATTGCGCTATTTGAAGTTAAAGAAACCTTCCTAATTTCTCCATTTCCACTACTTTCATTTTGATTGATAGGTAGGTAATTTTGGTGTTTGCTGTCTACCTGATACTGTGTTGAACACAGTAAGAGAGAGATACTTGGCTTACTCCTCACAGCATCAATAACATCGACAGTAGTATTGTCAGCCCCATCTTACAGATGAGGAAGGAGGACCAGAGGAATAGAATTATGTCTGGATGTTGAGGGTTGATACTAGGATATGAACTCAGCCTGACTTTCCAAAATCCAACTTTCATTCACTGTATTCAACTGATTAATCGTAGTAAACACCCAACACCATAGAAGAAGGTGATAGTGTAGAACTGGAGTTGGCAAATTATTTCTGTCAAGTACAAGACAGTAAATATTTGGGCCTCTGTATGCCAAATGGCCTCTGTTGCAACCCTCTAACTCTGTCACTGAAGTGAAAATGCAGTCATAAACAACATGTCCAGGAATGAGTATGATCCTGTTTCAGTAAAATTATTTACAGAAACAGGTGGCAGGCTGGATGTGGCCTGCAGGCCATGTTTTGCTTTGCCTACTCCAGAAAATTCTGAGTTGTGCAATATAATAGTCACTAGATACATGTGGTTACAAAATTAATTCCTCAGTTGCATTAGCCACATTTCAAGAGCTCAGTAGAAATACATGGCCAGTGGCTATTGGATTGAATACCCTGGAGGACAGTTCTATTATCACAGAAAGTGCTATTGGAGAGTCCTGGTCTATATCATTTTTGGAGGTAGTCCTAGGGGAAATCCCTTACAAGTAGCTCTGAGGACATGGAAGATGAGTTCTAGCTTTGCTGTGTAACCATCCAAATAAATCATCTCCCAGAGCCTTAGTTAATGTGTACATAAAATGAGGATCATACCTTCCTGGTGGTGGTGGTTTAGGAAGGGAGTGAGAAAATACGTGGAGAGCACTGTGATGTCTTAGGGGGGCTGGAAAAACATGAGCCATCATTAGGATTCTATTGTTATTGAAATGTGAGAAATGTGAGATGGAATTTGTGGGGTGTCCAAATAGAGATCTAGGTTTTTAAATCACTCCTGAGGAAGCCCTTAAGATTTCAGAGAGTTGATGAAATAAGGAAATTTTATTATTTGTATTCTATTTTTTTTTTTTTTTGTGGTGCTGGGGACTGAACCCAGGGCCTTATGCATGCGAGGCAAGCACTCTACCAACTGAGCTATATCCCTAGCCCTAGTATTCTAATTTTTGAACAAATTATGATGGCACAGTATATTGACTAAACCTTTTAGATAGCAATCTGTTTCCCTAAATCCTTAAAAACCTGTACTTTGTACAATGTGAGGCAGCAATTCCACTTCTAAGCAAGTATCCTAAGTTTATAGTTTGTAGCCTATAAACATATATAGAGATTTTAAAGTTTTTTGTTTTTTTTTTTTTTTTTGGTAACAGGGATTGAACTCAGGGATACTTAACCACGGAGCCAGATCCTCAGCCCTTTTTTATATTTTATTTAAAGACAGGGTCTTGCTGAGTTGCTTAGGGCCTCGCTACGTTGCTGAGGCTGATTTTGAACTTGTGATCTTCCTGCTTCAGCCTCCAGAGCCACTGGGATTACAGGAGTACATCATTGCACCCACCTCATTACTATATTATTTATATTATGAACAACAAGAAAAGATCTGGTTGTTAATAGTGAGAAAAGAATAAAACAAATGTCAAATTTAGAAACAAAGATAATGTACCAAAATACTAGCGAAGGTTAAATTGGGCAAACTGGAGTTATCTTTGGTTATCTCTGGAGTAGCAGTCATTTTATTTTCATCTTTCATCTCTTCTGTTTTTTTGCGATGAGCCTATTATTATATCATATCATCAGAAACAGGCTATAAAAATGGAGATTCCTGGGCTGGGGTTGTTGCTCAGTGGTAGTGCACTTGCCTACCATGTGGGAGGCACCAGGTTCCATCCTCAGCACCACATAAAAAAATAAATAAAAGTATTGAGTCCATCTGCAACCAAAGAGATTGTTTTTAAATGGAGATTTCCATCCCCTCAGCTGGCTGTTATATATTCCTCTATAGTATTCCCATTTGGGGATTCAAAATACATCTCCCAGCCTCAGACATAGGTGTGTTCCTGGGGAGACATACACACGACCTTCCCTCATTTATGTGGGCAGAGAAACCTCAGAGCCAGTTTCAGGTCCTTTACAATGATGGCCATCGTGGCAGGTCAAGGGCCTGGGTTATCTCCCTGAGGAGGAATCAGCTAGGTGTCAGAGGAGATGATGAAATTCCTCTTTTGTCCCTGTCCCTGCAGTCTGAAGGAATGGAGCTCACACCCCCAAGTCTAAATGATGGGACATCTCTGCAGACAAAGACAGCTGGGAAGGAACAATCGTTGACTGAAAAAAACAATGGCTTTCTCCAAAATCTCGGTGTGGCTGAAGGTGCAATGAAGTAAGTGGGGCTGCACCTGCAGCAGCTGCTGCTTCTGCGTAAGTGTCTGGAGGCGTCCTCAGGCCAGTGGGATGAAAATGATGAGATCGTGAGATTTTTCAAGTTCAGGGTCTGGGTGGATGTTCTTCCTCCAATTCACCTAATTTTAATCTCATGAATATTTATTGAAGGAGGCCTAAGGACGCACTGAGGAGGCCTGTGATCTTGAACTAGGCAGACACCACCAAGTGGAAACTGTCAAGGCTCTGATCTTGATTTGGGAAAATTGATAGTTTCAGGGCCTCATTATCTTCACTTGCTAAAGACGTAAGCCATTTTAAATACTTTCCAGATTAGAGCTAGTACAAATATTTATATAAGTGTGTGTATGTATGTACATATACACACATGTTAGCATTAAATGAAAGTATGTACATATAGGCTAATGATTAACAACATTTTTGATTAGAAATCCTCTCTCTCTCTCTCTCTCTCTCTCTCTCTCTCTCTCTCTCTCTCTCTTTTGTTAGTTTGATACTGGGAATTGGACCCAGGAGCTCTCTACCACTGAACTACATCCCCAACCCTTTTTATTTTTTATTTTGAAGTAAGATCTCACTAAGTTGCTGAGACTGACCTAGAACTTATGCTCCTCCTCCTGCCTCAGCCTCTTAAGTAGCTGGAATTACAGGTGCTCAATACACCCCTATCCCCATCCAGCAAGAAAACTTTTTTTTAAGTTTGTATTCTTTTAGATGTTGATGGACCTTTATATTATTATTATTTATTATTATTATATTATATTTGAGGTGCTGAGAATCAAACCCAGTGCCTCACACATGCTAGGCAAGCGCTCTACCACTGAGCCATAACCTCAGCCTTGGAAAACTTTTTTAAAATGAAAGATTTTCCAGAATTCCTCACATATCAGAAAAGCTATTATGATATAAGAGATTTTTTTTAAAAAAAAACATTTTTGTAGTTGTAGAGGGACACACAATATATTTGTTTATTAATGTATTTTTTTAATGTGGTGCTGAGGATTAAGCAGTGCTTCACTCATGCTAGGCAAGTGCTCTGCCACTGAGCTACAGCCCCACCAAAGATGTTTTTAAATGCATTTATAATTTATTGAAAATAGTAGCTTGTACATTTGGAAACTCAGAGAAGTATTTATTCATGTAAGCAATATTTATTCAGGCTGAAGAAATATACGTAGTTTCCAGAACCCCTTCCTATATCACAAATATATTATGATTCATTGAAAAGTGTGTGTGTGTGTGTATGTGTGTGTACATATGTGCATTTTAGCAAAACAACAACAGTCCAAGAGGAAATGGACAAATGATATCAACATAATTGTTCCAGGAAAGGAAATATAGCTGAGTTGTATACATATAAGCAAAGACACTCAACTTCACTCTTTAAAAAAAAAAAAAAAAAGATTAAAATGAGGTACCCATTTAAATATACCAGGCTGGCAAAGATATGGTTCTAGAAAAAAGAGTGGGAAAATAGTCACTGTCATCGTTTTTCTGGAAATGTAAATTAATTCCACCTTATAAAAACATGATTTGGTAAAATCTATCAAAATTTGGAATGTATAAAACTACTGACCTAGCAAGTCAACTTTTTAGGGATTTCCAATAGATGTACATATATATAACATACAGATATGTAAGGTATTCACTATAGCATTGTTTATAGTAGCAAATGCTAGGAAACAAACTACACGTCCGTTAATAAAGAACTGAATAGAAATTCATCATAAAGGGGCTGAGGTTATAGTTCAGTAGTAGAGCGATTGCCTCATATGTGTGAAGCACTGAATTCAATCCTCAGAATCACACAAAAATATTGTGTCTATCTCCAATTTTATATATATATATATATATATATATATATATATATGAAGAAATTTATCATATGGTCTTACCAGATAGTCATTTCATAAATAAAGCAGTTTTGTATATACAATATAAAATGGACTCCAAGGGAGTTTGTTAAAAAAAGAGATTTACTGTATTGGTCTCCCTTTTAGAGGAAGGGGATTGAAAGGGAGGGATGAAAGGAGGGCACAGGAATTGCAGAGGAACAAAATCTACCAAATGATGCTAGGTCTGTGGATGAACATGCCATAATGAATACAACTTATTATATAATTATAATGTACAAATAATATTGATAATAATAATAGAAGGAAAATCAGTAAGCAAGCAAAGGGGGGAAGGGAAGGGAAGATAGTGGGGAATGAGGCTGATCACATTGTGTTACATGCATGTGCAAATAAGGCATGCTAAGTCCCACTATTATATATAATTATAATGTACCATTAAAACTGCTAAAAACCAAAAATAGAAAGTAAAAATAAAAAAAGAATTTAAAAAATGTGGCTGTGTAGAATACTCCTCTAGCACATGCGAGGCACTGGGTTTGATCCTCAGCACCACATAAAAATAAATAAATAAATGAATGTCCAACTACAATAGAACACACACACACATACACACACACACAAAGACACACACACAAAGACACACACACACACACCATCACACCATGCTCTTGGGAAAAAATAATAATCATAAAGAAATTGAAGGCACAGAAACAGTATATAAATATCCTCCCACTTATGATTTAAAAGGTGCGCACACACACACACACACACACACACACTCTTAGATAAACAACCACATCTGCTTATTTATCATGGACTGTCTGTGGAAGAATAATAAGGGAGAAACGTAAACATTGTCAGGAGACGAGTGGGGGTATGAAGGTCAAGAGGACATCATAAACTTAGTCCCCTCTCCCCATTATTTTAAACCAGGTTTTTTTTTTTAACTCTACTTGTTTATTTTGAACACACATTTATACATGCATGTACACACAGCTGCAATGACTTTGAGATCTCATTGACAAATAATTGATTGACTCAGCCAGTAAATATTTATCCAGCCCTTCTATTTCTCTTTTTTTGTGAGATGGCCTGTGTGGCATTATTCACACAGAATGAACTCAGAACCTGACCAGCAGGTGCCCCTTGGGGCTGGGAAGATCCCAGGGTCCTCCTTTAGAAACGGGGAGGGCAGGCCTGAGCTCTGGCCCGTGACATAGTAACAGCCTTGTTTCCATGGTGTGGCTTACAGTTTGCTAAGAGAAATGACCAAAATGGACCAGAGCTTGGACGGATTGGACGATAAAGACAAGGTTTGCTCTGAAACTCCTCAAACTGACTTCCTTCACAAAGTGGACACCAAAAAATGGGTAAGCAAGACACATCTCCTATCTCAATGTGGTGAGAATGAGGATTTCCTCCCAACAGGGACAAGACTTCAGAGCTTGAAACCAGGAGGGAGGCAGGGTGTGGCCTTACTGTCACTATAGTCTGTGGTTAAAACATGAGGTAATTGCTAGTGTTCTCGTGGGGGAAAAAATGTGTATTATGTGTTATTTTTGCCCCCGGTGATTTATGAAATAACTAACATTTTTCACCTTAGAGAAGATTGCTACATGAAAAACCACTCTGTGCTTGCAGATTGTCTTTCAATAGACTTCACCGCTATACCCTGGATTTAATCTCTCAGGAAAATCCATCTTCTTCCTCCTTCTGGTGGCTTTAGGTCTTCACTGGCTTGCAGCTCATACCTCTAGTCCCTGCAGAGGCCTTCTCCCCTGATGCTATGCTTTTCCTCTTCTGTCTCTCATTGAGATATTTGTCATTGGATTTAGGACCCATCCAGGTAACCCAAGATGGTCTTTACTCAAGATCTTTAACTTAGTTACAGGTGCAAAGACTAAAGAGTCTTTTTCCAAACCAGGTAATATTCACAGGGTCCTAGTATCAGGACACAGATATGTCTTTGGGGGCTACCACCTAACTTGTTGCATTATTGAACTAGGATGAGTCATTAATATGAATGGCCTAGAGGATTTCAAGTGCCTTTATTCACCTCAAATCTATCATGAGAATGAAAAGAAATAATTCACTTGACAGTGATTTGTAGAGTTATGTGGGTGGGAGTTATCCTTCCTGATTCCGCCAGTACTTTATGCAGATACTTCAATAAGAAATTTGTCAGTTCTCCCTACTCCAAACTTTTCTCTTTCCAGTTTAAAAATAGTTTTGCTGAAATTCAGGAATTTCAGGTCAAACATCTTCACAGGTCAGAGAAATATTTCTCAATAGTTTCTTTAAAAAAAAAAAAAGAAAAACAACATGTTCAAAGATAATCTATTGTTAATCTTTGTATGTATAGAACTGATGTGCCAGGAAATGCCTTGAATGTTTTTCTAGAACAAGGCACCTAAGAAAGAAAGAAAGAAATTTTGTGGCTCAAACTCAGAGTGGGCTGTTACCCCAAACTCTTTGATATGAAAAAAAAATTAAATCAAAAGAGAGCTTAAAAGAATTACACAGTGATCCACCACATTCCACACCTACCCTTTAAAAATGTTAACTTTCACCACATTTGCTGAGTATTTATGTATATATAAATAGATGGAATTTTCTGAACCATTTAAAAAGTAGGTCAGAGACAATATAACACTTCATCCCTGTTTACTTCAGAAAGCATCCCTAAAAATAGACTTTCTTTTATATATCTGAAATACTGTCATCACATCTAGGAAGATTAACAAAAATTCTATAATTTATTCCTGTATCCTCAATTCTCTCACTATTCTAATTTCTGCAATTGTGCCCAAAATTTAGGGCACAATTTAGGGCTGTATTTTTTAAACCAACATCCAAGCAAAATCTATGCAATGCATCCAATTGCTATATCTCTTTAGACTCTCTTGATATATGGGACAATTCCTAACACCTTCTCTTTTCCATTAAAATAAATTTTAATAGATCTGGAGAGTCATCTTATTTGAGTAGAGTTTTAGAGTCCAATGGTCAGGTGGAATTCTAATACTCATCAACGCTCAAAGGAGCTCTGGTTTGTTGTTGTTTTGTACTGGGGATTGAACCCAAGAGCACAATACCCCAGAGCTACATCCCCTGTTCTTTTTATTGTTTACTTTGAGACAGGACCCCACTAAATGGTTGAGGCTGGCCTTGAACTTGTTATCCTCCTGCCTCAGCCTCCTGAATCACTGGGATTACAGGCATGAGCCACTGTACCCAGCAAGAGCTCTGAAGTACATGTCGCTGCCCCAGCCTTTCATAAACTGAAGGTGCAGGTCTCAGAGGGCTGTGTTGGGTGGAGCTAGAGGAACCTCTACTTCTTGTGATAACCTATTTGTTCTGCTTTGCTTCCTTCGTCATCTTGATCAGGATATGTTGGAGCCGAAAGCTGAACAGGGCCAGGACCTTCAGAAAGAACAGGATGAGCAAAAACCAGATCTTGTTCATGAAGTACCTCAAGTGTCCACATCGATGCTGTTTCCAGAGAACAAGATCCCTGAGCTGTAAGCCTTGGCACCTGCAGAAAAAGTGCTTAATGACTGGGGGGCAGGAAGGATGAAATTTAGCAAAGTATTGAGGGAAAACCGAATGGATTTAAATTCCATACATGTCTTGAACCACAAAGCACTCATGCCAAGGGCTTCTCTTTGCAAACTTATCTTTGAAGCTTGAAATTAATACCTACCTCAACCCTCTCATATAACTTTCTAGATATGGAAATCATTCTCATTATCATGACAAATATATTGTGAAGCCCTTGTAGACCCTTTCTCCATTGTATACTTCTTCCTCAACAAGATGCAACCATTATCCTGATACCAATATTTAGCATTTGCCCCATGGAAGGAAATTAAAACTACATCCACGTTTTGTCAATAAAGACGAAATTTGCTTTGTTTTATCCAGCCTTTTAAAGACCTGTTAAAATGGATATCAGATAAAGGCCCAAACTTCTTGAGTCCTAAGTGCCCACCTGTTTCATTTTGATGATATGAATAAACAGACCCATTTGTCATTTGAAAGAAGGGACTTTGGGGCTATGTCAGCCGTTCCCCACTTGCTTACCTACCAATGATCCTAACATTTCTGCAGGAGTCCACAGAGGATATTTCTCAGGCTGAACTACTGGAATGCAAAGATGGGTCTGCAAGTGAAAGACGTTGGAGCCGATCACATTGACTGGATGGAGAAAATCAACAACATTATACAAAAGATAAATACAACGGAAAGCACAGTGAAAAGGTAATTGTAGGATACTGAAATCAGTCAAAAAATAGTGGAAGGTTTTATAGCTTCCACAACCTAAGATGTTCTGGATTTAAAGGGATGAAATCTTTAGGATAAGAAGTATAAAGTCCTGTGATCTGTAATCAATGCCACAAAATCTTAGAGCAGAAATCAAAGTTATCTGCATCTTTGCTCTGTGTTCTCTCACACACTTTCTTTAAGGCTGAGTTAGTTACCACAGGAATGTGTTCAGGTCTTCAGTACCTTTGAAGGTTATTCCGTATTGTTGACAGGACATGCTTAGGGGAAAAAATGTGAAGCGTATTTGGTAATGTGCCTCTGGATTTCAATGGGACATTTTAAGGTGAAGAAAAAGAAAAGGTAATTGTTATTGCTGAGCATGGTGGCACATGCCTGTAATCCCAGTCACTCAGGAGCCTGAGGCAGGAGGATCACCAGTTCAAGTTTAACCTGGGCAAGTTAATGACACCCTGTTTTAAAACAAACTAAAAAAAAAGGTCTGGGGGTATAGCTCGGTGGTGGAACATCCTAGCACCAAAGGAAAAAAAATCATCATAATAATTGTTACTCATTTAACCACTAGAATAAAGAGAATGGGTTCTGGAGTCAGAGGGACCCGAGTTTGAATCCTGACGGACATTTCTTGGCTAAATCACCAACCTTTTTAAAGCCATGGCTCTCCTCTTCTATGCAGAGGAACTAAAGGGCACCTCCCTGGCATATTGTAGGGACTCAATACAATTCCGTATGTAAAGATCGTAACATGGGACCTGGTCCATAACAAATGATTAATAAATGGAAGTCACTGTTAGAAATGCGTACCTGTAGAGCACTCGCCTCGCACGTGGGAGACCCTGGGTTCGATCCTCAGCACCGCATAAAAATAAATAAACAAAATAAAGACATTGTGCCCATGTATAACTAAAAAAAAATTAATAAAGAAAAGAAATGCGTACCTGTGGCCTTCTGAACTTGCCCACTATGCTCCAAACCCTTCCTACTGCAGGGCTACCTTTCTCGCTGTTCTCCTACCTTTCAGGGGTTAGCTTTTCAGCAAAAGATTCCTTCACAGAAGCCTTCTGACCATCCTATCCAAAGGGGTCCTTTTCCCCTGCTGAAGCATTAATAATATTATCTTTTAAAAGGGCTCTGTGGTTTTATTAATTCAAATCACATATATTAAGTTTTTTCCCCATTTTTAAAAGGCAGGTATAATTCACATACAGTAAACTATGTCTTTTAGTGTATGGTCCCGCAGGTTTTGAAAAATGTGTACAGTGGTGGAGCCAACGGAGTGAAGATGTGGGACGCCTTCATTGCTCCACCAAATCCTTCATGCTGAACTGAAGTCCACCACTGTCCCCAGGCCAAGCTGCTGGTGACCACAGATCTGTCCCCATCGTTTTACCCTCTCTGGAATGTTGTATGATGGCATCTCAGAGCACATGAAGCCTTTTGAGCCTGCCTTCTTCCATTTAGTAGAGTGCACTTGACATTCACCTATGTTGCTGTGTGTATCATCCTTTTAACTGCTGAATAGTATTCTTTTACATACATCTAACACCATTTATTCATTTAGCAATCAAAGAACTTTTAGGATTTGGGGCAAATATGTATAAAAATAACATAAACATTCTTATATAGGTTTATGTGTGAGCACACGTTTTTCTTTTTCTTGCATAAACAACGAGGAATGAGAATGCTGGGTTATATAGGGTTGTATAGTAAGTGTACATTTACTTTTTTTCTGACAGAATGGCTTTTATTTTAGAGTATTGTGAGTGGAAGAGGGGGGAGTCACTCAAACAAGGGATTTTCTTTATATATATACATATATTTTTTTCTTTTTAGATATACGTGACAGTAGAGTATATATAATACATACATGGAATATAACCTTTTCTAATTAGGATCCCATTCTTGTGGTTGTACTTGATGTGGAGTGTCACTTGTCATGTATTCATATATGAACATAGGAAAATTATGTCTGATTCATTCTACTCTCTTTCCTATTCCCATCCCCCATCCCTTTCCTTCATTCCCCTCTGTCTAACCCAATGAACTTCTATTCTTCCCTCTCCCTCCCTTATTATGTGTTAGCATCTGCATGTCAGAGAGAACATTCTGACTTTGGTTTTTTGGAACTGGCTTATTTCACTTAGCATGACATTCTCCAGTTCCTTTCACTTGCCAGCAAATGCCATCATTTCATTCTTCTTTATGGCTGAATAATATTCCATTGTGTATATATACCACTGTTTCTTTTTTCATGTAATTTTTAAATTTATATATGACAGCAGAATGCATTACAATTCTTATTACATATATAGAGCACAATTTTTCATATCTCTGGTTGTATACATAGTATATTCACACCAATTCATGTCATCATACATGTACTTTGGATAGTAATGATCATCACATTCAACCATCATTAATTACCCCATGTCTCTTCCCTTCCCCTCCAACCTCTCTGCCCTATCTAGAGTTCATCTATTCCTCCCATGCTCCCGCTGTCTATCCCACTATGAATCAGCCTTCTTATATCAAAGAAAACATTCAGCATTTTATACCACTGTTTCTTTATCCATTCATCTATTGAAGGACACCTAGGTTAGTTCCATAGCTTAGCTATTGTGAATTGAACTGCTATGAATATTGATGTGGCTGTGTCACTGTAGTATGCTGATTTTAAGTCCTTTGGGTATAAACCAAGGAGTAGTATAGCTGGGTCAAATGGGGTACATTTATATTTTTAAGAAACTGCCAAATGGTTTCAAATGGCTATACCATTTTGCCTGGCTTCAGCCATGTTTTAAGAGTTCTAGCTGCTCTGAATCCTCACCAGCTCTCGGCATTGTTAGGATCCTTCTTTTTTCTTTCTTTCTTCCTTTTTTCTTGTTTTACTATAATTATCCTAATAGATGTGTAGTGGTATCTTATTGTCCTCACTTTTCATTTAGCTAATAACTAATGATGTTAAGTCTTTTCTTATACTTACTTGCTATATATATATCATCTTGGATGAAGTGTCTGTTGCATCTTTTGCCCATTTAAAAATTTGAGTTGTTGGGGCTGGGGATGTGGCTCAAGCGGTAGTTCGCTCGCCTGGCATGCGTGCGGCCCAGGTTCAGTCCTCAGCACCACATACAAACGAAGATGTTGTGTCCGCCGAAAACTAAAAAAATAAATATTTTTAAAAATTCTCTCTCTCTCTCTCTCTCTTAAAAAAATTTGGATTGTTGGTTTATTTATTATTGAGTTGTGAAGGTTCTTAATATATTCTAGATAAAAGTCCAGATAATCAGGATGCGATTTGCAAATTTTCCTTCCTAATTTGTGGCTTGACTTTTCATACCTTTAACCATGTCTTTGGAGCAGCAGTAGGTCTTCATTCTATTAGGTCTGACAGCTCTTTCATATTATCTAGATGACATTGGGTGTTTTTTTTTTCTTTTCTTGAATTTAATTTAATTTACAACTTCTCATTCCAATACAATCATTACCCAAGTATCTATATAGGAACAGCACTTCATTTTTGAAAGATCAAAAGTATCGATTCTATTGGGTGTCTTTTCTTAATTCTCAGGACTTAGTTCATCCTTTAATCTGTTTGCAGCTTATTAAATGAGGTGATGTCCCTGGAAGGCCAAACTGAAAATCTGGGGGACCGGGGCCTTGACCCTGTCAAGGAGGCAAACATTGAGGTAAGCTGGAGGCTTGGGAGCTTCTGCCCTTTCTCCCTACCCCTTCTATCATTTCACAAGCCACAACAAGAAGTAAGATGCCTCTCTGTCACAAAGAGGGGTGCTCTCTCATGGTCAGTTCTGAGCACCTCCTGGGTAACACCACTTCTCTCATTACTCAAGAAGCCTAGACTTCCCATTCTACCTTCAAACTAGGCAAGACAGAGATGATAAATCTCTATTTGGTGCCATCTTAAGGTACGTATAAGTACCTTAAGGGAAGTTCTTTCCTACCACCTAACAGCACAGAGAAACCACTCAGGAAATAAATCTTCCTCAAGAATTGCATCTTTAGAATGTAAGTGTTTGATCAGTTCTTGAGTGGTTTTCACAATCTTCAGTTTTCTGATTGCTTTGTCTCCTTACATTTCATAGAAACTCTTTTTAGAGAAAGCATTTATTTTCTATTTTTAAAAGAGATAGGATATGAAGCTGAAAGGTAGTGATCAATTTTGAGCATGAATAAGACTTCAGAATTCTAACTGGTAATTCTTCTACTCTCCTGTAAGCCAGGCTTTTAAAGAGAAGTCCAAAATGAAAATTTTCACTTTTTTCTAAAAAAAAAAAAAAAAATTGTATCTATCTCTTTTTATTGAAATTGCCAGCCTCTGCTTTGTTCAAGCTCTAGAATTTAAAGTGGATTTTGGAAGAAGTAAAATTTACTTTATATATTGTAGGAAGGTAATGTTTATTTAGATACCTCATATTAAAAGTCACCTCCAAACCACCACAGATTTCTTACCTGGAGAAGAAAAAATTACTTTTAAACATAATAGAGTCTAATATTCTCAGTCATAATCTTATTTTGCACTAGTTAAAAAGAAAACAGCTCCCCACCCAACCACCCACACACATGTACTATTTTGGGCTTTGGAAATTGCAAACTCTGGAAAAAAGAAGCGAATGGTCTCCTTCGACATTTTTCCCAAAAGTCAGCTGAATGTATTATAGGAATGTGGTTTTCATCAGGAGGCAGAGATTAGGAAGGACAAATATCTAAAGACTGGGGAGAAAGTTGGAGGAGCAAAGTTAAATAAAAGTGAGTTTTGTTTTGTTTTTGAAAAAGGAGGAGTTTGGGATAAGAGGAAAAGGGCAGACATCATACCTACCTCTGGAAATTGTCTGTACTGGAAATATGAAACTTTGTATACACATTAAAAACAAAACTAAACAAAACCAGGCCTGTGCTTAAAAACAAGAAACAGTCCCAGTATCCACCAGTGGGTATGTGGATAAACTGTGGGTCCTGTGTGGTGAAATACCACTGTGCAATAAAAAGGAACAAACGTCTTATTCGCCCAAAACATGAGTGGACTCTGATGCCTTAGGCTAAGTGAAGGACCCCAGACTCAGAAGGCTGTGGGCGTATGACTCTATTTAGGTAACACTCTGCAAAAACCATAGGAAGAGAAAATAGGTTAGTGGTTAGGGGTTGAGTGGAGAATGGGAGGAGGGGATTGACAAAGGCTACAAAGAAATGAAAAGAAATGAAGAAAACAGTCTGTAATCCTGGTGGCAGTGATGACTACGTGACAGTATACAAGCATCAAAATTTAGGAACTATATGATCTTGAAAGGTGAGTTTACTGTACATAAATTATACCTCAATAAATTTGTTTTAAAAAAAAAATGACCCAATCTCTGTTGTCAAGTATACGGGCTGATGGAATTTCCTCTGGTGAGAAAAGTAAGGAAGTCAATAAAATTAAAATAATATCACAAGTATTGGCTTATTTATTCCTCATGATAAAAATGGAGTAAGAAAAATGTGAAAGAATAATTCAGTAAGATTATTTCTGGAAAAAAAGAAAAACAGAAACAAAGATATGTTTATTTAAAAGACCTTTAAACTGTGGACTGCCTTTTCTAAAAAATTTATTGATTTTTAAAAATTTTTTTAAATTTTAATTCGTTATATATGACAATAGGATGCATGACAATGCATATTACGCACATAGAGCACAATTTTTCATATCTCTGGTTGTACACAAAGTAGAGTCACATCCTTCGTGTCTTCATACATGTACTTAGGATAAAGATGACCATCGCATTTGTGGACTGCCTTTTGAGGTGGCCTTTGGGTATCACCTGATCATTGAGTCCTCACGTCCATGAAGCTTTCTGAAATCCCCAAATAAACATCTAGATTTTTATTCTGAGATGAACTCTGTCCTAGTTATCTTTGACAAGTTCTGCATACGATGTTTGTTGTATAAGTAAACCAGAACGTCAATTAAAATGTAATCATTGTAGCATAACTCCTTCCTGAGTAATTAAATCACATGATCAATTTGGGGTTGGGGACAAATTAACTTGGTACGACATGGAGGTGACTACACTCTTTCCAGGGTAGCAATAAGCTCCTGGTGAGTAAAAAATGCTTGAGGAGATAAGTACTCCTGTTACTTGTGTCCAACTAGCTCAGTGTCTACCTCCGTGGCCATTTATGTAGGACGCAGCTAACGATATCTTGATTTAATGCTGTTTTGTAGATTAATACACAGAACGGCATTGGGGGTGGAACAGCTTGTATTCAATCTGAAACTTTTTGACCTCACATGTACTTTCTCCTAAAAATAATTTGTTTTGTTTCACTTCCACACATCATTCATTACAACTTCTACTTTATATGCTTTTGTTTTCTAGGAGAAGATCATAGAAATTAGAAAGCAATTAAGAGAAATGAATAACAAATTGACCCAGGTAATGATAAAATGGCTTTACAACTTAAAGAAGTAAATTATTCTTCGAGAAATCTCAAATTTAGAGAATTGCAGGGAATGGAATCTAAAATTCAATAAAAATACTCTCAGAAGTTGAAACCAAGAAGGGAACTTACTGTCATGTAGTTTGTAATCTTACTTTCAAAAAAAGAAAAGTATGATTCAAAAAGATGAAGTGATGAAGTCACTTGCCCATTTTTCCAGATGAAAAGAACCAGTCTTTGTCATGCTCCCCATTTATATTAATATTATACATAAACATGCATATGCATTTTTTCTTCTAATAGAAGTAATACATACTTATTTTAGCAACTAAAAATTGTGAGACTAACTGAGATTTTTTTAAAAATGAAAAACGATCCCAGTCCCTCAAAAGGCACATTTTATTTTAGGACATTTATATTCTAAAATGTAATAGGACCTTTATATCTTAGGACATTTATATTCTGATATTCTGAATTTTTCTTGTACATATATTTGTGTATTATTGTTATTTCAATGAGATCATATTATGCACACTGTTTTGCAATTGCTTTTTCATATAACAATTTTCTTCAACAGTTTTCTATGCTTGTAGATGTCCTCTTACCTTTTTTGTTTTTTTTAGTCACTGCTATTATGCAGGTTTGAATTTACACCAAATTAATTTTGTTGTATATCTGGGACTGCATACACCCTGTTTGCCACAAGAAACTATGCCTTGAAAATCCATGCCTTGCCTTACTCTTACAAGGGCTTCTTCAAGAATCAGTTTCTAGGGCTGGGGTTGTGGCTCAGTGGTAGAGTGCTCACCTAGCACACATGAGGCAGTGGGTTCAAACCTCAGCACCACATAAAGATATTACGTCCACCTACAACTAAAAACTAAATAAAAGAATCAGTTTCTAGGGACACTACCATCTCTAAAACGGATCTTTCTTGAATCCAGCACACTGTTCTTCCTGCTGTAACTCTGCTTTTCAAGGTATCCTGGGATGATTAATTTAACACATGTGCAAGCATCATAAATTCTGACATATGGGCAGTTGGCATTCATGTCTTAGAAGGGAATGGTTTGGCTTTGGCCCCTGTCTTGTTCTTTTTTTTCTTTTTAAAGATTTTTAGCTTTATATGGACATAATACCTTTATTTTATTTATTTTTATGTGGTGCTGAGGATCGAACCTAGTGCCTCACACATGCTAGGCAAGGGCTCTACCACTGAGCCACAACCCCAGCTCCCTGTCTTACTGACAGAAACCATCTGTGTTCTCTCCTTGATAACTTACTGGAAACATGGGAAGAAAACAGGAACTATAACTTTTTTGTGAATAGCTTTTGCTAAACCAGGGAGCCTGAATATTCAATTAAATAAAATAGGACTTCATAGTTATAAATTATAAATTTTTAAGTATTTAAAAGAAATACTTTTCGCCAGGCACTGTGGCACATGCCTGAATTGCCAGTGGCACAGGAGGCCAAGGCAGGAGGATCACAAGTTCAAAGCCAACCTCAGCAACTTAGTGAGGTATTGAGAAATTCAGTGAGAACTTGTCTCTAAATAAAATACAAAAAAAGGGCTGGGGATGTGTCTCAGTGGTTAAGTGCCCCTTAGTTCAACCCCCTGTACATATATATATATATATATATATATTTTTTTTTTAATTAACACTTTCTGGGCTGGGATATAGCTCAGTTGCTAAAGTGCTTGCCTCATGTGCACAAAGCCCTGGGTTCAATCCCCAGCACACACACAAAAAACCTTTCTTATTTTCTCAGAAACATACTAACGTCCTGTGGAAGTTTTATTTTGTTTTGTTTTGTTTTTTTCTAAGGAGCAAGGAAGGAGTACTGCATAGAGAAAAAGATGATTTATAACAAGTGGCTAATGTGTAAATGTATACTTTAAAAGTACTGAAAATAATCTTGGTAATCTATTGACTAATCCTTTGGCAGTTTGCAATTCATAGTTCATGAACAATTCATGAATTTACTCTAAGAGGAACAATTTCACCACGTAAAAGTAAATTTCAACCCACACCTTATAAGTGGTGTCAAATGAAATGAGGGATTTTATTGTATAAACCAGAAATTATAATTTTCATTTTGTTCAGAAATATGGATATCCTTTCAGGTAGATGCTTGTAATGAAGCTCATGAATTAAAGGAGAAACTCATTGAAAGAATAGAGGTAAGATTTTACAGATACACCAGTTCAAATAAATCACAAGATTTCTATCTTAACCCAGAGGTTATTTGTTCCCTTAGAATTTGCAGGTACCCCACACTGCAGTCTCTCTTTAGTCTTATCTCCTTCTCCCTTCCTGGCCTTCTGCTTCAGGCCAAGAGAACATCTCACAGTTTTGGTGCACTCTTGAGCTGATACCCCTATGCTGCTTCTACTTCCCATCCCTCCATCTGGAGCTTTTCTCCATGTCCACGAATTACCACTCTGGGTGTTCTCAGTTCAAATGTCATTTCGTCTTCCAGACCTCTCTTATTCTCCCCTGGCCAGGAAATGACTTCATTTTTGAATTCCTTCCCCATAGTCTCACACATCCAGGTAAATGTGAACGCATGAATGAATGTATCAACCTGCTTCCTTCTCACAGGTACCTATTCATCCCACATCTCCAATAGATGCCCCCAAACCTTCAGCTACTCTCTGTTTCATTACCTAGTTTTCTCTTTAGTGTGTATATTAATCCATAGCATCTAATGTATGTGTGCATTTAGTTATTTGTTCCATAGCCCCTATAAACGTACATGTAATAGATTGCACCTTCCTTGTGTATTTATTATTACTGTATCCTAGAAGAGTGCCTAGTTGGCAATAGTCACCCAATGAATATGACTACAAATGTATTTACATAAATGAACAAATTAGATTAATTCAGTACACAGATATCTTCCTGCTTGAATAATCCAATGAAGATTAGCATGCAGGGGGGATGGGGTTTTAGCTCAGTGGTAGAGCACTTGGCTAGCATGTGTGAGGCACTGAGATCTATTCTCATCACCACATATAAAATAAAATAAATAAAATAAAGGTCCATAAACAACTAAATATATATATATATATATATATATATATATATTCGAAAAATATTTTAAAATATATATATATGTTAGAAAAATATTTAAAAAACAGATTAGCATGTCGGTTTCACTTAATTATCTACTATGGTGCTTCCTTACACTGTGAGTGTGTAAGTCCCCTCTTATTGAGTATGCCTTTACCAATGATTTCCTCATGTCACATGCACATGATTTATCATGCAGGCACCTGAAGTCTCCCTACTTGGGAAGTTGTGAGGCAGAAGGATCACAAGTTCTAGTCCCTCCTGGAAAATTTAGTGAGATCTGATCTTAAAATAAAACAAAACAGTGCCTGGGGATGTAGCTCAGTGGAAGAGTGCTTGCCTAGCATGTGCACTGCCCTGGGTTTCAGCCCCAGGGCTGGGGTGTGGTGGTTGAGGACTAAGGACTAGGAGACCGCTAGAATGATTAAAAAAAAAAAAAAAAAAAAAGTTGATTTCTCTCTCTTCCAGAACTTTTATAAGGAAATGACTCTGCTGAATACTAAGTTGGGAATGTACCAAATTCAAGAAAGGGAAACAGATTCTTACAATTCTGAAGAAATGAATGTGGAAGAAACAGATCCACTGCTTCCTGAGGCCTCACCACCCCCTTTAGAACAGAACTCTCCTCCCCACATTGCAGCATGGTGAGTTGGAAAGAGGGGCCCTTGTGGGCTGGATTTTCTTTCTTTCTTTCTTTTTTTTTGGTGGGGGGGATAAATTTATCTGTATATGATATCTATACGTTTATCTATATATGAGATTTATCTACCTATTATCTAAATCAAGCTGTGATACAACCTCCACCATCAAAGGAACATTCTCATTAAGCAGATTTGAAAACTTTTGGTTGCTGGACAGGATGCCTTTCTCCTGTGTGGTATTGGAGACCTGTATATGGTGAATTCTGATTCTTTGGGTCTCTTTCTAGAGATGCTACATTATCCTAAAGACTCTGAGCAATATTCTCCTCTAAGAAAAGAATTCTGATTCTTCATTTCCAACCAACTAACCCATGTAGAAGCTTTAACACTCTATTTTCTCAAGTCCTTTCCTTTTAAAAGCTGAGTTGTGGGCTGGAGATGTGGCTCAAGCGGTAGCGCGCTCGCCTGGCATGCGTGCAGCCTAGGTTTGATCCTCAGCACCACATACCAACAAAGATGTTGTGTCCCCCGATAACTAAAAAATAAATATTAAAAATTCTCTCTCTCTCTCTCTCTCTTTCTTTAAAAAAAAAAAAAAAGCTGAGTTGTCTTTTTGTTGTTGAGTTGTCAGAGTGTGTGCACCCTGTACCTTGCACATAATCTTGTTATAGAGCCAAGAGCATATTACTGCACTTCAGGTGTTGCAGATCTCTTTTCTTGTAATACTCAATGGGATACACAAAGGCAGGGAGCTTATCTTCATTTGGGGACATATATAGAATATTCTTATAATGCTCAGCAAATGTCAAATTAATAAATAAATGAGGAGTACAGTGAGTGAAAATGATGAAGCAAAAACCTCAGAAAGGGCTGGGGATGTGGCTCAAGTGGTAGTGCGCTCGCCTAGCGTGCGTGAGGCACTGGGTTCAGTTCTCTGCACCACATAAATGTGAAATAAAGATACTGTGTCCACCTAAAAACTAAAGAAATAAATATTTTAAAAAAAAAACTCAGAAATTTTTCTCTTCCTTAAACCTGAAGAAAATTATCAGAATCAACTTTTTCAGAACTCTCAGAATTAAGGATTTAGTATCTGGAATCTATAAAAATCTCCTTAACATCCAAAAGAAAAATAACCCAGTTTTCAAAATAGTCAAAGGACTTAGATATGACATTTCTCTAAGAAGATAGATGTGTGGTCAATAAGCACACTGGTCAAAAACCACAATGAAGCACATGAAAGGATGATTGATGTCATTGGTCATTAAGGAAAAGCAAATCAAAACCACACTGAAACATAGTGAGATGCTACTATATACCCAGTAAGATGATCTACAGTCATCTCAGCCGGGTGTGGTGGTACATGCTTGTAATCCCAGCAACTCCGGAGGCTGAGGCAGGAGGATTGAGAAGTTCAGACCATCCTCCAAAATTTAGTAAGACCCTCATCAACTTAGCAAAACACCCTGTCTAAAAATTTTAAAAATATAAATAAAAAGGACTGGGGACTTAGCTCAGTAGTAGAGCACCCCTGGGTTCAATCCCTAGCACCAACAAAACAAAACAAAACAACACACCACACACACACACACACACACACACAAAAGCATTAAAGAAGATGTGGAGAAACCAGAACCCTCATAGATTGTTGGTGAGACTGTAAAATGATACAGCCACTTTGGAAAACAGTTTGATAATTCCTAAAAATGTTCGACAGTGTTACTATGTGACCCAGCAATTCCACTCCTCACTCCTCGGTATATATGATCCAGTCAGACATATGGCCACACAAAAACCTGAACATAAATGTTTATGGCAGCATTATTCATAACCGCCCCCAAATAGAAACAACCCAAATGTTCATTAACTGATGCATGGATAAACAAAATGTGGTATATCCACACAATGATGTATTAGACACAAAAAAGAATGAAGCTCTGATACAACATGGATGATCTCAAAAAAACATGCTAAATACAAGAAGCCAGACACAAAAGGACATGTATATGATACCTTTTATGTAAAGTTCAAAATAGGAAAATCCATACAGACAGCAAGTAGCACATTATAATAGAGAATAGGGAAAGAGTGACTGCTCGTGAATATGGGTTCTTTTGGGGGGAAGATGATATTTTCCTGGAATTAGTGACATTGGTGGTACACCCTTGTTACTAAACTAAATGCCACTGACACATACACTTTAAAGGGTGGATTTCGTGGGATATGAAGTAGCTCTCAAAAACATAAATAAGTAAATAAGCAAATGTCTCTCAGTTATTACTTCATTGTTATATAGGAAGATTATAATCCAGGTGATTAACCATCTTTTTCTCACATCATTACATCCTAATTAAGATTTTGTTCACTCTCTTTTGTTAAAGAACTGGATGCATATTAGTTCCATTAAAGCGTATTTATGTACTGCTAACATTTTGAGGAGGTTTACCTTGTGCAAATATTCAATCATTATGTATCATTTTGTGCTATTTTGGCTTCAGAATGTAGCCTCTTCTTGGTATTGTCCTCCAATCCTTTGATTCTCTTTCTATACTGACCCCTTGTGTAATGACCACAAATAATATGAACACTTCGGAAAAGACTGAAAAATTTTTTGTACCACAAGATTTGAAAATTAAATAAATAGATAGTATTCAAAAGTTAAAAGAATATTTTTAGTCTCATAAAAATAAGTTTTAAATGAATAAAATTATTAAAAACACTAAGGGGATGTTAAAAAGTCTTATTTTAATTTAATAGCTATGATGTTTTCCAGAGAAAAATGTTTGACCTTTTTAAAATAGACATTATATACACTTATATTTGCTTAATAAAATATTGAAGAGCCTTTAAATTAAAAGTTCAGTTATTATAAATTAAAATCAAGTGATTCAGTAGTGTCAAAAAAACAAACATGAGTTCATCTATACCTAGAGAATTCACTGTAGGGAGGAAAAAATCTGGAATGACACAAAGAGAAAAAGAAAGGGAAAAAAGGAAAACAAAAAAATACAAAAACAAACAACAAAACCCTAAAGCACAATAGAAATAATAAATGAGGGGCTGGGGTTGAAGCTCAGTTGGTAGAGTGCTTTCCTAGCATGCACAAGGCCCTGGGTTCAATCATCAAAACCACCAAAAAAAGAAGGGAAAAAAAAGAAAGAAAGAAAGGAAATAATAAGAAAAGAAAGGAAGGAAATATTTTTTTAAATTGTTTATATTAAAGCTATGGGATTGTAATTTCTTCTTTTCTCTGTTTCCCAAGTTATCTATAATTCAGAAATTTGCATCTTTTTAAAAACTTAAAAAGTGTTTTTTAAAGAAAGTATTCTAGTTTCATGTTTTCAAAGATGACTGTTTTGGGAAGTTAGGAAGAATAGAGTTTTTTACATTTTTTTTTTTTTTTTTTAGTTGTTGATGGACCTTTGTGTAGTTAATTTATTTATATGCGGTGCTGAGATTCAAACCTAGTGCCTCACACATAACTAGGAAAATGCTCTACCACTGATCCATAATCCCAGCCCTAGATATGTTTTGGTAGTGAGTATTTTTCCTTTTCATAAGAAAGAATAAATCTAGACTTAGGGGCCCTTAGGACAGGACCTCTCTACTTCATGTTAGCAGCACTCAAAGCTCCTTCTTAACAGAGTATCTTTAAAATGTTGGTTCTTTAATAAATGTGTGAGGTAAAATCAATTACTTATGCAACCACTACAAGGTAGCCAGGGGGTATAATGCTAAGAAACTTGGCTCTGGTTTCTAAAATCCACCGAGTTAGGTCACAAAATAGATCCAAAGCTGGCTTTACCTGTGCCCCAGATTTTCTCTTACGAAATAAATCCTACAGTATTTATCTCTAGGTAATTAGATTATCTGTGACATTTCTTTTCTTCTTTATGTTTTTCTGGATTTTCTAGATTTTCTGCCCTAGTCATAGATTGCAGAAATTAATAACGCAAGGACTTAAAATCAAATGAGTAAAATACACCATGTATCCAGCCCAGAAAAGGATTTGAAAAAGTTTAGATTACTTTATAAGGGAAAATCTTGTGGCAGAACAAAACTGGTGACAGAGCTTCATTCCTACCTACCATCATGATATATTTTGTGTGATACCTGATATATTTATGCTTTGGATACAAGGTATCCCCCCAAAGCTCCTATTCTCAGGAATATTCGGAGGAAAAGTGAAAATGGATTGTGACAGCTGTAACCTAATCACTTCATCCTGGTTGGAAGAGACTTACTGGTGGTAACTGAGGCTGGGGGAGGTGGGTCACCTGGGGGCATGCTCTGGAAAGGTTGTTTCTCCAGCAGCCCCTTCCTCTCTCTGCTTCCCAACCCCACGATGAGCTAAGCAGCTTTCCTCCATTGCTCCTTTCCCTCTGATGTTCTGTCTCACCTCCAGCCCGGAGAAATGGAGTCAGCTATCTATGGACTGAGACCTCTGAAACCATGAGCCCCAAATAAACTTCTCCTGTAGGTTGTTCTTGATGTGTATTTTGGTCCTAGCGATGCAAAAACTGACTAAAACACATGGAAAAAAATCTAACTGCCAGTGTCTTTCCATGCCCCCCAATAGGCATCCCACCCCTCAGGACAGGCAGAGCCGGGACAACCTGCGGGAGTGTGAGAAGAGCCCCAACACATCCAGGGTTTTGTTGCCTTGTGGCTGTCCCACATTAGATTCCATTGCCAACCCCCCGTGTGGGCTGTGAGCACTCATCTGTTCCAAGCCCCTTCTTTTACAGATGCGAACCGAGGTCAATTTTTTTTTAATATTTATTTTTTAGTTTTAGGTGGACACAATATCTTTTATGTGGTGCTGAGAATTGAACCCAGTGCCTCACGCATGCTAGGTTAGCATGCTACCACTTGAGCCATATCCCCAGCCCCCAAGGAGCCGGGAGTCCTATCAATGCATTCTCTTCAGGTGTTTTTGTTTTTAACACAGATGTTTTCTTTCCTCCTAGGAAACGTGCACTGAGAATTTTCATCATGTTTTATGTCCTCACCTTCACTGGAATTTCATGTTATGTCCTGTTTGTGGATGCTACATTTATCTTTGAGAGGGTGCTCCCTAGCATACTTGGGCGCAGCACAATGTGGGAACTTAGGGAGATGATAGGGCCTTTCTTGAACTTGGAAGTAGAAGACTTGTTACCCTCCTAAAAATTCAGAAGCTACTGTTACCCTACTGACTTTCTCCCCAATAAAATTCTGGCTGTTCCTGTATTATGAGAGTTGACTTATTTTTTTAAAAAAACTCTTCAGTATTTTGTGAAGCACATTATAATTACATGAATATGAAAAGTTTATCTTTACCCTAATGACTCCTGGTGACTTCTTGAATCATTGCACACACTGTTTAAAACATCTGAAACCATTAGCCTGCCTGCCTTTCCCCAACATGGGGACAGTCAACTGAGACAGTCAAGTACTAGCACTCTTGAGCTATTATTGTCCCCATTTTGACCACTGATGTCTCAGAAAAGAAAAGCACAGAATTCCTCCCCTCTGTGTCCAGTTTAACTTCATTGGATTGGGACCCTTTTTGGAATATAGTAGATATAGATATAGATTTTTCTCCTTAATATTTGTTTCTCCTTTTGGTTACCACACCCTGATTTTGCCTTGAAGGAACTTTCTCCTGTAAGTATATTTATAGGTGGCTTTTCAGTTGATGCCCTGTCTTCCTATTAATAAGAATTAGAACCATGTTGCATCAGATGACCTTTAAGAATGAGAATTTTAAGAAGAATCATGCAAAGAATGGAAATGATTGCAACTTCAATTTTTGTGAACTTGTCCGTATCTTTTCCTGCTTAATTAGAGTCAGTTCTGTCACTTACAATCAGAGGGACTCTATCTCATACAGTAAAGAATTTTGAACATTCAGCTAGAGCATTTTATCCCTAACTTTGTAGGTATTTTAATATAAAAATGGTTTTAACTGAACCATGCAAAATTAATAGAACCATAAAGACTAAATGGTGTAGGAGGGCAGATGGAGAGCTGGAGATTAAAAGTTAAAAGTTCATCCAGTGATCTGAGCAGTCTAAAGAAGTTGAAAAAGGAATGAAAAGGAGGTGATGGAGAAGTGGACAGGTAAATGTGAATTTTATGAAACATGGTAGTGTAATGAGCTTGGGGTGGAGGGCAGTGACAAAGGAATGTGAAATATGATCCATCTGAATAGATATTGAAGGATGGATCTTTTCATGGCAGAAAGGAGGAAAAAGCATTTCAGAGGGAGAAAACACCATGAGTACAACTTAGAAGTCAGGCATATTAGGCAGAGTTAGGACAGTTGCTGTAGCATAGAGCTTGCCATGCTGGTTTGTTCATTCCTTAAAAAAAAACAAATACCACACTTCACTCATTTTTGTGGTCTCAGGAATAGACCCAAATGTTAGCCCACAGACTGGATGCATCAGAATAATTTGGGGGAACTTTGTACATTAGAGATTTCCAATCCCACCCCCAGATATTTAGATTTAGCAGAACTAATGTGGAATACAAGAACTTTATTTTTATTTTATATATTCATTTATTTATCTATCTATTTGGTACTTGGGGTAGAATCTAGGGCTATAGGCTATCAAGATAAAAGTGACATTTGAAGTTTGTACTATCCAAAGCTGTGTGCATAATGGCAATCTTTTTTTTTTAAGACTAGCTTTCTATCTATCTATAGATATATGTATATATATATATATATATATATATTCCTTAGTTGTATGTGGACACGATACCTTTGTTTTATTTATTTATATGTGGTGCTGAGAATCGAACCCAGGGCCTTGCACATGCTAGGCAAGCACTCTACCACAGAGCCACAACCCCAGCCCATAATGAGAATCTTTGGGAAGAAACAACAGGCTGCATTTCTCAACAGTGATGCATTTGTACAAGGCCTGTTAGAATGGTAACAATATAAGTATGAAGAATGGTAGCTAATCTAAGAAAAATTACTACAGAAGAATTGGTATGACAGAGCTTATGACTAGGAATACAACATTCCTAGTCACCCCCAACACACACACGCGCACACACACAACTTATTCTAATTTTATTTTATTTTATTCTAATTTCTAAGTTGCCTCAACTGGCTGTGAACTTGTGATCTTCCTGCCTCAGCCTCTTGAGTCACTGGAATTACAGGCAAGACTTTTGTTTAAAAAATTTTCCCCAGCTAGGGAGTGCAACTCAGTGGTAGAGCATCTGCATAGCATGTGCTAGGCCCTTCATTCAATCCCCAACATCAGAAAAATATAAAATAAAATAAACAAAATATATCTCCCCAGCTATGTTTGATGTAAATCCAAATTTGGGGACTTTACCTTAGTACAACATAAGAAAATGCTGTGTATATGGTAAGTACTCAATAAATACTCATTAAAGTAAATTAAACTAGGGGGCTGGGGTTGTGGCTCAGAAGTAGAGTGCTCGCCTACCCATGTGTAAGATACCAGGTTCGATCCTCAGCATCACATAAAAATAAAATAAAAATTTTTTTAAAAAGTAAATTAAATGAGGTGTTCTTATCTTTGTTACCTCCCTATCACCTTAGTTAGTGCTGTATTCAATATTTATTTGTTCAATAATTTTTCAAGGGGCTGGGGATGTGGCTCAAGCGGTAGCGCGCTCGCCTGGCATGCGTGCGGCCCGGGTTCGATCCTCAGCACCACATACCAACAAAGATGTTGTGTCCACCAAGAATTAAAAAATAAATATTAAAAATTCTCTCTCTCTCTCTCCTCTCTCTCACTCTATCTTTAAAATAATAATAATAATAATAATTTTTCAATAGTTATTTTTCCAACATTTCTTCACACTTTGAAATAACTTTCAACTCCTTCACTACCTTTTTAAAAAATATTTTCTTAGTTGTAGATGAACACAATATCTTTATTTATTTTGATGTGGTGCTAAGGATTGAACCCAGTGCTTCACACATGCAAGGCAAGTGCTCTGCCACTGAGCTACAACCCCAGTCCTACTTTGTTGTTGTTGTTGTTCTTTTTAGTTATACATGACAGTAGAATGTATTTTGACATATCATACATATATGGAGTGTAACTTCCCACTCTTGTGATTGTATATGATGTGGAGTTACACTGGTTGTGTATTTATATATGAACATAGAAAAGTTATGTCTGATTCATTCTACTATCTTTTCTATTCCCATTCCTCTTCCCTTCCCACCATTCCTTCCTCTCATCCAATCAGGTGAACCTCCACTGTTCTTCCCCTCATTGTGAGTCAGCCTCTGCATATCAAAGAGAACATTGGGGCCTTTTTTTAAAAATTTATTTTTTAGTTGTAGTTGTACACAATACCTTTATTTTACTTATTTATTTTTATGTGGTGCTGAGGATTGAACCCAGGGCCTCATCTGTGCTAGGCATGAGCTCTACCGCTGAGTCACAATCCCAACCCCATGGGGCCTTTGATTTTTTGGGGATTGGCTTATTTCACTTAACATGATAGCTTCCAGTTCCATCCATTTATCAGCAAATGCCATAATTTCATTCTTCTTTATGGCTATTCATTACCTTTTTGATTTTTGCATCAAAATCAAATCCCTTAATCATTGGGTCATACCAATTCTTCTATAGTAATTTTTCTTAGATCAGCTACCATTCTTTGCATTTATATTGTTTCCATTCTAACAGGCCTAATACAAATGCATCACTGTTGAGAAATGCACCCTGTTGTTTCTACTCCCAAAGATTGCCATTATGCACACAGCCTTAGATAGTACAAACTTCAAATGTCACTTTTATCCTGATAGCTATAGCTAGAAAACTTTATTTGTTGCTAGAAATGTACAATTTGTTTGTGAGTGGTACTTAAGCTGTGATATTAACGGAATTCTAAAAAGAGGCATTTAATTATTCATTTACCTGTGCATTGCCTACAGAAGTTCTGATTCTTTAGAAGTAGGATGAACCTCTGGTATTTTCTATTTTAATGGATTCCCTGGTAATTCTTATGATCCATATTATGTTGTGGGCTGAGGTTACAAATTAGTCATTAGCCATACAAGGTTAATCCAGAGATGACTAACTTTCTGCAGACTAGAGGGGGGGAGGTGCACACAAAAAGGGAAGGAGTCAACAGTTCTGGGAACAATGATTTATATGTTCAAAAAGTCTTGTGATAATGTGTGTATATGCTGGCAGACATACTTTAAAAGTCACAGCAGCTTGTTCACAGATGAAGGAACTATTCAGACTGATTTGTACAAAGAACTTGGTGTATGTTTCTGATAATCCTTAGGTAAATTCCCTAACTAGATACAGTACCACCTGAT
Organism: Ictidomys tridecemlineatus; assembly: GCF_052094955.1. Lineage (NCBI taxonomy): Eukaryota > Metazoa > Chordata > Mammalia > Rodentia > Sciuridae > Ictidomys > Ictidomys tridecemlineatus. The sequence continues at coordinate 81,873,613 of NC_135482.1, read as the reverse complement.
TTAGTTGTAAAATCCAAAAGGGAAATACTATGTTTAAATAGGTCAAATCAAGCTAAAAGTTGTGTGATAATCATATAACATTAGTGGGAAAATATGGTAGAAAATAAGGTTGTTTTAAAGAAAAAAATCAATATTTTAGTAACTTCCAAGATCCACTTTATTAAATTTTGACTAAGATGGAATAATTGTCCCTGGAGGTGAATATCCTTCAAGTGGGAATGACACTATTTGCACATTAATTTATTTTCAATTTGTCAGCACCTCAAGCTGGAAAACTAGAAGTCACACTGTTCTGTTCTATTGAGTGAAGGGGAACATTTGGTAAGGACCGCAATATTAAAATGGTCTGACTCTCCACATGTGGTTATTCAGTTAACTGCTTTTGGTTGGTTGGACTGGGTTTTATTTCAAATCTTTTAATGCCATATTCAGCTGAGCCCACTGCCATGCTCTGGATCATTTATGAAAAATGTCTGAATCATTGTACAAATATGGCCTCAGTTTTTGATTATGAGAAAAGAAAACAAATGTTCACACAATTCCATTTGTCTCTTTTTTGAATGAAGACAGCTATGCTGTAGTGTTAAGAGCTTTGAACTTAGATTCAAAGTTGGGTTAAAGACACAGTCTGCTGTGAACTGTGTGTTTGGTGGCATCATCCAATCCCCCCCCCCCCAGAGGTCCCACTACCTGCTTCTTAGCTTCTTAGATTGTTGACTATTGAGAATTGAGAGTTGAGACCCTTGGACTTGCTTTTGCTCAAAGAGAGATGCCTTCTAAGGTTCCCTTCCTTCTGTAAGGGTATCCAGTGTCCAGTGGCTGATCCAGGGCACAATTCTAATTGGTCATCCCAGCCCCAGAGCTCCCCATGGGGTCACCTGACTCCTCTAGTTCAGTTATGTCATATGTCAACTTCTCCATCTGCCCAACCCTATTCCCATCACCGGCTTCACAGGTTCCATCCTGAGAATATTCCCCAATACATCTGTCTGCAAGTCTTCATCTCAGAATCCATTTCCCAGGGAACTTGACCTATGATATCTACAGAAATAAACAAAGACCAGCAGTATCAAGGGAATTAGTCACTACTATTCAGAGTATGGCAGACTCAAAGTGGGCCAGAGGAGTGAGCAAGTTTTACAGTGGGAAACAGGAAGGCTTCAGGTAAGTTCTGATTGAGGACTGCTGGCTGGGAAATCTGTAGGCAGGCTAACTAGAAGTAGGGCATCCTGTGTGAAGGTTTATAGTGCATACTTGGTGTATTAGTCAGGGTTCTCTAGAGAAACAGAATCAACGGGAAGTATAATTATAAAATGGGGATTTATTAGGTTGGCTTACATGACCAGTAGCAGGATAGTCCACAATGGCAGGCTGGAGAGGTGGAAGAGCAAGTAGCTGTGCAGTCCAAGAGGCTGAAGCCCCAGAACAAGAGGGATCAATGCTGCTACACTAATTGAGACCAAAGTGTCTTCTGGAGAATGCTTTGGAAGAGTGGAGAAGCCAGAGTCCTATATCCTCAGACGATTGTAGGAGCAATCAAGAACTCCTTCAAGAAGAATCAAGTTTGCATCTGCAGCTGCTTCCTGGTTCTTCCAACTTTTATTCCATCAAAGCCATCATCCTATTGGTTGGTACTGCCCATGCTTTAGGAGGGTCTCCATTTCAATTGGCTATCCCATATGCCAATCATTACTAGACACACCCTCACCGACACACCCATAATCCTCTGAATTCTCCTCATCTATTAATCCAATCAAGTTGACAATTCAAATTGGTTATTACACTTGGCTTTCTCAGATTGGTCCTAAATTCGAAGCTGGGTCAATAATTAGGGAATCTGTCAGTTATTAATCACACCTTTGCTTACACATGTATAAATTGAAAATTATATCTCCCTCATGAGACAGTTGAATTAAAGAACCTAATATTTCATAGGTTATAGAGTGTTGTTATTATCACAGTGGACAATATTTTAAACATGTGATATTAAATAATTTGAAAAGTTTGGTCTGACCTAATAATGGAAAAAATAAATAAATTTGCATATACTTCCTGTTATAATATTTCTCAAAGTAAAAAATGAGTGAACCACAAACTTTGAAGTGTTTGACTCCTTTCTTTCTCATATTTCACAGTCTGTCAGAAAGTCTGGTTGCTTTGATCTTAAAATTGATGCAGAATTCAACCCTTTCTTACTATCTTTTTGCTTCCAACCATACTGCAGGCCATCATTATTGCAAAAATCTACCAAATAGATTTTTTACTCTCTCTGATCTTGCCCACATATAATTCATGTAATTCAGAGTGATACCGTCCTAATGTGGGTCAAATCATGCCTTTCTTAAAAATCATTCAGTGGCTTCCCATTTCTTTTAGAGTGAAAGTCAGTCTTTACAATGACTTTCAACTACCTTCATTTGGCCACGGTCCTGTTAGCCCTCTAACTTCATCCTATTCTGCTTGTTCTCTTCATCTCACTTCTCCTGTTCCTGGGACCCTTCAGCACACTCTCATCTCAAGGGTTTGGCCCTTGCTGGCTCTTCTGCCTGGAAGTCTCCACCTCTGGATAGCCACGTGGCTCACTCCACAGTACCTACAAATCTTGGTTCAACTCTCATCTTCTTGGCTATATAAAAAAGACAGATAATAAAAAGTGTTGGTGAAAATGTGGAGAAATTTGAATACTAATACTTTGTTGGTGGAAATATAAAATGATATAGCTACTTTGGAAAATAGTAATTGAAGAAGTTAGGTATATGAGGCAGCAATTGCACTTGAAGGCAGATATTTACCCCAAAGAACTGAAGACACATGTCTAGATAAAATCCTGTATGTGATTATTTATATCTGCATTATTAACAATAGTTAAAAAAAAAAAAAGTAGGTAGGTGTGGAGGCATATGCTTGTATTTCCATCTACTCAGGCATCTGAGGCAGGACGATCACTTGAGCCCAGAAGATTGATATTAGCCCCTTTCAAAAAATAAACAAATAAATAGATAAATACAATCTAAATGTCCATCAACTGATGAATAGATAAAATGTGGTATATCCATATAATGGAGTATAATTCAGCCACAAAGAATAATTAAATACATACACATACTACAACATGGATAACTACTGAAAACATGCTAAGTAAAAGATATCAGACTCAAATGTCATATATTTTTTAATTCCATTTACATGAAATAAATTTGTCTCTTCAGAAGAGACAAATCCATACAGGTAAGGTAGATTAATGGCTGTCAGGAGCTGGAGGGGAGGGTTAACTAGTAATCAATATGGGGCTTCTTTTTGGATAATTGAAAATATTCTGGAATCTGATAATATTGATGGTTACATAATCTTGTGAGTCTACTACAACCCACTGAATTGTATACTTTAAAAAGGTGTATTTTAAGATGTCATCTTTTTAATGAGGCCCATGTGACCATCATGGTTAGACTGCATTCCTCCCACTCTTACCCCATTTCTCCCCGTCTTTCTTTCTTGTTTTGTTTATTTAAAAGGCTTATTGTTTATATGTCTTTTTTCATTTTTAAAATGTAAGTTCTACAAGAACACAGACTAAATTAGGACTATAAAACATCCAATATTATATATGTAATACAAAAAATATGCCCATTTAGAAAAATAATAATAGCATTGAAATTAATAAAATTTCCTAAGACTGATTATTTCACTTTGAATGCCAAAGGCTCTCAAAGAAGAGCAGGAAGCTGTAGATGAGGGTGTCAAAAACTTTAAAAGGCTAGGTAATCATAGGGAGGAAAAGGGTTAGATTCATCAGAGGTTTTTGCCTAAATGAAACATAAAAGAAAAAAAGAACATATTCCATGTATAACCAAGTGTGTTTCCCTTACCTCGTTCATATATACTATGTCTCCACAGTAGATTAAAGAGAAGGCAGATCAGTAGGGAAAATGTACTCATGTGTCCACTTGTTATATGTGTTGGTTAATTTTTTTGTGCCAACTTGACTTGGCTAAGAGATACCCAGAAATCTGGTAAAAAAATTATCTCTGCATGTGTCTATGATTGTGTTTCTGGGAAAGGCTGGCATTTGAATCAATAGACTAAGTGTAAAAGATCTGTTCTCACCAACACAGGTGGGCATCCTTCAATCATTGAGGGCCTCGATAGAAACAGAGCTGGGCAGAGGAAGGGCAAATTTGTTCTTTCTGCTTGAAGTGGGACATCCATCTTCTCTTGTTCTTTATGTTCCTTGTTCTGGGACTTTCAGACTCAAACAGACTTACACCATTTGTGCCCTTGGTTCTTAGGCCTTCAAACTTGAACTAGAATGTCACCACCAGCTTTCTTAGGTCTCCAGTTTGTGGATGGCAGATTGTGAGACTTTCCAGCTTCCATAATCAAGTGAGTCAATCCTTCACAGTAAATATCTATCTATCTATCTATCTATTTATCTATCATCCATCTATTGATTTTCCTATTATGCATCATCTATCTATCCTACTGATAATGTTTTTTTGGAAGACCTAGTACAGGTCCCAAAGAAGCAAAATTAAATTCACTTATGGGTGGAATTGAGACTAAGATTACATTACTCACCTTGGATTGGGACCTGATAAGACTGTGTCTTCAAGTGAGGGGCCTTGGGTTTACAGCCAAGCAGAAGTGGGGGAAAGGCAGATGGCACCTTAACATTCATATCTCTGCTTAACTCTGAGTGGGATCCTAATTGGCCTAAGTCAATCATAGTGACCCTGAGCACCCTGCCAATATTGGTATAGTTGAAAACATATGATTCAATTCTGATCAATGAGACTGAAGATACACTGTATGTGCTGAAGGAGGGGAGATTTCTGTGTAAGGCTTTTCTTTGTCTTAAAAAGAGACAATAGGAAGAAAATCAATATCTCTCTCCCCCACCATTCTCCCTGCTTCCTTTGGATATCACTGTGTACCTGTACACAGATTTGATGTTTGAAATTCCTTAAGTATTTCTTGCAACTGGTTTGGGCCTGCAACCATTAAGATAAGGCCAATAGATACCACAGAAACATAGAAAAAGCCTGGCTGTTCACTGCAATGTGTAGTCCTAGTATGAATGCCTCTTTCATGGTTCAAGGCTCTTAGATTCAAACCTGAGGAGAGCAACTAAGAAAGAGGGGGCAGAGGCAAGTGAGATCATTACTTTTCAAAGTTCAGTTTGAATTTCTTATACCATATATATATATATATATATATATATATATATATATATATAACTATTTTTAAAATAGTTTGAGTGAGTTAGGGACTGAGGATGTAGTTTAAGGGTAGAATACTTGCCTAGCATGCACAAAAACATAAATAAGTAAATAATTACAGTGATTTTTATTTTCTTTAGATTTTACTTATGGGTAGCTGTCACCTTCATCCTCTCTGCAATATCTCTTCCATTGACCACTATTCCAAGAAGCCAGATTGATACAAAGGTCAGACACATAGGCTGGGAATGGTCTATCGCCCCATTCTTCACCCTGGCTGCATGTGAGATGCAGTTATTGAGATTCTCCAGGGATAAGAACCTTTTCTGTTTCCTCCACATTCTGTAATACCAAACTGAATCCTCTTCTGGAAGGCAACGCAAGTCTAAAGTCTAGTTACCTTTTTCTAGCATTCAGGACCTCTTCCACTCCAGGGTATGAGCATAGCTTCTTTTCCTATTTTTTGGCAAGAGCTTACATTGTCTGTCCCAATCTGGAAACTTGTGTTTCTTTTACCTTCTGGATGCTCAAAAATCACATTTGTTGTCATGACTGTAACAAAATTCCTAAGTAATATTGGCTTAAAGAACAAGGCTATTTATTATGTCATTTGGCAAAATATCCACAACCAGGGCGGTTCCAGAGTCGGTTAATTAAGCAGTTTAATGATCAGTGCTCTGAATCACATTATCTTCCATTCTTTTGGATTTTCCCTTATGGTCCCAAGATAGCTACCATTGCTCCAAACATTGTTATGTGACACAGCAGGCAGAAGAACAAAACAGGGGAAGGACATCTTTCCCAGAAACTTCCAGCACTTCTCTTGGGCACCATTAATTAGATTAGATTATGAACCCTAACAAACCAATACTGACCCAACCTGTCACCCTTCCCGACGCACAACAAACATTCACACTACCCATTTCTTCTAAAGAAATAGGGCACTTGCAAAAAGTAATAGCTATCTCTGGGTGGAGAAATTGCAAGTGATTTTTTTTCTTGTGAAAACTTTATTCATTGAATATTTGTTCTAAAATCATTTTTTTTATTTTAAAATAATATTGAACTTAGACTGGGTGCAGTGGTGCATGCCTGCAATCCCAGTGGCTGTGGGGTGCTGAGGCAGGAGGATTGCGAGCTCAAAGATAGCCTCAGCAAAATCGAGGTGCTAAGCAACTCATTGACACCCTGTCTCTAAATAGAATACAAAAATAGGGCTGGGGATGCGGCTCAGTGGTTGAGTGCCCCTAAATTCAATCCTGGTACTTGTCCCCCAAATAATAATAATATCAGGGGCTGCAGTTATAGCTCTGTGGTAGAGCACTTGCCTGGCACATGTGAAGCAGTGGGTTCCAGCCTCAGCACCATATAAAAATAAATCAATAAATAAAATTAAGGTATTAAAAAAATAATAAAAATATCAAACAGAAAATTTGCAAGAATAGAATGAGGAAATTTCATAAGCTCTCTACCCAGATTCACTAATATTTAACATTTGGCCACATATTGCTTTAATGATTTCTCTCTATATATTGTTCCTGAGTCATTTGGAAGTCTGCATATATCATTCCCTTTTCTTCAAAATATTTGAATATGTATATCTAAGAAAAAAGAATATTCTCTTACAACTCAACAGTATAATTATAAAATTTAGGAAATTTAACATTGATACATTATTTTAATCTACTGCACATATTCTAGTTTTGTCAATTGTCCCAATACTGTCTTCCTAGACATTCTTTTCCATATAGAATCTAGTTCAGGCTGGGTGTAGTGATGCACGCCTGTAATCCCAGCGGCTAGAGAGACTGAGACAGGAGAATCACGAGTTCAAAGCTAGCCTCAGCAAAAGCCAGGCACTAAGCAACTCAGTGAGACCCTGTCTCTAAATAAAATACAAGAATGGGCTTGGGGGGCTAGGGCTGTGGCTCAGTGACAAAGCACTTACCTTGCAAGTGTAAGACACTGGGTTTGATCCTCAGCACCACATAAAAAAATAAACAAAATAAAGATATTAAAAAAAAAAAAGAATAGGCTTGGGATGTGACTCAATGGTCAAGTGCCCCTGAGTTCAATCCCTGGTACCAAAAAAAAAAAACCCCCAACCATATAGAATCTAGTTCAATATCATATTATGTGCCTTGTCACATCCCCTTTTCCTTTTTTATTGACACATAACAATTGTACTTGTTATTTTTTAATCATATTTTAACTGAATGACTTTTTAAATACTTTTTTATTGTTCATACCCATGACATTTTTTAAAACAGTAGGCCAATTGTTTTACAGAATGCCCTTCAATTTGGGTTTGTTGAGCATTTCCTTGTGATTAGAATCAGATTATGCATTTTGAGCCTCAGTACTACCTAAGTGGTGTTATATCTGTGATGGTGATGTGAATTTTGATCCCTCAATCAGGGTATTGTTCTCTGGTTTCCCCAGATGTATGATTTTTTAAATCACAGAGGAAAATTATTTTAAAATAATAAATTATAGACAATTGCATTGCAACAACAAGGAACTAATTTTTTTTTTTCTTTTTGCAGTACTGGGGATTGAACCCAGAGGAGCTCTACCACTGAGTACACACCCCTAGCCATTTTTTAATTTTGAGACAAGTTCTTGTTAAATTCCCAGTCTGGCCCTTAACTTGCAATCTCCCTGCCTCAGTATCCTGAGTTGTGACATATGCCATAGGAACTGAATTTAAGTGAAAAACTCTATCTAATGCTCTCTCATTTGGACAAAGAATATTTAATATACCCCATGGATGATGCTGAATTTGAGAACTAGAGTGGGAATTGAAAGCATCAGTTTGCATAAAAGAAATGAAGGTTTGGAGAGGTAAAGTAACTTTCCCAGAACTAGTGGCAAAGACAGGACTAGGAAAAACATCCTCTGTCTCTGATGTCACCCTTCTCACCCCACTGTCCTTGTGAGCAAAAGCATAACAAATGCTTCTGCTTCTCAGCTGTCACCAAAAACTCTTCAAGAAAAGAAACCTTGTTCATCCTCTCCTTGCCACTTGTAACTCCCCGGTCTTCAGTCCATTCTTCAGACCCTTTTACATTAAAACACTATCCATATCCAAACTAGAAATGAGTTTCCTGTCTTATCATTTAAATGAGTTACCTTAATCCCTGGTTATCTCAGCAAACTCATTTCTCCCTGCTCGAAGCTTGGAGCCAGCTAAGAAGGAGATAAGGAACCTGGACTACAGTGTGTTGGATTTGGTCCACAGAGGTGTCTTTGTATGACTTGTGAGTAGAAGAGTCAGGATGTTTTCTTTTTTCCTGGCTCGAAGCAGAGTTAACTGTGCTATTTTGAAATCTACCAAAGGCAGACAGCCGAAGAACCTATAATTGTAGAGGGACTGTCATTCCTGGCAGCTGTGTCTGTGTATGTAGGTGGTGAAGGGCAGGACTGGCTCAGCAGTAGGGTCAGTGCCAGGCAAGCTGAGATTTAGATTCAGTGCTATCCTGATTCTAGCATATTTCCTGTATTGTTTTGTTCAGAGTAGCAGAACTGACCTTTCTGTGCCTCTGCTTCTCTAAATGGATATTAAAAAAAAAAAAAAAAAAAGAGAGCTGCTTTTACTTGTCGACATGGATATTTCATGAAAGAAAGTGGAGAATACTCAAGGGGACAAACTTCAGTGGCTCTTCCACTTGATGGTAGAACTTCTGTGACTGAATTGTGTCCTCCCCGAATTCACATGTGCAAATCCTAATCCCAGTACCTCAGAACACGACTGTATTTGAGAGTCTTTAGAAAGGTAAATTAAACCAGACATGGTATAAACCTGCAATCCCAGCTAATCAGGAGAACGGAGGATCACAAGTTTGAGGCCAACTAGCCTGGCCAACTTAGAGAGAACCTGTCTCAAAATAAAATTAAAAAGGGGTTGGGGACGTATGAGGTCCTGGGTTCAATTCCCAGTACCATATTAAAAAAAAAAAAAAAGTAATGAAGTTATAAGGAGGCCCTGATTGTAGGCCCTCATCCTGAAGACCGCATAAAGATACAGAAGGCAACTATCTACAAACTGAAAAGAGAGGCTCTGGAAGACAGCAATCCTGTGAGCCCTTTGATCTTGGACTTCCAGTCTCCAGAATGATGAGAAAGTAAATTTATGTTGTTTAAGTCTCTCGGGTAGTAGAAGTTTGTTATGGCAACTCTAGCAATCTGATACAGGGACCCTGGGGAAGTGACTTAACCCTTCCAGGCAGGATAAGTGACATAATTCACAGAACACAGAACACAATGTAGAGCCCCTTGTTTAAAAGATTGTTATGAATTTCAAGATGGCCACAACAGAGCATTCAACCAAGTTAAACCCCTCTAAGCTCAGGGGTCCTGAACAGCTGCACACTTCAAACCCTTCCCTCACCAGGAAGCTGCCTCTGCTCTAGGCCTCAGTTTCGACATCTGCAAAGTGGTGCTAATAATGGCACTTACTTTTAGGGTTATTGGGAAGATTAAATCAGATCCTAAGATAAGCTCTCAGAGGACATGAAAGGGTGACGAAAAAGGGTGTTCAAAGTTTCACATTAATTGTCTTGCCTGGGTTGAGTCTCGGGATCACAGGAAAGAAGAGTTTGTTTTCTTTTTCTCTATTTATGGTCAGTGAGCCATTAGTCAGTGGGACGGAGAGTGTTTATGGTGGGGTGGGGTGGGGTGGGGAGGGTGTGGGAGCAGAGACTTTAAGAGCTGAGAGATTCTGCCAGGTGAGCCATGCAAATCATCTGATGACTGAAGTCTGGGGGTCTCTGTTGCAAGACAAGTGATTTCTTTTTCCGCCTCCCTCTCTCTTGCCACTGCCCAGGAAGTATGCCCCAGTGCAAGTGGCATTTGGATCCCAGGCTTCCGGGTTGTTGCCTGACTTTCTGACAAAAGTGTTATTATTTCCACACACATGACTCTTTTATTCTATAAATAAATAAAGCTTTAGAAGGCAACTGAACACAACCCTGATTTCTAAAATGGGACAGGACAAATAAAGCAGATAGTTATAAGATTGATACCCACGAGGAGATAGAGAAAGTCAGGGGATTCTGAGTGGCATTTTGGAAGGGGCGATTATTTTATTTGACATATTTATTACTTTCTAAAATCATTTCGAAGCCAGCGGTTTGAACATTTAGGATAAAAGGCCCTTCTCAAAATAGAACAAAATGCCAACACTAATAATTTTTCAAACTATCACAAGGAGATGCTTTTTGGTTTAAGATATAAAGTTCTAACTAGATCTTTTACTGGTATCAGCAGATTTTGTGGCATAGTGATCAGAACACACCTTACTGGTTCTTCTTTGCAATTTATTTGCAATTCACCTTTCCTAAAAGAGAGCTAAATCTATGGGCCCAGCTCTTCTTTCTTAATATGATGGTGGCATTTGTTGATTGCCCTTCTGGTAGGAAAGCTCAGAACTTTACAAATGAATCTAAAGGAAGCAGCATCTTTCTTTGAAGTGCTGGTCACTCTCCCAGATATACTCAGGAAAAGCAAAACAAGGTTTATGGAGGGAAGTTATTTGAATTTATTCTTAGTGAAAGAGATGATAGTGAGTTATGTCCTGACTTTGTTTTCATTATAATTAGAATAAATCTATATTCCTTCAAGACCCAAAGTGATCTGGCTGCCGAGAGACTGTAGAAAGATAAAACAATTTCCAAGCTCCTTTTCTTTGGTCTTTGTTCATTCGCCCCTATAATCACAGCCTCTTCATTCTAGTTGCTTACGGAAAGGAATGAGGTAGGACAGGGTCAGTAATTAATATAATGATATTTAATTAATATGCAATGATAATTACATGTTGTAAACTAATATATTCTTAATTCCCAGGGTATATGGGAATATACCTCCATGACAGCTTGAGGCTAACCCAAAGTAATGTAACATCACAAAGAAATATGAGTTAGATCGTAACTTCAAACACTTTCACTTTGTTTCAAAATAAAAAACACTTCACTTTGTCCAGTACATTTCTTTCAGGGCCGGTAAATTGCTCTCACATGTATTATCTCACTTAAAGTTGGAGCATTAGTTAGGCTCTTTCAAGTGGAAGGCATTAAGGAGGGAGGTAGTCAGGTGATCTCAGGTGATAGAGATTTAGTGTGTAACTACCTGGAGAATGAAGGAAATCGGGAAGCCACTGAACTACTAGGCCTCCAGAGAACTGAGGACTCAAGTCACTCTACTAATCTGTCTTTCTTGTAACTCAGCTTCTCTTTCAGCACAGACTCGAATGCCATACTTGAATCATGCTACTTCTTAGCTATGTGTCCTCAGGCAAGTTACGAAAACTCTCTGTGGCTGTTTCCTCTTTTGGAAAATGAAACAGACCTCCTCCACACAGTTGAAGTTTATACACTTAAAATATTTAAAACAGTAAGCAACCGCTGGGCTTGGTGGAGCATGCCTGTAATCTCAGCGCCTTGGGAGGCTGAGGCAGGAGGATAGAAAGTTCAAAGACAGCTTCAGCAACTTAGTGAGGCCATAAGCAACTCAGTGAGACCCTGTCTCCAAATGAAATACACACACAAAAAAGGGGCTGAGGATGTGGCTCAGTGGTCGAGTGTCCCTGAGTTCAATCCCAACATCCCCCCCCCTAAAATAAATAAAACTGTACCCAACACACAGAAGTTGGAATTTGCTTTCATCATTTTTATTATTGTTACATTTTCGGTTACTTCAGCAGATACTAGCTGTCTACTACCCCCATGGTATCTACAAGACTTCTGATTACTACCTCTTCTATATGTGACTGTTAGCATCTGCCCCTTTCAGTTTTATTGTTTTACTTCAGTTACTGGATGCTTTTGTTTATTTTATTTATTTAGATTTTTAATAATAGTGCTGGGCATTGAACCCAAGACCTCATGCATGCTAGGCAAATGCTTTACCACTGAGCTACACCACAGCCCTGATAACTTTCTGTTGATCTCATTTTCTACCTTCTCACGCATGCTTCCGTTTATTGCTTTTATTTTCTGTGCCCCTTTGCTTCTGCTCTTCTCTATCACAAGGCTTTCTGGGTCTCACTTTTAATATCTTGAGAGGAGATTTCATTGGGCCAGCCAGTGACTAGTCAGTGTGGATTTCCGACAGAGTTCCTATCTTTCTTGCCCCAGGCTGTTTGGCAAGGTTATACTGGATTGTCTTTAAATGTGATGAGAACCCATGGTCCAATCAGTACTATGGAAAGTGGCAAGGGTCTCAGCATGTTAGCTGAGGAATCCTGTGCACAGAACCATTTCAGACTCTGTTAGGAGGAGGCCATGGCGGGAAGCAACATCCAACTTTCATGGCTCCAATTTAAGACACGCTTTTGCACTATTGCCACCCATTTATGATGGAGAAACTGAAGCTCAAAAAATATCAAGTGATGCTAGGTCGTATAGCTTAGAGTATATACTTTATTTCATTTTACCAAAGGAGAGGTGCTATTTCTTACACTTTATTTCGTCAATAATGGGTAATGATTTTTTTTTTCCTCCGGAAATGGCATCTTGAAATGTAAAGGGTACTTCTCTTGCTATTACACTATATCTCATTTAGGATTCAAGCAACATAGAGTCAAATGGAAATGATCTCAGGTGAAATAGAGGTAAAGAGGTTTAATTCACTTAAAAGACAGACATACTAAAGGATAGTTGTGACACTTTGTCTTTGTTTCCTTAATATTCTGGCTAGTTTAATAAACCAGAATATTAATTATCTGGCAATTGAAATGCCATAGAGTCAGCATCCTTCTATAGAAAAGTTTTTCTGAAGTTAGAATCTAGAGGGGCAAGGGAAGACAGCAGAAAATCCAACTGTTACAGGACTTGGGAGATAGGCACTTCAGCCTAAAGATTTATTTATCAGCAACTTGTTTCAACTTGCCAGGGAAATTCCTTGAGTGAAAACATTTATCTAAACCAGTTGTTCAATTCTCATCTTACATCTGTTTTTAGCTAAAATTCATTCCTTAGTCTTTTTAGACAGAAGTTTGTGGATTGAAATGCCACTTTAAAATGTAAATTCTAGTTAAGTGGAAGAATTCAAGTTAAGGATTAGGAGAGACTAAATAAACAGTAAATTAATGATTGTCCAGGTGAAAAGGTGAGCGGGGTAGAAATTAATGGATCAATCTGAGGACTGGGAATCACGTATGGCACTGGTCCAGGGAATGGCATGCACCACAATGTCGAATTGGATAAATTTTGATTAGTAGTGAACCATGAAATATTATTTGAAACATGAGCCTTACTTAACATTGTGGCTTGTGAAAAATCAAAGGGGGAGTTACTGGTTATGAATAATGCTCTGTTGTTGATTGAGCATGTTTCTGAGAACCCTAAAGAGGTTGTCCATAATGCATGTTGGGAGGAAGGATGGCAGCCTTGGAAATGCCTGACAGTTTGGGGGGAAGACTGGGCCTGCTGGGGATGAATGCTTGTGCAGATCATCTGCATGGACTAGAAAACAGGAATTGCTTCTATATATTAAAAAGACTAGCATTCTCTTTGGTACCTCTGTCAGAATATAAGAACCTAACTTTTTGTTTTTTGAGACAGGGACTTGGTTGGACTCAAATTCCTGAATTCAAGTGATCCCCCTTTCCTCAGCCTCCCCAGTAGCTGGGACTACAAGAGCTTGCCACTGCACCTAACATATTTTTTAGAAAATTTAATTAACTAAATTTGTAATGAGGTTAATTGTTTAAGAGAATTTAATTTGTTTAACTTAGCTATTAATTGCACATTAATCAAAGATCATGAAAAGAGATCATTCTTAGTTTTAATTAATTAAAAAAACTTATAAATGGAGTAATGAGATGGGTAAGTTGAATGAAACTAGGTTTTTGGATTTATCTGGTGAGTAATCAGAGAATAACCTTGGGTTGTAAGGAAAAAGTGATTAAAATAAGTCTCTCCCTGTGGAGCAAGATGTGTACCTATTTCTAACCTGTCTCAATAGGCAGAAGGAGGGCTGGATTCATAAATGATGTTTGTTAATAGCTGAATAGTGATTTGGTATTTAGGTAAAAGATATTAAAATAGTATCTAGGTTGTCACCAATTCCATGCTTACAATCAGAAGAAACAGAAACTTCCTTTAGAAAGAATTCTAAAACTAAGATGCTTCATGTAGACTTGGTTCATGACTTATACCATGTGTTTAGCCCATTCTGTGTTGGCAATATGCCTGGGATCAGAACAGCAGGAGGATGCAAAATCCTTTATTATCAGTTCAGTCAAGTTATTCAATTTCTAAAGACCTAGCCATAGCAGGTTAGGAGTTTAAAGCAAACAACAGCATTCACTTATTCATTCAGTGAATTTTTTATTGAATATCTATAGGACAAAAAAGAATCTATCATAAAGGATGTAAAGGTGAAAGGACCTAGTGTTCTACCCTCAAGGACTATAAGGGACTTATAGTCAGTGAAGGATATAAGCCATCTATAACAATAATAGTACAGTTGTTTTATGTCACAAGAAAAAGAAATATGTTTATCATGATCTATTATGTGTCAGGCAATATGCTCTTGTCTATGACATCTGGTCAGATCCTTGTAACAACTATGGGAGATGGATTTGAATAGGAACCTGCAAAAATCATTCATAACTGAGGATATCTGATTAGGCAATACAGGTGCAAAGGAATTCAGGTCCTGCAGTCTGTGTGGTGTGGGCGGACAAAGAAGCTTAGTTCAGAGAGCTAAGTGGGGGGCCAGGATGTAAAGGCTCTTGGATGTTAGTCAAGAAAGTCTAGGTTTTGTGCCTTACTAAAGTCAAGAGTGACCAGGCTGTGTTTTAGATAGCTGCATCTGGAAACCTGAGAAGACCAGGCAGGCATGATGATTAGGGCAGCGGTTTCTTGGAGTCTGCATCTAAACAAACTAAGTACGGAAGGTGCCCTCAGGCCTACTTCTGGAACATATTTCTGTTCCAAAACAAGCTGAAGACTCAGGTTGGTCTTTGTTACTCCAGAGGGCAGAACTAATAGAGGGTAAATCATGGACAAACAGTGTTTTAGATATGGAAAGGAAAAATAGCTTGGGAGTCTAGCAGACCTTGGTTTCAATCCCAGTTCCCGGTGTTCTAAAGCAATCCATTTACACAATCTTGCTGTGCCTTTGAGTCAGTATGTTACAATGCTGCTAGTAACATTCACTTACAGGATGGTCGAAGGATTAAAACAAGGTGGAGACCTTTTGGGAGAAAAGTCAAAAACAGCATCTGGTTCAACTGGAGAAAGATCTTCAACAGTGGGCTGCTTTCCTAGTTTGTGTGCTCCTGTTGCCAGGGAAATTCAAGCAGGGGCTGCAGGCCACCTGTCAGGAATGCTGTAGAAGGAGTTCTTGCATCCAATATAGGTTGCATCAGAAGACTTTTAGGACTCCTCTCAGCAGAATTTCTGCTGCTTTGGTTGTGCACCATCCCCAATAGTGATGATAATACCTGGTAATGTTCATGGGTACCAAAGGGAAGGCTGATCATCAGAATAGCCAGGCAGAAAATAGTTACCTAGATCTAATTAATGTTGAAACCGTAGACATTGTAAAGGGGACATTTTCATTAAGTGAGCTAAGACCCAGGATAGTGGGTAAGTCCTAGGTTCCTGCCCATCTGCCATCTGTTTTTGCTTCTGTTGCAGTGTCCTGATCCTCTGCAGTTTTCCCAAGACACCAAAGGCCAGTTATTTAAATGTGTTTGTTAGATTCTTTTTTAAAAAATAAAATCTTATAATGAAGCCTAAATAATTAACAGGGCTGGGATTGTGGCTCAGTAGTGCAGCAGTGCAGCGCTTGCCTAGCATGCGTGAGACATTGAGTATGATCCCCACCACCACAGGAAAAAAAATTAACAAATTAAAAAAAAGGAAAACAGCTGTCAGTGGTTAAAATGGGCTGTGGTGGGGTAGAAGAGGTGGCTGAAATCTTCCCTTTCTCTGGGTAATCCCTGGTTTGAACACTGCTGCTCCAGACCTGGCCTGTTTTCAGCTCTCCTCTGGAGTCTTTTGTTTTCTGGATTCCGATGGCAGCTGTTATCATTCCAGCTGCAGAGGGGATGGGAGGCAACTTCCTGTTATTCTATCCTGCCATCCCTACGGGGGTGGACATTCCCTCCCCCATCTCCTGTGTTCAGCAGTAATTTGGAAGAACTTGAGCCTAGAGGCAGCCAATCTATTTCTAGGGCTGGAGGAATGACCATGGCCAGACACTGTTTGAAGGCATCTGGGGAGCAAGGCAGGTAATGGGCACTGACAGACAAGTGCATCTCCGACTTAGAGGAGGAAAGATGAGTAGCAGAGAGAGATTGAATTGTAGATTGAGAAGGACTTAGAGGAGAGATTGAATTGTAGATTGAGAAGGTGTCTGAGTTAAGGGTTGTTAAATAAATGGTGGGTGGGTGAGTAGGGGAGGGAAGGGCTCTGATCCAAGCAGAGATAGAGGATAGAGGGGGTGTGGGGAGGTGAGGGTGTGAAGGAGGGGGGGCTTGAAGAAATCAACGTTGAAGTTTTTGGTCAAGGATTATTTGGAAGGAGAGCACATTTAAGATGTAAGAATGGTGTGACTCTGCATTCTGTACAACAAGAGAAATGAAAAGTTGTGCTAAAAAAAATGAAAGGAATGGAAGGGGGAAAGAAATGATATGAATATCTATTTCCTGGGGCCCTAAATATTAATCAAGACTTTTCCTTGAATTGACTATAAGGAACACAAAGAGGAATGAACCATGGAGCTTACTCTTCAGAAAGCAAGAAATGTATTCAACAGGAAGGTGGGAAATGTATTTAACTGGACATGTAAAACCACATATTTAA
Source organism: Ictidomys tridecemlineatus (assembly GCF_052094955.1). NCBI lineage: Eukaryota > Metazoa > Chordata > Mammalia > Rodentia > Sciuridae > Ictidomys > Ictidomys tridecemlineatus. The sequence goes on along the minus strand of NC_135482.1, from coordinate 81,856,581 downwards.
ACATCTGTAGAATCTCAATTATCCTTATAAAAACCTCTGACATAGGTATTGTCAGCCTCATTTTAGAGAGGAGGTAACTGAAGTTTAATTTCAGTGACTTGCCCAAAGTTACTGACCTCAGTAGCAAAGCTGTGCAAAGGACTCACTCCCTATTCTTGTTCATTGTAGCACAGCCAAATCTTGGCAGAGGACAAAGACTTTAATTTAATTAGGCTTTGAGAGAAGAGTAGGGATTCCAGTTATGCCAAAAGATGAGAAACAAGCGAAGATCTGTGAGAGACAGGTTTGATTGCAGCAGAGGGGTTCCCAGGAGTGATGTAGTAGATAAGGTGGGAATTTAAATAGAAGCCAGATTAGGGAGTTTTAAGAGCCAACCTGAGAATTGCAGGGAAAAGGAGCCCGAGGAACTCCCCACTTCCATTCCTTATATCTAGTAGTGGTGCAGAGAAAGAATTAGAGCTGGCTGGGTGGGTGGGGAATGGAATCAGGAATACAAGGGAGGAGTTTGAAATAGTGTAAGACAAATAACACAATGGTAATAATATAAAGTAGGTGTGAAAGCGGTAGCTCAAGTCTGTGTTTTTTTTTTTTTTTTAAATAGCATTACAGTGTTTGAAAGAATGTGGAGTACAAACACGTGTGTATAAACACAGGATGGTTGTGACGATTTAACATAACATAATGCTGGACTCCGCACCTACCTCTGCAAATTTTGACAGACTGGTGAAATGGATGACCAGTCATCAATCACAAAACAATAAAAAGCAACAGAAAATCAATAATTAATTCATTGCATTTCCAGAAGATGATGGATAATATGCTACCTATATCCTATATAAATAGAGCCACTTTTCAACATTCGTTTCTGCCTTGGATAAACAGAAAGAACGTGGTCTGAGAATCTTTGTTTTCTCAGCCAAGGGAATTACACAGGGAAATATCCGCCAAGGGTAAATGTTAGTTAATTCTTAATGATAGCTCAGCCAATGCAATTGGTTCCATTCAACAGTAATTATTCTCGTGTGGTTTGTTGAACTCAATTGTGAGGTTTCTCCCCTTTCCCCCTTTTCAGTTGTGCGTTGAATCAGTAGTCTTAAGGTCCTTAAAAAGGTAAATAATATACATATGTGTGTGTGTGTGTGTGTGTGTATATATATATATATATATATATATATATATATATTTTTTTTTTTTTTTTTTCTTACTCTGGAGATTCCATCTTATTTGCCTTGGAAGCTTGTGGGGCGTGATTTTTTTCATCGCCAAAAGGAAAATCAGTCACATTAACCCACCAGTTAACAATCCAGAGCTGGGTCGCCGTTTCTAGGGATTCTCTTCCCAATCTCTGGAAGTGCTTTTAAGTTTTAAATTCCCCTTCTGAAGCAACACCCAGCAGACCCACGAAGGAAAGGCAGGAGGGTGAGCTGGCGTTTCCTTTATTTGCATGACTTGAAGCTAGCCATTTTCTGCACCACGCGCCGCCGGGATCGTACTTGCCCGTGACACAGAGGCAATTGTTTTGCCTTAAAAAGGGGGCTTGGGTGGGTTGGTTTCCTTTCTGATCTGGAATATAAAAATAAATACTCCAAGGGGGGGAAAAAAGTTTAAAACTCGGCTCGCCAGGTTCTTCGCCATCCCATTATCTCCGTTCCTCACAGACAGCAGGAAGGGCAGCATTTTTTTTCTATCAACACCCACTTCCAGCCCAATCTCGCTCAGCGAGGAATGTATAAAATTAGTGGACTCCTCTGAGTGACGTGCGGTCGGCCCAATCAGTGGGGGCGCAGGCGCAGCCGCCCCGCCCCGCTGCCGACGCTCTTTGGCTCATTCCTGCAGGCGGGGACGAGAGAGGGCGGCGGTGGGAGGAGGAGGTACCTGGGGCTGGGAGTGATGTCAGCTCCCAGCTCGGTGCCTGCCCGGATTCCTGACATGGTGTAGGGCAGACAGGGTGGGGACTGGCCGGGGAAGGAGTCGTGCGCGGCTTGCCTGCGGCGGGGCCCTGTGGCGGGGCTTTGAACTGGGAGCGACGGTGAACGGAACTTTTGGAAGTAGTGCCGGCGGCTCGCCACCCCCAGGTAAGGGCGGTTGGCCGCGCTCACTCGGCCACCGAGCCGAGTGGCACCGCTGCGCGGCTGCAGCCGCCCCTCCCCTTCCCGGGGTCGATTTCCTTTTTCCAGCTCGCTCCTGTTTCCCAAAGGGGACCGGCACTTTTGGGGGGCGGAGGTGGGGGTCGGGCTCAACCCCTGACGGCGCCGCGGCGGCTTCCGTGTGGAAAACGCCCGCACGGCTGGACGCCGGGGGTCTCGTGCGTGTCCGTGGGCCCCGCACCCTGCTCCCGCAATAATTCCAGAGAAGCCCAGTCCGAGAAGTATGGGTGAGGGTGGGCGAGGGGGTCCTTAACAATGCCACAGAAATCTTCGGAACCATCGACTCAATAATCAAGCTTTCTGAGAGGGAAAAAGTTTTGTAATTCTTCAGTTCTTCCTGTGGCCTGTTGTTACACGTTAAGTAAAGTAATATCAATCTTTTGCTTAGAGATCATCGTACAATCTTTTTTTTTTTTTCCTAATCCGGTCAGGATGTGAGAAATGCACTTGGGGTGCATTTATTGTGAGCCTGTGGGAAAACTGGTCTCCTTGGGCACCCTCTAAAACTGATCCCTGTTCGCTTGCATCCCTGCCCCAACTTTGGGCTCCCTGGGGGGTTAGGGAGGCCGCCCAGAATCTTCACATCTGCTTCCTGCGGCTGCCTGACCTGACGGAAGGATGAGGGCTGTTAGTTGTGTTTTCAGGAATCATTTTTTTTTTTTTTAAGATAAGCGAGTTTTAAGAGGGAAATGTGGTGGAAGGTGTGGCCTACAAGCTCTTCATTATGCGGCATGTGAAGTTTTCAACATGTGGGACCAAATCAAATCCTTGCTTTCACTAACAACCCCAGACAGCAATGCCGAGAGAACTTGATTTAAAAGACTCTGTATGGTAGTTAGAGGAAAGCTTTTGCTGTCAAGAGGGAAAAAATCACTTAAAGAAGTGTAAGACTGTGATTCTGATGTTTATTTCCTGTTTCAGACCTATTCTTTTTCCTGCGTGGAGATTTTGTGTGTGCAGGTCACTAGCTGAATGTGATTGACTTTTTGAAGAAAAAAGTTGACTCTGCACACTGATTCAGAACGCTGCTTATCAGTACTTCAGGGCTCATTCTTTTGGCTGAGACTTGCCAGTAGTTTCCCTTTTCTTTCTTGCTGACCTCTGTAGTGAAGATCCCTCCTGTTGCCAGGTCTGGAGGAAATGGAGTGGACTTCACTGTGAGTCAGGAGCTGTTTTCCAGGCCTCTGACCAAAAGGGCATTTCCAGCAGATGGGGAAAAAAAGAAGCCACATTAGGTCTGGTAAACCCAAGTCAGTTGGTGTAGTGATGGAGGACTTTATGGATGGTTCTCTTGTCTTTGTAGCAGATGACAGGTTTCAGAGCTAGAAAGACCTTGTTGTGTTTTGTTCTGTTGTTGTTTATAAAACACCTGGGTGTGTACTGTTCTTAGTTCCTGCAAAAATTAAATAGCACAGGGTAGATCAGAGCAGGCTTTTTGAAAAGAGAATGCATACTTTACTGGAAAGACCAGAACATTTTAATTTTGGCTTGTGTTTTGGATGGAAACACAGAAATTGCTAATGGCTCAGCAATAATGGTGAATAAGATTTTTCTGTTTATGTTCTGTGGTGAGTATGGAAAATGTACTGAATTTTCCAGTTTGTTTTTTTCAGTAGGAAAGATGTGGAATTCTTGTGGGCTAAAGTGAGCTCTCCCTACTTTGGTTGATTAGAGTATTCAAACTGCAGCTTATAATACCAAAAGATGGAGCTGCAAAAACTAGACAGGCAAGCAAAAAGTATCTTTAGGATATTATCTTCATGCGCCAAATTCAGATTTACACTTTCTTTCCAAGAAGCTAGTCTCAGTTTAGGGACTTGAATATTTCATGGCTCTAAATTTGATTCACAGTGTTTGTAATAACAGTCATTTTACCTTATTTTTCCTTCTCCACCCATGTTTATGGGGACAGATGTGGTACAGTATAACATGGTATTCTAAAGGACAATACTTAAAAAAAAAAGGTTTGCATTATTGATAAAGATAGGATCAGGATTTGGTTGAATTCCTTTTGATAAACAGCTAACATTGTTCCAGTGTACTTTAAAAATTAGGGTCAACTAGCCTTAATGAACAAGTGTGAACTTGAAATCCAGGCCACACTGTAGTTTCAGATCAATAACGCCTAATCACAGGGTATCAGACAGTTCTTGGGAACAAGTTCAATGAGGGAGATTTAGTCAACTATGTGGTCTTTTTGTCACTCTTTGTACCAGCATGAGATAAATCAGTACAAGATTATTTCCCCGTTACTGATTTATTATTTTTTAAAAAAATCTGTCTTATCCATGACATGAAATATTTGTTTTTGTAGTGAATTTTGTTGACAGTTGTTATATTAAAATTAATTTTTGAGTTTCTCATCTTCCATTTTTAAAGGTACTTTATCTCAGAATACAGCGTTTTTGAACTGCTGACTGAAAGAAGACCTCATTCAACATTCTGACTTTTCAGAAATATTAGTACATGTCTCTGACCTGATTTGGATTACCTTCTCAAAACAACAAATGAATGAGTTAATTAGAGCATATTCATTCATATGTCACCTCAAATGAAAGCATGGGCAAGATGCATTGTATAATCCAGAGATTACCCTAGAAAGTTCTATTAATTTTGAATTAAGAAAAAAAATCACAGTAGTGCAGCTAATTATGAAATCTTGCAGGGAGCCATAGTTGTTATTTTTTTTTTAAATGATGGTCAAATAGAGATGGGTTTAAACAAGAGATTCAAAGCTGTTAAGGCTACTGTCACATTTTGATGCTTGGCATTGTTTGGAAATAAAGAACAGTGTGTTTGTCCTTTGACTAGCGGTTCTGTTCAATTAAAAGCTGATAATTTCACAATTAAATCAATCATCAAACTGTCTAAAAACTGACACTACCCCAAAACTGCCACAGGCTGATGCAGTTTTCTCATCTGTAGTATTTTATGTCATTTATTTCTCACACTTATTGTAGTGTGTGTCAGAACCTGTATTGTCACATATATCACAGAAGTTGATGCTTTATTAATGGAGCTCATGGCTCCCCCCCCAAAAAAACCCAAAACTAATTTGAGTTAACTCACTCTACAAAATACAAATATTTTAAAAATCTTTTATTTTAAATACAATAATTATTGATGTAAGTTTGGAATTAGATGTTGATGTTTCAGAAAGCCAAATGGTGAGGGTTTCTGTTACTTCAGTATTTTTTCCCCCTACCTTAAAGGAACTGAAACACCAAACAGCTGGAATTTAAGAAATGGGCTCTTCCAGAAGTTGAAAGTTTGCACACTTCGTAGGTAACTGTGGGGGAGAAGGGAGGGTCTGAGTTAAACATATAGCACACTGTACTTTTCTATTTCTGAAATGTGGGCTTGGACTCTGAGTGGTCCAGGTGGGTGTGTTGTCACAGTTTGCGACTGCACTTGGGTTATGAGTCTCCCTGGAACGTGGTGTGACTCACGTTTTGACTGGCACATAGGCACATCCTTGTTTTTGTTGGCAAGTGTAAAGGGTTGAGAATAGAAAGACCATTTGGTGGTTTCTGTACGGTGGTACACCTAAAAATGTCCGTGACTGAAGGAACTGTACAGACTCAAATTGCATTGAGTATCAGTCATGCTGGCAAAGGCTCATAGCTTAAATGTGGGTGGTGTAGGAGGAAGATCAAGTACTATAATGTTTGCGGCTGACTGTAGATTTCTTGGACATCCTCTGAACTCTAGAGTAGGTTTAGGTATATTTACCTCTCCTTTAATTTAGGGAAATCAAACACTGGACATAAAAACACACAAGTTTAGGGAAGCAGGTATGCTTATTCCTAGAGTATTTGTTAAAAGGCAAACTTAACTTCACCTGGTGAGTGACTGAGAATTTGGTTACTTATTTCTGAGTAAGACTTGCCACTCTTTTCAGAAATAAGTAACCAAATTCTTTAGTGAGGGAGACAGTTCTTGAGAAGAAGTAGGTAGGCCCACTGGGAAATGTGTTAACTCTTTCATAGGATGGTTGTTAGGCTGTACAGTATCACTCAATGTGCCTACATTATCTTGTGTTTCTGTGCCTAGGAAGTAGCTCACTGCAGTTCTTTTTCTGGCCTTTTGTCATCTTTATCTTCATCTGTATTACATCGTACAAATGTCATCCTATTGCTACAGAGTTGTATGAGTATTTATGAGGAAAGTTTATTGAATCGCCTTTATTTGGAAAAAGTGAAAACTATTTTTAAACTCTGTGGCCTACTTTCTTCATGTAGTAGCTTGACAGTGTAGCTGCAGTTATACAGATAAAGTCCCTATAACCACTATCTTTTTCTAAAGATACGGATTTTTAGAACAACACACAGTAGAGAATTTTATTTCATTTGAATTGGAATTGAAACATGTTCTTTTTTTATGAATGATAGAAGAGTCAAACGGGCTTCTAAGTTAATTCTGGGAAGTGAGAAGGGAGGTAGGGAGTCATTGAGTAGTCAGGGGAAAACACTCTGTTTGAACCTGTGATTCCATTAGGACCATATGTGTGAAGTCACCTGGGTCTCAGTGTTTTTCCTCTGGATCAGCTGCGTGGATGTTCTTGTCAAACTTTCACATTCTTCCATCCTCCACTTCCAACAGTGTATGACTTTGCATAATTGAAAAAGCTTCTAAATACAGAATTTAGGTTCTTTGTGGTTCTTTACTGTTTATTCTTTGCCAAGGATACTTTGATTCTTTAGGTTGACTTGCCCTCTACATCACTCTGTGGACTGGACACACCCAGATGTGTATCCTGCCCATGTCTTCCATACATGTAACCCCATTTTGTTTAATTCACCACCATGGCCAGTTAAAAGTGCCCAATTTCCCAGAATCCCCTGCAGCGGGGGTGTCTTAGTGATGTAGTCCAGACTAGTGAGATGTAAGTACTAGGGTCCTCCCTTATCCCCAAAGCTCTGATAAGGGGACAGCCTCTATGAGCTCACCTGTTAGGCCTTTTGTTTGTATTTCTTTTTTCTCCCTGGAGAAAGGGGACAAAGCATCTTGTGACCAAAGACAAAAGGCTTGAGGATTAAGAATGACTGGGTAGAAGATAAGAAGGAGGCTGAGAAGCTAATGGCATTCTGAAATTGCTGTATTAGACCTTGTCTACCCATCTCATGACTTTGATGAGAAAAACAAAATCTCTAAATCACAGAAATTGGATATGTACTTGTAGCCAAATGTGGTCTTAACTTGTGTCTAAATTTAAAAAAGTTATCTGTTCTTTACGAATTAAAAGGCATTATTCTGTATGAGGGGAAAAAAGGGTAGGACTTTGGAGCCACACAGATCTCAACTTGAATCTTGACTTCCAACTTGAATTCTGACTTTGCTTTTTATTACAGTCTGATATTGGCAAATAATTGAACTTCCTTGGGTCTCACCTTTGCATCTGTAAAATGGTAATACTAATGTTTGTGTTAGACAGTTTTTGCAAGGATTAGACATAATTAGAAATTATTAATAGAAATAAAAATGTATATTTGGCCTTGGTAGATTTTCAGCAAAGAATGACATGATATTATGGAAGGAGAGTGTAGTGGGGAGCCTGAGGATGGGGAGGGAAGTAACTCAATAGCCCTTCTCCTCATAGGGCCTCAGTAAACCTAGGTGGAATGGGTGAATGGTAGGCTATTATTATAGCTGCAATCATTTGTCTCCATCTGCTCATGATTCCTTTTAGCTCCCATCTTAGTCCCACATGCCCAGACAAGGATTCTTGGAACTTTCTATTCTCCAATATTGGTTAAGAAAGTAAAGGATGTTTTTATGAAACTTTTATTAACTATAGCAAAGGGATAAAGGTGTGAGCTCTGGAGCCAGAAAACTGTAGATTAGAATCCCCTCTCCTTAATAACTGGGATTTTGGTTAAGTCTTTTATGAAACGGAAATAATTGGGTGGTTATGAGGATTAAATATGATAATGTGTGTGAAGCACTAACAGCTGTTTTCCTGGCTAGCTACCTGTACTGGACTGAATATAGTTACTGTTATTATTTGTTGAGCATTTGATGAGCAATTCTAGCCTTGGTATAAGGTCCTCTTTGAGATGAAAAGATGAACAAAACATATTATTTACCCTTTACAGTACTCATGTATAGGAAATGAGGACAGAAAAGGGATGGCGTATCTTATACATAACCATTATAAAACCAGATTTTGAATACTACTTAGCTGTTAAAAAGATAGAAAAGAATATACTGAGTTGTACAGGTATCTGTATATTTTAAGGAAAAAAACTCCCACATACATAACGTGTTTGGATTTGTCAGTGCATGGGGAGGGGATTAGAATGTCAGAGAAGATGAAGGGGGCTTCATTATTTATTTTACAGCATAATATGTTTCCTTTACAATTGCTGCACTTGACTTTGTTTGCCCATATATTACTCTTGCAATAGAAAATGTGTTAAATTTAAAAACAAACTGTTGGACCCTTTGGCAGTAGGTGAGGAAAGATCATAACTTAAGCTAGAATAATCACTCAAGCAAAGGAAGAGTGGGTTTATTGGGGTCCCACTGAAGGAGGTAAGGTTTGAATGGGTAGGTAGGAGATTTTGAGGAGGAAGTGAGGATACCTGGATTTGGAATAAAATTTAGAATACAATGATTAGATTAAGAGAGCTAGCTAGAGAGATTGGTATTGTTGGGAGGTAAGATATGTTGGGACTAGATCTCAAGAGGTTTTTAATGGGAGTAATAAGATTAAGCTCTTAAATAGATTTTTTTTTTTAGATGAGGAGGAAGATGATTATTTTATAAAGAAGACTCTAGAAATAGAATGTGAATGTTCTCTGGGGTATATGTGGTAAGAGGAGTGGGAAGGACAGAACACTTTTAATTAAGAAGGGTACACAAGCAAAAGTTGACTCTTAATGGGAAATATGATGAGTTAAGATTTGACCATCTGGAGTTTGAGATTCCATCATGATCCACAATTATCCACCTTAGTTTTCTCATTAAGTGAATTGATAAAATAATAGTACTTGCCTCCTTAGGTTATTAGGAGAATAACAACAGTATAAGAACAGATAATGTTTACATAGCCCTTAAAATGTAGCAGGCACTGTTCTAAGATATTTAACTTAGACACAATTTCACATCACTCCTAAGAAATAGGTAATGCTATTGTACCTGTAGTACACATGAGGGCACTAAGGCTCAGAGAGGCTAAGTAACTTTCTCCAGGTCACACAGATGATTCATGCTAGACTCAGGATTTAAACTCATGCAGTTAGGGCTCCAGTGTCAATATCCTTAATCTCAGTTACTTCATATATCTGCAACTGGCTTGCTTCTATACTTTGTACATTAAAAGCCATTAAGAACTGTTGGATGGTATTATTCACATAAAGATTTTAAGTAAGAATTTAGATTTGGAGTATAGGCATAGCCTAGAATAATAGACCACCTTCAAGGAGCTTTCACATAAAGAATGAGGGTAGCTGAATTCCTCGAAGAAGATCATGAAGAATAAAAGAGAAGCAAGCACCCAGCTTTCAGGGAATAATTGATATTTAGAAATGGTCAGGCAAAAGTAGACAGTGGTGACAAAGGGAAGAAGCTCAGTCAACATAGGGAACTGTCCACACCACCCAGTGCAGCAGATTGGTCATGAGGATGGGCCTGAGATCTATACCTAGTCCACTTACCAGGCCATTTCGTGGATTTGCCGGGAATGGTTTCAGTAGCATGGAAGAGATGGAATTCAGAGGGCAAAAAATTGAGCAGTACATAGGTGGCAATAACTGCAGGTGGCCAGTTAATCTGTTCTTTTAAGAACTGATCAGAGAAACATGGAATAGTAGCTTAGGTTAGAGGAAGGTACAGAGAGAAAGGGTGATATTATAAAATGAAAAAGAGCAAGGAATGAGTGCAAGGTGTGGGCGAGAAGGACAGGGATAGACTGAAAATTGGGAGGGAGGGTGACTGGTGAGTCTTAAATACTTAAGGACACTTCTTTGGATGGGCTGGAAGAAAGAACGGGGGAGGGGGGGAATGGGGAAAAATGGTTAAAAGTTGAGTGAGTCTACTGCGGGCAGTGTGCAGTAGAATAGGAAGCAGTGAAAGGAAATTCATAGACAAGTAACTGGCTCCAGAAAGGCTAGCTGTAGGGATTACTGGTACAGAGGAAAAATTTGACAGAAGTCTCTCATCTAAACAATACATATTTGCAAGGATGAGTGACATATTTGCAAGGATGTGTCTCCAGGCAGGAAGTTAATTTATTGAAGTGGAAAGTAGTGGTCCAAAAAAAAAAAAAAAAAAGGAAATCAGACAAAAGGAAAACTTGACTGTATGACTGTATTTGAAGTAGGAATATTTAACGACCAGACCAGACTTAATGTTAACAGACCAGCTTCTTGGAGAAAACCTGAGCACTTTGGTGAGAAACTGCCTGGGTTTGGTGCCACAGTCAGAATTTGGTTACAATGGAACCATCAAGGCACTGGGAAATATTCTAGAAAGGAGTTGTCCAGAGGAGAGACTACTGTGTTAAATATTTTCCTGACAAGATTGTGTTTAGACTTCATTTTAACTTATTACTTTTAGTTAATGCTTTAGTTGGAAACACATTATGTTGTGGTGTTTAAGTAGATTTGTTGTGGTAATGACATCAGGGTGATGGAGAAAAGGCCTGAAGCAATCTAGTAATTATGAGTGCCGTGCAGTAGTTCCCCTCTTATTCTTGGTTTTACTTTTTGCTGTTTCAGTTATCTTCAGTTAATTGTGACCCAAAGATATAAAATGGAAAATTCCAGAAATAAACAATTCATAAGGTTTAAATTGTGTTTCCTTCTTAGCAAGCATGATGTAATCTCATGCTGTCCTGCTTTGCCTTCTCAGGACATGAACGATCCGATCCGTTTATTCAGCATATCCACCCTGTATATGCTATCTGCCTATTAGTCACTTAGTAACCATCTTAGTTATCAGATTGATTATAGCAATATTGCAATGCTTGTGTTCAGGTAACCTTTATTTTGTTTAGTGACCCCAAATTGCAAGAATATGATGCTGGCAATTCGCATATGCTGAAGAAACTAGAAAATGTTCCTTTAAGTGAAAAGGTAAAAATTCTTGACTTAATAGGGAAAGAGAAAATACCATATGCTGAGGGTGTTAAGATCTACAGTAAGGGGCTGGGGCTGGGGCTGGGGCTGTATCTCAGCAGTACAGCTTTTGCCTAGCACATATGAGGCACTGGGTTCAATCTTCAGCACCACATAAAAATAAATAAAGATATCATGTACTTCTACAACTAAAACATATTTTTAAAAAAGATTACAATAAGAACAAATCTTCTATCCATGAAATTGTGAAGAAGAAAAAAGAAAAGAAAGAAGTTTGTTAATTTTGCTGTTGCACCTCATATTACAAAGGATATAACTCTGATGTTGTGGTAAGTGTTTAGTTAAATTTTGGGTGAGAGGACATGAATTGAAGAAGTTTGCCTTATTTTGTAAATGAAACTTTATCATAGGTATGTATAGGAAAAAGTATATGTATAATGGTTAGTACTATCCTGGGTTTCAGGAATCCCCTGGGGGGTCTTGGAAGGCATTCCCCTTGGATAAGCGGGGGACTACTGTATCAAATCAACATCATTCCATCAATCTTTGATGGTTCTTTTGGAAGTTGCTTTGAAAGATATCAGTGTTTATTTCTGCTGTTCCTTCCTAATAGAAGGATAAAAATGCTGATAAAGGTACTAAGATAAAAGATTTTTCCTTTCTTCTATAGTCTCTCTCCATGGTATTTTCTTTTTAATGTCATTCTGTCAAAGAAAATTAAAAATTATAGCATGGATTAAATTTAAGAATTTAAATAAAAATTGAGATTATTAGCATAAATTTTACTATTCATCTTTATATTGTGCAGTGCTGGGGTTTAATACAACTATAAGACCATTGAGCTTATATGCAGAATTACTGAAGTCCTGTAATTTGTATTTTGTAGTTGGTGCATCCATGTGTACATGTTTTTACCAGAACAGTAGAAACACTGCATAAAACTCAACTATTTTTATTTCCCTTATTCATATGCACACAATTTATCAGCACTGTATGTTTGACTTACAGGGGTATAAGGAAGGACTAAAAGAAGAAGAAACTGTGGGTTACCCTATCTTTTTTTTTTTTTTTTTTTCCTATGCCATTATTTTCAGAAAGCCTAAGTTGTTGGCTAATACAGGGAAGTAACATTAGTAAGAGAATGATAGAATTCTTTGGTCATGTGTATTTCTTAGAAAAATGTTGCCTTCTTTCTGTGTGCAAAGCAATTCTGGTTTGAATGGAAGACACTTTAGAGCTGTCAGTTCCCACCCACCTGCTCACTCAGTTGTATTTGTAGCATACTTACCTTGAATTTGCTTTGAGTCTTGTTGAACTCCTGTGCATTGTATCATGTCACTGGAATTCTGTGCTTATGGAACCTTGAAAATGCTTTGTGTGGATGGGGTGACAAGGAGTAGTGGTCATATGTGTTAACTTGGATCTCTTGCCTGTGTGCATTTTCTTTTTTTTTTTTTTTTCTTCTTTTTTTTTTTATTGGTTGTTCAAAACATTACAGAGCTCAAGACATATCATCTTTCATACAATCGACTCAATTGGGTTTTGAACTCCCCAAATACATAATACAGACTCACTTCTGTTACATACTCACATTTTTACATAATGGCATATTAGTGACTGTTGTATTCTGCTACCTTTCCTATCCCCTACTATCCCCCCTCCCCTCCCCTCCCCTCCCAACATCCCTCTCTACCTCCTCTGCTGTTGTTCAATTCTCTCCCCTTTTGCCTGTGTGCATTTTCCATTGTCCTGTCAGATTTCATTTACAAAATACAAGTTCAGAGTTAAAATTAAGATTCTCAAGATGGAGGCAGCAGAGCAGTAAGCCTAGCATGGTGCCTTTTTGAGCATGGGGTCCTGGGTGACAATCTAGGTCACAGGTCCATGAAGATAGCCCCACTTGTCAGAACTCAAAATGCTTCCTTTTAAGCCTGAGTTTTCCTCTGGTCTTAGAGTTTCAGATTTATCATCAAAGTTTGCAGTGGGTCACGTTTGTGTGTTATATCTTAGAGACTCTCTGTTGGCCATCAGCACTGTTATTACCTTTCAAATATTTTCTGAATTACTGTCTGTTCTCTCATTGCTTTGGTTCTCATCCCTATCCTGTCTGGTATAGACACTGCATTTGTCTTGTACTGAGCCCCTGAAGTTAGTCACTTCTCTCTTATTTGCGTCTTATGACTAGACAGATTTCTAAACAAGCCTTTGGTACCAACTGCCCTGCCTGCTCCAAATCCTTGGACTTCTTGTGAGCTATGTGCCTTATAGTAGAGTTCTCATACTGGTGGTCCTGCGATGGAGACTGCATGGAGACAGGTTAGGTGTGGACTACACAGTCTTTAAGAAATTTTACACAACACTTAGTTTGGGAAGTTCCACTTACGGAATTAAACTTCTGAAATTCACATTTAAAAGAGAAGATCTGGCTACTGTGTCTCTTATTCTGGCGCCTTAGAGAATAAAATGAACTGAACATGAGGAGGAAGATGTTGGGTTTATGTTTAGGGAAGATTGATTCTTTGTTTTGGCAAAAGCTTTACTTTCAGCTATGTAAATTTAAATTTAAAGCAAATATTTGCCTATTCTCAGAGAATGCTGTGAAGCAATCTGAATGTCAATATTTTAGTCTGAGAAATTTCTCAGTTCATAATGTAAGTTGAGTATATGCTCTGTAGCATATTTTTATATGAGAAATATTTCTTGGATTTTGCCTGGCCGTTTTCACCGTTTGCCTCTTGTGATCTTGACCTCTTTCTGCAAGAATGTCTTTAAGTCCCCCTGTGCTCCAATTCCTGGTGTGCATGAAGTACACTAAACCTTTCTGTTTTTCCCATTGCTCTTAAACCCACTTTTTTTTTTAAAACCACTTCAAAGCAGTTCAGCAGGAAAACTTTGCTGAGAGTCTCAGTCAGAGCCCAGCCCAGGATTTCTGTGGGAATCAGGTAATCAGATTTTTGGATTTTAAATGTTCACCTACATTTAAAATCATGGGTCATGAGTTTAGTTTCTTTAGATTCTTTCATCCCAGTAAATTTTGAGATGCTTTGATTCCTACAGTGCCTAAGCCTACTTATTGACACACATTCTTGGTATTTAGTTGTTTTTTCAAATTGTATTTTGCAATAGGAATTTCATTGCATGATCTGAGTTAATTATGAGAACAACCCTAGCATTGTCTTCATTTTACATATGAGGAAACAAAGTTTTCTTTGAGTCTCCAAATGGCTTATCTCTGAATTGTCTTACTTTTTCAAATAGACAATGATGAATCACTTGCAGGCCATGAGTCCCTTCATTGCCTGGGCCTATAGCCCAGTTTGAAGTAAATAAATATTATGTGATGAGAGTAATGGTTTGTTCAACTAACATGTACTGAAGTTTGTCCTTGGCTCTATGGGGGTGCAAAGGTGAATCAAGTTGAAAAAAGATGTGTGGGTCTTCTGCTTGTATGGAAATGTGGATCTTAGGCTCTGGAGTTAGATGGGTCTATAGCTATGTCTCAATTTCATTTGTCAAATGGGGGCAGTAATAGTATCTTCTTTGAAGCCTTGGTTTTCAACTGAGGGGATTTTGACCTATAGGGGCCATTTGGCAATGTCGAGACATTTTTGTGTGTGTTACAACCAAGTGGTGTAGGTGCTATTGGCATTTGGTTGGTAGAATCCAAGAATTCTACTAACTGCCCTGTGAGGCACAGTATAGCCCCTTTAATAATTACCTGGATCCAAATGTCAATAGTGCTGAGAAGCCCTGCTTTGTAGGGTTGTGAAGATGAAACGATACCGAATGCAAAGAAAATTTGTCACAGTTAGCTCTTACTCCTAGAAAACTATCTCAAAGACCACAAAATCAGCCTTTGAGAGAGTGAGCTCCAAAAGGCTTATTTTCAGTGATTATTGCCAAGGAATTAAGCCTGATGCTCAGGGTTTCATGCTCTCCTGTTCAGAAGTGGGGACAGATTCTGGAGATTGTTTATGTTACACTGTGTACTGACACAAACTGGCAGGGATTTAGCAGATCTGTAAAAACAATTATTAGTTTTTAGGGTGTTCCTGGTAAACATCCTGCTTACTTAACTAGCTTGTTCTGTGGAGATAATTCTGGTGTACAGATTTAAATATTCTGATGAAAAAGGTTTTGGTTAACGAATTTCCAAAATGTGTTTTGATACATTAGACATGCAGAGTTTTTGTTTTTATATCAAGAAGCCTAATGTTTGTCTAGGCTCAGATGTAAGAGCAGCTTACCCCCACCATGACTGCCCTACCTACCAACCAAGGAGCGTTTTGGTATCTGTGGGAGTGGGGTGGAGAACTGTGAGGTTTCCATCTATTGTTCATTGTGCATTTACACTGGAAATAATTTTTTTTCCAATTACAAAACCAATGTATGCACTTTATAGAAGATTTGAGTAGTACAGAAAAATGCAGAAAAGATGTTTTTTTTTTTTAAAGTCATCAGCAGTCCTACCACACAAAGGTATATCTGCTTTTTGTGTTTCTTTCATTCATTTCTTTCCATTCATATTTTTTCCTGCAATTGAAATATATTCTGAGTCATGATTTTGCATCCCACTTATTAAAAACTTAACATTGTTTTATTTGCATTTCTTCATGCTACTAAAATACCTGTAAATAAATGTATTCCTTTTTTTGGGGGGGGTACTGGGGATTGAACTCAGGGATGCTCGACCACTGAGCTACACCCCTAGCCTTTTTATTTTTTATTTTGAGGCAGGGTCTCACTAAGTTACTGAGGCTGGCCTTGAATTTGTAGTTCTCCTGCCTCAGCCAGCTGAGTCGCTGGGATTATAGGCATGTGCCACAAAGCCTGGCTAGTATTTCTAAGGACTGTGAAATATTCCATTTGTGGATGATTTATTTAATCTCATTGTAGAATGTGTTTTCAGATTTGATGGGCTTCTATGTCACTAGCATTTTCTGTGTTCTAACTTGCTCACATTTTCACATTAAATGAATGGAAAGTAAACCAAGGGTTTAGATTGAATGTATGTGCATATCCTACTCAATATCGCCGTCATTTGTCAAAAAGTTTCTACTGGGGCTGGGGATGTGGCTCAAGCGGTAGTGCGCTCGCCTGGCATGCGTGCGGCCCAGGTTCGATCCTCAACACCACATACAAACAAAGATGTTGTGTCCGCCGATAACTAAAAAATAAATATTAAAAAAAAATTAAAAAATAAAAAATTTTAAAAAATTTTAAAAAAAGTTTCTACTAATTTTTGTTCCCATTAGGAGATCTCATTTTACTAAAATTTGGTAATTTTCTAGGAGAAAAGTTATTTCATTTTTTATATTAATGAGATCAAACATGATCATATGCTTATTGGCTATATTTCTTATTTAACACATTGTTACCCATTTTACCTTTTGGAAATTAGTATTTTTCTCATTTGTTATAAAATCTAGTTCAGTGTTTCACTTATCAATCCTCTGTTGTCATTGTTCTAAATAGTATTTTATTTAGTTTGTCTTTTAATTTTGTTTTTAGTGATGTAGAGATACAAAATTTTTGTGTAATCCGCATTCTTGATTATTTGTCTATTTTTATCTATCTTCTTTTCCACCTGGAATCTTCAGTTTGTCTCTTCCATATTGATATTGATTCCTTCTGCTTAGGAAATCACTTCTGTGTAATCACTGTTTAAATTATATCTCATAGTGGGTGACTGCAGTTTCCTAAGGAGAATAAATTCTTCACGAGGCTAAGGCTACCCAGCATGTGCCATGGAAAAACTTATGTGTGTGGATCTTTTTTTTTTTTCTTTTTGGTGTGTGTGTGTGTGTGTGTGTGTGTGTGTGTGTGTGTGTGTTCCTTCGCTCATGAACTTGTGATAGAGAGGGAGGGGTGTGGGGTGGAGGGGAGTGGAGAAAGAAAATGAATGAATAGGCAGGTGTAATGGCACTGGCGTATACCTGTGATCCCATTGGCTCAGGAGGCTGAGATAGGAGGATCATGAGTTCAAAGCCAGCTTCAGCAACAGTGAGGCACTAAGCAACTTAGTGAGACCCTCTCTCTAAATAAAATACAAAATAGAGCTGGGGATGTGGCCCAGTGGTTGAGTGCCCCTTTAATCCTCGGTATCCAACCTCCCTCCCCACATCTCACCCCCCACCAAAAAAAAAAAAGAAAAAGAAAATTAATGAATGAATATGAATGAATAGGAAAAGTCAGTGAGGAAAGATGAGGTATAACTGGGTCAAGCCTTGCTAGCTTGGTTTTGCTGTTCATTTCCCATTTCCCAGAGTGGAAATAGGCTTACTGAAGACAGATGGACTTCATGGATTCCCAAAGTGGCCAAGTAGTTGGGTCCAGTAGCTTGTTGGTCTGTGGCATGGTCTGTGCATGGACAGAGTTGGCCCACAGTTGTTTTTTAGCAGCCTCTGATTTATTCATCTACTCAGTAGATGATCTTGGGAAGCATGAAGGTGAGAGATAGACAAAGGAAAAGCCACTGAAGGGTATATAACAGAGTTGGTTACCACTTTGGTCAATATGAACTCAGTTGCAGTAAGGACTCTGCGAGGAATCCTGTAGGATAAATTTTGGAATTTTCCCTCCCTGAGAGGAAATGCTGACACATTCATCCACTGATTCCCTTCACTCATTGGTTGAGGTTGGTTCCCAGGAGAATTAACTCCCCTGAATATAATTCACTGTGGGTTTATTGAACATTCCATGGTGAGTTTTTAAGTGTTTAGTTGATAGGTAGGCAGAATGAGCAGAAACTGTGGTGAGTCCCATCCAGGCCTCTCCTCTTCGGGTCATTCTCTGGGGCTTCAGGCTTTCTCCAGCTTCATTGAGGTCCTTTGAGTACATTCAGCGATGCTAACTTGGCTGACCTATCTGAAGAGGGAAGGCGACAAGAACTATTTCTTATTGAGCTCTTAACTGTCTCTCCAAGCCCTTTCACTGGGGCTTTTATAGATGCTTCTCACCTCAATGTTATGAAGTTAAATACCATTTTCATCTCCATTAATTTGTGGGAAACCACCACTCATTGGAAGCATCATTAAAATCTAGAGCTTCTAACTCTAAGGCTGATCTGCTATACTTAGGCAACAATTCCATCTTTGTAATTTGTGCTTGTGTAATTTTTGATGGAACTATGAGGTAGAGGGTAGCAGCAAGTGTTTTAGGTTTTGAATTCAGGTATATCTTGAATAGAATTCCAGACATAATACTTCTTTAGTATTGTGACTTTTTTCTTTACTCATCTTGAGCCCAGATTTTCTGGTCTTTAAAAAGGTAATAACCTCCTTGGTCTATACCCAAAAGACTTAAAAACAGCATACTACAGGGACACAGCCACATCAATGTTTATTGAAGCACAATTCACGATAGTTAGTCAGTGGAAACAACCTAGATGCCCTTCAGTAAATGAATGGATAAAGAAAATGTGGTGTATATACACACAGTGGAATATTACTCAGCAGTGAAAGAGAATAAAATCATGCCATTTGCAGGTACATGGATGGAGTTAGAGAATATAATGCCAAGTGAAGTTAGCCAATCCCCAAAAACCAAATGCTGAATGTTTTCTCTCATACAAGGAGGCTGATTCATAGTCGGGTTGGGAGGGGGACCATGGGAAGATTAGACAAACTCTAGATAGGTTAAGGGGGAGAGAGGGAGAGGGAGGAGGCAAGGGGATAAAAAAAAAAGATGGTGGAATGAGATGGACATCACTACCCTAAGTACGTGTATGAAGAAGACAGGAATGGTGTGAATATACTTTGTATACAAGCAGAAATATGAAAAATTGTGCACTATATATGTAACATGAATTGTAACGCATAAAAAACCCCCTAAACCTCATAATGAAAATGTACCAGATGCTGTAATTCATATGTGAGGAATTCCCCAAAGCTCATGTGAGACGATGTAGGAATATTCAGATGTAAAATGATTAGATTATGAGAGCTGGAGGAGGTGGGTCACCGGGTGCATTGCCCTTAGGGAATATCTTTTTTCCTTGCCCTTCTCTCTCTCTACTCCACCCACCTCTCTTTCCCAGCTGCCATGAACTGAGCATCTTACCTCTGTCTTTGCTTTGCCACACCCTTCTGCCACTATGAGTCTCACCTCAGGACCGGAGTAATGGAGTCAGCCAAACATAGACTGAGACTTCTAAAACTTCGAGCCCCAAATAAAAAAACTATTTCTCAAGTTAAAAAAAAAAAAAAAAAAAGGGAAAACCAAAGTCTACCTGTAGGAATTTTCAAGATGCCTAGCAGATTACCTGTCTCATTCAGTAATGATTGTGTCTTAGTCTCAAAGCCAAAAATGTAACTTTTTTGTTGTTCAAAAGTTTCATATTAAGTGATAAATCTTCTTGGACTTAAGAAATTTTAGTATCACATTTAAATGCCAAAACATTTATGTGTACTCCTTATTTTCCCATCCATTAGATTTTCTTTTCTTTGTGAATAGTTCACCTGCTTCCCCGAAATCCTTCTGCTTAGAAAGTTTCATAGTGAGTCCCTAGCTTAGGGTTGTACTTATAGCCAAAATAAAACATGTTATGTCTACATGTTCATGTAAAAAATACAGACAGTCATTCCTTCACACATGGTTGAGATTTTTGGCATCATGCATGGATTTATTATTTGTCTCTGCTTTATAAAATATTCAGGTCACAGAGCTGCTGAAAAAAAAGAAAGGATTGTAGAAAATCAGAAGACAAAGTTGCTAAATAATTCAGGAGAGAGAATTGCTAAATAAATCTTCATTTTTTTTTTTTTTTGTACCAGGGTTTGAACCCAGGGGCACTTAAATCATTGAGCCACATCCCTAGCTTTTTTATTTGTATTTTATTTAGACACAGGGTCTCACTGAATTGCTTAGGGCCTCCCTTAGTTTCTAAGGCTGGCTTTGATCCTCCTGTCTCAGCCTCCTGAGTTGCTGGGATTACAGGTGTACACCATCTCACCTGGCTTTTATGCCTTTTTAAAGTTAGGTAAGATTTGATTGGTGCTTATGCTGGCTCTTGTTAATCACACAAAGAACTCTAATATTATAAAATCATTTTTTGGCTGGAAAATTTGTCTAGCAGTTACTTCTACTTTGTTTATTCAGGCTTTTCTATTTTAATAAATTTAGTAAAGTAGTTACAGATTTTTTTATCTTTTATTGATTTTATTTATTTTTTTAAATACATGACAACAGTGGAATGTATTACAATTCTTATTACACATATAGAGCACAATTTTTTATATCTCTGTTTGTGTATAAAGTATGTTACACCCAATTCAAGTCTTCATACATGTACTTTGTATAATGATGTCCATAGTTACAGATGTTCTTAGAATTATATTTTATGGTCTGATATAGTCTTTTTCTATAAGGAGAGAAACCCTTGGGAATCTCTAAAATATGTCTTGGACTTTCTTTTTGTCCCTAAAACTGCGGTTGCATGGCTTTTTTTTCTTCCTACAATAAATCAGCTTAGTATTATAATATGGGAAAGATTACGTTATCACAGATGAGGCTTTATTGGGTTAATAATTGATGTCCTTGCTTCTGTTTGGGAACTTTAGATCTGTTGCCCTATGATTTTTCCATCCCCAACCCATCTTGGTAGAAATGAAGACACAAGGCTGTGAAAACCATTTTTAAATAATTTATATAAATTCATATGTCAGAATTTTTATATAATTCAGGCCATATAATCCTTAACCAAAACATGGATACAGTTAAGTATGAGTGATTATATAAGTTTAAATTATTTTTAAGATCCCATTTATGTCTAGAGTTTAAGGATCTGGCAACCGTTGGCCAGATAAATCTGATGACTTGCACACAGAGTGTGGGACATGGTAAAATGTCATATCCAATTTTAATGGTCAGTAGGAAATTCTTTTCCTGAAATTACAAGCCTGTTCCTTAATTTTTTAATTAATAACCAATGTGGACATTGTGAGCTGAGATGGTGGCAGTGATAATGGTGAGAAGAGAATGGAAGAATAAAATGGATACTGACTTGATTATTAGTTGACAGGGTATAAAGGACTGAAGAATATTCTTTGTGATTCTAAGATAACAATCCAGTTGGGCAGCTCTGTCCTGATCACTTGAAATCATTTTAGCACCAGCCCTTTGAAACAAAGCCTGGATGGTGGGTATGAGCACACAGCAAGTTTTACCAGGCGTTTCTTGTTGCTGCCTGGGTGGCTTATGGAGTAAATAGAGTGATTAGCTTGCATTAGTACTCCCACAGCTGTGCTGCACCTACTGAGGCAGAGATACTTGCCTCTGTTCTTGAAAACATGAAAATCCCCATCTGATCTCTTCAGTCCAAGCATCTTTGCATTGCAGAAACAGAATGCCAATTTGTTATGAGTGATATCCTCCAAACAAAAGTAGGTAAAACCTAAAGACTAGGGACAAAAGTTTTCTTAAAAAAAAATGACTATGTCTAAGAAATTCGTGAGCTGTTTAAACCTTAGCCTCTTGTCAGCTGTACTTCTGTACTTCAGAAGTTGTGGTCTGCATCCGAAGAGTGTCTGGATTGTTTAGAGGAGGGAGAGAGAGAGAAAGAGGAAAGAGGGGGGAGGAGGGAAGGGGGGGGGAGGGAGAGAGAGAGAGAAAGAGAACACTTAGATGATGACTTGTGCCCTGGCTAGGACCCTTTGCCATTGATAGTCCTTTTTTCTGTGAAATATTGGTCTGTAGTATAAAGGTGGGAGTCAGAGAGGTAAAAAGTTGGAGCTGAGTTTTGGGGGCTTTCCAGGCCTGGAAAAATATATAGACAAATTGTAAATTGGCTGAATTTTAAAAAGAAGAAGCCTGAACCAAGAATCTGGCAGTTTGTTCCCAACATTGATTCTGGGCAAATAATTTAACCAGTATAAAGTTAGTATAATACCAGGCCAATCTTCATAGGAAGGGCTTTCAGTCACCCATGAGATCAGATGTGAAATGCTGTAAAAGTAAAACATTAGGCAGCAACATGAATTTAAGATGAGTTTTCATATGGAGTAGGTTATTTATGTTTTTAACATTCTGAGCCTAAACTTCTTGTAATAAGTAGACACTGCTTTTTCTCTTAACTTCCGGTGCTATGACAGCTCTCATTCCACCCCTGTGTCTTAAACTGGACTGCAGCCTGTATGAATGCTAGTTAGTCCTTGAGGTTTTCTGGAAGGTGGGCAAGGCAGTGCAGGAGCTCCTCATTTCAGCTATGTAATGTCTACTACCTACTTTTCTTGGGGATGCAGTAAATATCACAAAGTATTCAATAGTTTATCAAAACTAGCCATTGTGCTCTGTTGTGCACAGGGTATTCAGGACTTAGTTTTATACTTTTATATAGAACTATGGTCTCTAGGTAGTTTTAGAATGATGATCTACTGAGATTTGAAGTTACAAAGCAAGCATGCCTTGTGTCTTTAATGGTGAAGGTTGGAAGGCTCAACCCTGGCAGATGCTAAGACCAGGAGTTGGGTACTGAAGGATTTTAGAGTGAGTTCTTAGGAGCTACTCCTGTAAGGAAGGAAAAAGATGGGGTTGGGTAGAGAAGCTCACCAGCAAATGAAATTGCAGTGAAGGCCCCAGCTGCTTCTTTAGGTAGGTTTGCATTTCAGTCGACCCTTCATGACTGTCCTCAGTTGAAGCGAGGGACTGGACCTTTGTGTGCCCATATCAGCCTAGTATTGGCAGCAGGCCACCCTTGTGGTGGCATCACTTTGGGTGAGGCCATATCCTGCACCTGGCTGAGGACCAGCTTTGTGATCCATCAGCAACCAAGTCTGGGTGCAGTGAAGTCCAGATGGAGCAACATATACTGTTCCAAAGACTCTAAACCTGGGCTAGGAATATAGCTTAATCGTAGAGGGCTTGTGCAGCTTGTAGGAGGCTTTAGGTTTGACCCCCAGCACCACAAAAGGGAAAAAAGTGCCCCTGCCTCCGCCCAAAAGAAGAAAAACAAAAAGAATCTCTTCCCTTGAAAAAAAAGAACAACTCCCCTTGAAAAAAGAACAAGAGGGAACACTGGGAGCTTAGCATGATAAGTCCCTTTATCTGCAAAGTGCAAAAGTTTGGATCCCACAGCAAAACTGAAGGAAGAAATTAAACCCCCCTTTGTTAATATTAAACAACAGATTTCTGGCTTCTTAGAAATTGATGAAGCACTTGGATAATGTTTGCATTTGATTGTGTGTGGTGTAATAGGTTGTAGTGTCTGTATTTGTGGAATGGCTAACCCCAAACTGAGGAATTTCCCCCAAGAATGAATTACTGCATATTGAAAATATCAATTGTAGGTGTACATAAGTGCACTTGGTTCTGGAATATTTGTTACATTGGGCTTGCAGAACTGTTGTGTCTCTACCCCGAAAGGAAGGCGAGCAGGCAAGGCACAGAACCTATCAAAGCTAGAACCTTCTGGGGACCTTGAGGATGGAGGGCAGACTGAGGAGATCATAGCTTCTACTGAAGTTTTAACATCCCTGATATGTTTTAGTCCTGGTTGAGAACAAGGATATGAGTAGGAGTTTTATTGCCAATATGCTTTGAAAAAAATTACGTCTTCTGGCATTTCTAGAAACTAGTTGTATTCAGCAAATTTTTGACTATCTGGCATGGTTTTTGGTATCAGTGGGATAAGTAAACAAGGCCCAAGTCATACATAATCATACTCTTTCCCAACTACAGCTTAAGTCATATCTGTAAAAGTGAACATGGTTGTTCTACATTTTCCATCTCCTAGTAAGTAAGGGAGGTAAGTGAGCTCAGCTCACCTATTGTATCAATAGTCTGAGTGTGTTGCAGGGGCTGGTGGCAGGGAAGCTTGAAAATTTGGCAGAGCAGAGGCATGATATGTCTGGGAACTTGGCTTCCCAGTGAGGCTTCCTCAACTCCTAGATAACTTTGTATTCTTGGGCTGGGGATGTGGCTCAAGCGGTAGCGCACTCGCCTGGCATGCTTGCGGCCCGGGTTCGATCCTCAGCACCACATACCAACAAAGATGTTGTGTCTGCCGAGAACTAAAAAATAAATATTAAAAATTCTCTCTCTCTCTCTCTCTCTCTCTCTCTCTCTCTCTCTCTCTCTCTCTCTCTCTCTCTCCTCTCTCACTCTCTCTTAAAAAAAAAAAACAAAAAAAACTTTGTATTCTTAGCCTTGATCTGTATTGCCACCTGGGAACTCTGTAATGCCAGGTTTCCAAAGATGTTACTAACCTATTTCCATTGTGGGTATAGCGGAAAGATAAATAGGTCACTGATCTTTATTCAGAAACCAGCAGATGCAAGCTGTCATAGTGACAATTTTTGTTGTATAAAAACACCCAACCCCAGTGTAACAAAGCACAGAGACTTGGCTGTGGAGAAAGACTCAAGCAAAGCTCTGGAATGTGTGCTCTGTTCTTCTGGAGCTCTCCACTTGCCCTTTGTGTCCCTAGAGTATTTGGTGGTGATCTGAGAGTACCAGGAGCAGAAAGTTCTAACTTTGTGCCCATCTTCTTCTCACTTTTCCATCCTCCTAACATGCCTGTACTCTGGTCACTTGTCCTTGGCACACTGGAGTTAGGAATATTACCTTTTGTACAGTTCAGATTAGGGCTCTCCAGCTATGCATTTTCACTGATTTAATGTCTGCAAAGGATGAAAGAAGAATTTCCTGGCCAGGAAGTGTGGTTTTGTGCAGAGAGAAATGCCTGTTGTAAGGAGAGAAACTTTTGAAGAACCAGAATGTTTAAAAAAGGATGAAGAAAGTCTGTCAAGAAAAGCGGGACCAAAGTGATTTGCAGTGTTGCCTGGCGATCTGGGAAATAAATCAAGACAAGAAATGTGAAAAGGTCAAATAAACAACATTGCCAGTTAGGACTGACTAGAGTTCTCCAAAACCCATGGAAAACTCTCACTCCACACAGAACTGTCCATCACCTTCAATTCAACTGGAAGAGGAGGCACTGACACTCTCAGGGAGGACGTTCTTGGGCTGTTTGGAAGGCCAGACCTCCAAGTGTGGGAGAGCTTTGCTTCCCTTAAGCTAATGTTGCGTAACATCCCTGGGAGGCACAACATAGTGGTTAAGGACTGGCTTTGGAACCAGGCAGACTGCTGTCACTTGGGCGTGACTTAAATGCTGGGCCTTTGAAAAATGAGTTATTGTGAAAGGTTTGGCTGAACATAATGAATAAGTGCTCAAAATTGTTGTTATTAAATGCCAAAGAGTTGTAACTGAGTTTGTGAAAAGCACCTTCTTCAATTCTCAGGTCCTACTATACAAATTTTGAAGCTGAGCTCAGTCTCAGTAGGGAGCTAGATTCTAAATGGCCCCACTTGCAGGGCTGGGCAGTATTCCCAGGTTCTGGGCACGGTGTTTATAGCAGCTGCAGGTACTTTCAGGCCTGGGTACCCATATTCTTCCTGGGGAGGGTTCTTATAGACCCTGATCTTTAAAAAAATAAAAAAAAGATGCTTCAGCTGCACACTCGCACGTTAACCTAGAATTTTAGTGAATAATGGATTGCTCTGCAAAATATATGGATTTATTCATCTCCTAAGCATCTTCTATATAGAAGACTTTGGACTCACAAAAGTGCAAAATTCAGTGCTGTTGGGCATTATGTTATGGGTATGGTTATGTTCTTTTTGCTTTATTACGCAAATTATGTGTGTGATTGTTGTTTGTGCCTTACATCTCTAAGAGAGGTAGGTAATATTACCAGTTGTACAAAGATTAAATAATTTGCCCCAAATGAGAATTTGGACCCTAGTGCACTAACTCTAAGACACCACTGATTTAAGATACATTATAATATGTAAGATGTTGAAGTTATGAAAAGTGTGTAATTTTAATTAATGAAGTATTCTAAGCAGCAGAGCCTGGTTTCTGCCTCATTTCTGTTTGATTTAAAGTTTTTAGTCCCCATGCTACATCTCACATAAGAACTCGCTATTTAACTGGTAAAGATAAAATAAGCACAAATAAGAGACAATTAATGTGTAAGACTTGAAAAAGTGTCAGTAATAACAAGAATTGTGTTTATTGTTTAAAGTGGCCACACTTTCATTTGCTTTAGTTCCTAAGACCATTTTAATCTTTATAATCAATCAATCCAGGAATTTTAATTTTTTAAAAACACACAAGGAAACTGAGCTAGGTACTGTATTCCCATTTTCAGATGAGAAACTGACAAAGGTTAGCTCTGTGACGTTAAGAATTTACTAAAAGTAAATTCTGTATCATGGTAGTCAAGTTTATTTATAATCATTACAGACTTGGTCTGGGTTCCAGAGGGTGTGATCTGATGTGAGGGGTGGTCAGTATTTTCTGGGAGCAACTAACCTAGACTTGTGGAGGTCAGGAAGGATTCCCAAAGAGGGTGGCACCTAAACTGAGATGGGACTGTTTGTCTCTCTATCCTTAGCCACTAAACTGCTAAAAATAGACATGGTTGTCCTACATTACAGACCTCCACTAGTACTGTATCTCTAAACCTGGTATTAGCTAGAAGGAACTGGCTTTATTTATAATTTACATCCTTTTTTTTTTTTTTTTTTTTTTTTTTTTTTTTTTAAGAGAGAGTGAGAGAGGAGGGAGAGAGAGAGAGAATTTTTTAATATTTATTTTTAGTTCTCGGCGGACACAACATCTTTGTTGGAGATGTGGTGCTGAGGATCGAACCCGGGCCGCACGCATGCCAAGCGAGCGCGCTACCGCTTGAGCCACATCTCCAGCCCCTATAATTTACATCCTTTCCACTTCCCAAGAGCAATTAATGTGGTTTAAAAGGAACATTGTAAATTAGACAGTTGTTGGAGAACCAAGGGAATGACTGTAGAAGTTGTTAGGAATAAAAAAAAATTATAATTTGACGATATTTTGTCATTTAATGTACTTGGAGATGAATGGGTGGATATTCTTTGTGTAATTTTAATCATTTCATGCTTTTTCAGGTCCTGGGAAAGCCCCATCCCTGCTCAGTGCTCACATTCTAGTTAGCCAGTTTCTCTAACAACTCAATTAGTTGATTTTTCATGTTTCTCTAATATCTTTAATGGAATCAATGATTTTTCTTTTTTTTGTACCAGGGATTGAACCCAGGGGCGCTTAACCATTGAACCACATCCCCAGCCCTTAATATTGTTTTTTAGTGTCTCACTAAGTTGCTGAGACTGGTTTTGAACTTGGCGATCCTTCTGCCTCAGCGCCCAGGGCTGCTGGGATTATAGGCGTGCACCACTGTGCCCAGCCAGAATTAATGATTTTTATTCAAGTGTATGTGTTGTGAAAGGCTGTGAAAGCTACCATCCTGAAATAAACAGAATATTTTAAAATGGGTAGATTTTTTTTTAATCATTAGAAACAAATTATTAACTGCTCAACTCACAGTAGCTACCTATGGAACCAACCTAGGTGCCCTTCAACAAATGAATGGATAAAAAAAATGTGGTATATATACACAATGGAATATTACTCAGCCTTGAAGAAGAATGAAATTATGGCATTTGCAGGTAAATGGGTGGAGCTGGAGAATATCATGCTAAGCAGAATAAGCCAATCTCCCCAAACCAAAGGCCGAATGTTTTCTCTGATAAGCAGATGCTAATCCATGATGGGAGGTGGGTGGGAAGAATGAAGGAACTTTGGATTGTGTAGAGGGGAGTGAGGGAAGGCAAGAGGGGATGGGGATGGGAAGTACTGTGGAATGAGATGGACATTATTACTCTATATACATGTGTGATTTCACTACTGTTTTGACTCTGTACCATGTTCAGCCAGAGGAAGGAGAAGTTGTGCTCCATTTGTGTACAATGTGGCAAAATGCATTCTACTGTCATGTGTAACTAATCAGAACAAATTTTTTAAAAAGGAAAAAAACAAATTATGCCTGTTTCAAAATATATATGATAAATATGTATGTCCAATTTTTACTTATCAATTAAAATTTAAAAATAAAAATAAATGGACAGATTCTGCCCTATAAGTAGAAAGAGATTAGAAGACACTGAAGAGAGTGCATGGAACATAGAGCCTGAGTTTAGGTATGTGGTCACTCCCTCAAGATCCTCACCTTTAAAATGAAGGACAGAGGGTTAGATATTCCCAAACCTCTTAGAATCTAAAATTCTTTTGTCTCAAACATTTCTAATCAATTTTAATACATTTTTTGTTCCCAGTAATTCACCACAGTGGCTGCCTGATACCAAATGTTGAAATTTGTCTATCTCTGAGTTCTGTTGTTAGTGAATTGAAATGGATGCTGTATTTTAAATTCTGATCACCCACAGATAACATTTCAAAGGAAAAGGATGTGACCATTTCTTCATCACATCTTTGGAATTGAAAGACTTACTGTTATTGAAGAGAATTGAGCCACAGATGGTTTGGGATCAGGAGGCCTTTTTGCTACAGTAATCCTGACTGTCCGTCCCATAGCCACCATCTAGTTTAGTTGTCCTGAATTGCAGTCAGGAACCATCACTAAATATAGGGTTATTGGAGGGATGCCTAGAGTAAAGAGAAATGGTTGGGTTGCTTTGAGAGAGGCCCAGCTGCAATGGAATTCGGAGAACAGAACTAGGGACAGACAAGGCTGTAGATGGGAGAGGATAAATGTACTCATGGTTGGCTCACTGGATCAGAGGTATAATTTTAGTTGTGATTCCAAGTTTATTTTTCAAAGGAGAAGGTGTCTTTTTTCTGGTTCAAGGTTGTTTGATAACTAAACTCATTTGATAAATCTGAATTTGTGTTGAAGAAAAAATTGTCCAGTAATACTTGTTCAAGCACAATAAGGAGACCTTTATTTAGGACCATCACGATAGGTATAGAGATCAAGGCAATGAGATCTTGCAGACGGGGGGAGAGAGAATGGTCTCAACTTCAAATGCAATATGAGTAAACAGGAATTGACAGCCAAGGAGCAGGGTTGGGGGTGAGGGTCAGTGGATGGAAAATTATCAAAAGGTAACATCATGGGTAAGGGTGATTCTGGCTAAACTAACCTGGCTAAACTAACCTAAGACGATTTTGCTGGAGACAGGCCAGGGTGACCTGATATCACATTGGGGGTGATACAGGATTAGGAACCCACCCAATCATACATAGAGGATGATTGGGTATTGGGTTTCGGGAATTCTTTTTTTTTTTTAGCAAATAGCATTTTATTTATTTTTTTAAACAGAAAGAGAGAGAGAGAGAGAGAGAGAGAGAGAGAGAGAGAGAGAGAGAGAGAGAGAGAGAAGAATTTTTTAATATTTATTTTTCAGTTTTCAGCGGACACAACATCTTTGTTTCTATGTGGTACTGAGGATTGAACCGGGGCTGCACGCATGCCAGGCGAGCGCGCTACCGCTTGAGCCACATCCCCAGCCCCGGGTTCCGGGAATTCTTGCTAAATTGACTTAGCTGAGTTCTTTGCTAAAATTGGATTTTACAAGAAAGTACACAGATGGGCCTAAGAGAAGGTTCAGAAGTCTGACTAAAGGTTCGTCAAGCAGAGAATTTGGCACTGAATGCACCTCATGGCCATATGACCTTGGTTTCTGCCTGGGGTGGGAGGCAGTGGTTAATTGACAAGACATATGAACTTAGGCTTACATTGATATAAAGACAAGGCTGATCTCTCCCACAGGCCCTCAACAATGCCATCTCTGTCACCACTCACCCCAGCTGGGCTAGGAACGCTCAGCAGTGCCCTCTGTGAATGCTGTTTTGTGCCCTACTGTTGCCGTTTTTAAGGATAGGTTGCTGTCACTGCTCTCTAACTGCCCAGAGGCTGCAGCGTGTTGGCTACCTTGCTGGACAGTATGAGGTGATTTCATGAGTTCCCTGCAGAAGCTCATAGTGCCCAGTGTAGCTTTCTATGTGGATGGGACTAATATGCTCTATGACATGTGTTGTCCCTGGAACTTGATGAGTCCTTCAGCAGCCTTGAAGTTATGTGGCTAACCCTCTAGGACTGATTGATTTTCTATGACTTGGTGACTTAGGAATTGCATAGAAAACAATACTTGTCTACAGAGTTTATCTCCAGTGATAAGAAAAGGCTGCTAAGAAAGCTATTTGATTATTAGGACCTTATACTCAGTACTAGGCATCCATAACTATCAGGGTGATGTTCACATTTCCCTAATTTGATCCTCTTAGTAATTTCCCATACCTCTTAGGACATTTTTGTCTGATCCTCTGTTGGAACAGGTAGAGGGAGGGGGAACTTCCTGTGGCTAGTTATCAAATGATTCCTTGGGAATTCTTACTTTTCTTCCTGAGATGCCTTCCAAATTGAATAACAAGAATGCTTTCTAAATTATGTGTGTTATTTAAAAAATATATGTATAAAGAGGAAGTTTTTCACAACTCTCACTAAGTGTCTTGGAAAACCTGCTGTCTCACAGAATTGAGCAGGGCAGAAAAAGGCATGCCAATGTTTCAGCAAAATTTAATTTGATGGTAAGGGCCTCTTAACAACACCCATCTGGTTAGCATTGAGTGCTTGGATGTGCATTTGGTAACTGGCTTAAAACTGGCAACTTGAGACATCAACTGGCAGTTGTGTTAAGATTCCTGTTAAGTGTTGGAGACAATGCATAACTTTGGTGTGATCAGGAAAGCTGAAGTGGAGGCACAGGTCTGGTAGAGAGAGCTGTGTTTCTCATTTCAACAAACTTGTTTTAGCCAATTATTCCTTCCTTACATGTTGCCATTTGCCAAACTTCTCAGCCTAGTGAAGCTGTTTGCTTCATTTAAAATGATAGCTCTCTAAGATTTCATCTCACTCCAGTCAGAATGGCAGTTATCAAGAAAACAAGCAACAGTAAATGTTGGCGAGGATGTGGGGCAAAAGGTACACTCATATATTGCTGGTAGAATTGCAAATCAGTGCAACCATTATGGAAAGCAGTTTGGAGATTCCTCAGGATGGAGATTCCTCAGAAAACTTGGAAAGGAACCAACATTTGACCCAGCTTCTCACTCTTCAGTTAATACCCAAAGGACTTAATATTAGCATACTACAGTGATGCAGCCACAGCAATGTTTGCAGCAGCTCAATTCACAGTAGCCAAACTATGGAACCAACCTAGGTGCCCTTTAACAGATGAATGGATAAAGAGAATGTGGCACATGTACACAATGAAATATTACTCAGCCTTAAAGAAGAATGAAATTATGGCATTTGCAGGTAAATGGACGGAGCTGGAGAATATCATGCTAAGTGAAATAAGCCAACCCCAAAGAACCAAAGGCTGAAAGTTTTCTCTGATATGCAGATGCTAACTCACAGTAGGGGGTGGGGCTTTAGGGACAAATGGAGATACTTTGGATTAGACAGGAGTAAGGAAGGGGAGGAGGCATGGGGGTAGGAAGTATAGTAGAATGAATCAGACATTATTGCCCTATGTACATATATGATTACATGACCTGTGTGATTCTACATCATGTAAAATTGGAAGAATGAGAAGTTACATTCCATTTATGTATGATGTATCAAAATGCATTCTGTTGTCATGTATAAATAATTAGAACAAATAAAAAATTTAAAAATGATGACTTTCTGAAAATTTGTATCCTTTGGTACAATGATGTATATTAGGAGAAAATGATTGGAATTTTGATGCTCTTATCATAGGACTTTTTTTTTTTTTTTTGGTGCTGGGGATTGAACCCAGGGCCTTGTGCATGCAAGGCAAGCACTCTGCCACTGAGCTATATCCCCAGCCCTTATCATAGGATTCTTATTCAGCATTTTTTTTTTTTTTAATCAATGACTAGTTGGGAGTTGTGGTTTAACCAAAGCCTGGAGAGACAACTGGTGACAATTAAAATTCAGAAAAATGATCTGGACAAGATGATATGGTAAAATAAAGCTGTTAAAAATTTAACAGAGCTGCATGCCATGTGAATTTACATTTTAAAAAATCAGCTAAAAATGGGAATGTGTTGCTTTGATTCACACTTTGTGAGGTTTGTAGTTCAGCACAAGCCAAACTTGCAGTGTCTCTGCTAATGGAAAGTTAACCTAGCCATGGTTCACAGATTTAATGCAACTTAGTGCCCAGTGCCCTGAGATAATGGTCTCTTTGTGCTCCAGGTCAAAGATTATACATCTGGAGTCTGCTCCACTCCATGTTGCCTGGTGGGATTGTTTCCAGTGTTGGGGTGTGGAGTCCATGCTGACCAGGGGCCTGGAAAACTATTAGGAGTGGTTTGAAGAACTGGAGCTGTGGAGTCCTAAGAAGTTCAGGGAGACAGAGTTGCTATTATAGAACATTTGTCTGGTTGCCAGGAAGAAGGACTAGACTTATACTTTTTGATCCCTGAGGACAGTCCTCCAATGAGGCAGAGCGATTGGGGTAGGGTGGAGTCTGACTGAGTTAGGGAAAGCTGCCCTTCTGGGAAGGTGATGGCAGGGCTTACAGAGATGGCTCAGAAAATACTCAGGCCCTGGGGCTAGCTTTTTAGCCCCTTTAACAATTAGGTTCTTTGATTTTGTAAGCTAGCCAGCTCCTCCTGTTTTTTTTTTTTTTAATGAAAAATGATTTTATTCATAGAGAGAATGAAAGAATGATGGGAGAAAGGCTGTCTTTCCTGTGGCACAGGTCACACAAAGTGCAATTTTTTCCAGCTCTGGAAATTTCTCTAAATGTGTCTATCTTTCCTTGATCCTTATGTTCTATAGATGTTGTCAGGACTATAGATCCTTTATTCCTTTGTTTGGTTTGATGTTTTACTTGAGAGGACTAAATAGCAGTGGTTATTACATGTAAAAAAGATTGCTACATATTTTTCCCTTGATGTGAATGCTAAGCCTTGCATTTCTGTTCTTGGCAGACAGTGTGCTTTTTTTCCTCTGAAGGAAATCATAACTCAGAATTAAAGGCAAAAGATGTTGTGACCCCTCTTGCTTTTGGTTGTGATATAGCACTACAGAGATAGGTGATCTAGAATTAATTATTTTTTATCTATTAGCAATCTAGTATTTTTTATTAACTCAT
This sequence comes from Ictidomys tridecemlineatus, assembly GCF_052094955.1. Taxonomy (NCBI): domain Eukaryota; kingdom Metazoa; phylum Chordata; class Mammalia; order Rodentia; family Sciuridae; genus Ictidomys; species Ictidomys tridecemlineatus. The sequence continues at coordinate 81,823,386 of NC_135482.1, read as the reverse complement.
GTCTTTTTAGGAAATAATATTTGGGGTTTAAGCCCCTACTTTATGTTAGCTTTTCTGATTCTATTTGGCAAGTATATATATTTTAAGCAAGCTGGACACCACTTTACATTAAATTATAGCTTATCTTTTTTAATATAAAATGTTATATTTTATGTAATTTTACATTTATATAAGTTTATATAGTTTAACATTTATGTAATTTCAATTTTACATAAAATCAGACGTATAATTGACAGACTGTTGGGGAGAAAAACTCACAAATACTTATTTGTCCATATTAAGCTTAGACACAGTGTTTAGAACTTAGAATGTGAAGTTTGTGTAATGAATAGAGTATTTTGGGATTAACAACTAGCCAAACAACTAAAGTTGCTTCCTGAATACATCTGTTGCTTTGGAGCATTTTCTTGGCTTAAATATGCTGATTTTTAATAATGTGATAGGCTGATTTTGAGATCTGCAGCCAAACTTCTACTGTACATTTCTGACTTCTCACATGCCTCACTGTAAGATTTCTGACATACTTATATCTGTTATACCTTAATAGTATTTCCCATGGTCCTCTGGGAGTAACAAAGAAGAAAACCCTTTTATTTTTTTTGGTCTGTTGACAAACATAAATATTGAAATACATTGTAGGATTTGGGTCTTTAGTAATGCTTCTGTTCTTTGCCAGTGATAGCACTTGTTATCAGAGTGGAAACAAGTTTGTGGGTTATTACCAAAAAGTTACTACCATGGTAATACCCAGGAAATTGATGCAAGACTAGCTGTGTGGGTTTAGCTTGCAATGCAAGTTAGACATATTTATTTATTTATTTTAGATATTTTCTATGAGGTTAGGTTTATAGGAATTAGGAATTAAAAATGGAGTCTTATGTTTATTGTTTCTTCATCCACAAACATCAGGACTTGCTTTTGAAGCATTGATGAGAAGAGAACAAGTTACAAGAATGATTCACAGAATTGCTATCAAATCACCTATTTTATGCTTTAGTTTTCAAACGGGACACTTCTTACAATTATTGAGAGCTAATAAATTCATAATGTAGGCTTGTACTTCCAAAAGGAGTCATTAACAGTTGCTTTGGCATATATGTTTGGAAGGGGGAGAGAGAATTAAGAGTCTTAAAATCTCAGTAAAGTCTCCCTTCACTCCTACATATCATTCCCCTCAAATTCCAAGATCTTGAAATCATTTTTACTCACATATTTAAGTTTAGGCTTGGATTTTTTAAATTTGAAAATCTGAAATTGTGTTGAGTTTTCTTATTTGAAACCCTTCATGACTGCTTCACATGTATTTTAGGAAAAAGAAGGGGGTTGCTGTAGAAATCTCTTCCTAGCTAGATTTATTTTTAAATTAATGAAGGACAGAATTTTCTCTATTCCCACTGATGTTTTTAGTATCAAACCCAAGGGTTTAGAAGTAACATAATGGTGACAGTACTTACTTTTATACTAGGGAAGGGAATAATCTGGAAAATTAAAATTGTAGTGTTTCCCAGAAATGCAAAAAGAACTGTAGGATGACACTTAACATGGATGTTTATACAGGCACATCTACTACTTAAAAGAGCACTGTCTTTAGAATATTAGCTTCTGTATTCATGCTGTTTTTACGTTTGGGTCAGCTCATGAAAAGTGTCCAATGTAGTAGACATGATATATTTTGTCTATTTAAGTGCTAAATGCTTTACTATAATGTTTTCTATGAGAAATGAGTGATTCAGATATATTTGGGACAAACTTACAATTACTGAAATGTGAACTGCCTTCTTATATTTCTTTTTTTTGGGGTACTGGGGCTCAGGGGCACTCGACCACTGAGCCACATCCCCAGCCCTATTTTGTGTTTTATTTAGAGACTGGGTCTCACCGAGGTGTTTAGTGCCTCGCTGTTGCTAAGGCTGGCTTTGAACTTGCAATCCTCCTGCGTTAGCCTCCCGAGATACTAGGATTACAGGTGTGTGACACTGCGCCAAGCTACTTCTTATATTTCTCAAATTTTTTTCTCTCTCAAGAGTTCTAAAAACATTCTCTCATTTTGTTCCATGGGATAATTCTGGGAATTGAGAATCACTCTGTTGTTTAAGGGATCCCGTGTATTTGAATTTGTAAATTCTTTATTTTCCAAAGTTGGTTATTTTCTTCCATTTAGTCAAACCATACTCTATATGACTAGGTATTTTGAATATATAAAGTGTGCATGGTTCATAAGATCTTAGTTATATTTGACAAGTTGGCTTTTGAATTGTTTCGGAGTAAAATTATTAGGCATTTTATCACTTATAAATGCTTTATTAGCATACTCACATATTCTATTTCTGATACCTGTTTCTTTTCCCTAAAAATCTTCTGGGTTTTTCTAAGATTATTTGGTGCTTGGAACCTGTAACTATGATTTTGAATGAACATGGCTACTTCTAGTATTTTACATCATATAACTAAGGATTGAAAGTGCTATTTTTTATCTCCTCTCTTCCTATAATAACAGTGTAGAAAAGTGGGACTATATGTAATTATTTAGGACATTATGTATTTTACATATATTATATAGGATATTACACACAGTGTTCTAATAGGTTAAGAAATACCTTACTCTTTTGGAAGTACGGATTGAGGAAAATAGTTTTAGTACATAACACTTCTCCTTTTACCCCTCCCAACACAAACATGCTGCTTACACTTGAGTAAATTATGAAATGTAAATGTGTTTATCTTCTGCAAATTGGAAGCATAAAGGAGCATGTGTAAGTTGGGTGTGGTAGTGCTCACTTGGAATCTCAGCTACTGGGAAGCCAAGACAGAAGGATTTCAAGTTCAAGGCCAGCCTGGGCAACTTTGTGAGACCCTGTCTCAAAAAAAAAAAAAAAAAAAAAAAAAAGTGTTGGGGATGTAGCTTGGTGGTGAAGCACTTGTGTAGCCAGCTTCAGTCCCTAATATGGGGAGGGAGAGAACATGTTCACAGTGCATTGTCCTGGCCCCAATTAGAAAGTTGTGTGATTACAGTCTCATTAGCATTACCAGAAGGAATAAGGTTAAATGTAACCTGAATTTGCCATTAACCTGTTTTTCTTTATGTAACTCATAAATCACTGTTACAAAACAGTGATCTTTTTTTTTTTTGGCTAAATACTATTAACAGTTGCATTAGGTTAGTTTCTATATTTAAAAGGAAAAATTTTTTAAAGGTGTGGCTGTGTGTGGCTAGGGATCAAACTCAGGGCCTTATGCATACTGGGCAAGTGCTCTACAACAAAATCTTTGAATGATCAGATTTTCTAATGCTTCCTGAAGTCTGAAGAATGCAACGATTCAAGGGGTAGGGAGCAGCCCCATAACACAGTACCAGAACTCTCTGTTATTTTACAATTGGATCATAGGGATACCTATGGTATTAGAAAACCTAATTATAGTTATACCTCATGGTATAATTATAAGCTTGTCTTCTTGCAGACACGAAAATTAAATAGTGAAATTTTTATGCACATACACAGCACCAATGTGGAACAAACCCTGCAATTTCCCTACATGAAAAATAAATGTAATTGGGCTAAGTTGACATTCTCTAGAGAGGACACATAGGCTAGGAGATGGTAGTTGTTTATTCCTCCCTCTCCAAAAACAAAATACTGTAATTGTCATTTAAATTAGAACATGGAATGCCAGTAGTTGAGGCTTTCCTTAATGATAAAATGCAGTCTGTGTACTGTTCTTCTGTGGAGAGAATTTGTGTGGATAGTAAATATCACACATGGAAAACTTCACTCATTTGAATGTTTTAAAACTCAACATGCTGAAGTTTGTCCTTATGTAAAATATAGTGCTGTCTTTTTATCTACACCAAGGTTTTTTTCCTTTATTATCAAATAGTAGTTGGTAATCCTGCATTTTAAAATCAAATTATTGGCTGGTTTATTAAGATCTTGATAGGACTAAAAGATGAGTGGTTGGTTGAGAAGAGATGAGTTTATGAAACCTCAATAGTGAATTAAATGCAAAATAAATCTATTTGTTTTGGTGGTCTGGATTTTGCATCCTTTGCAGCAAACAAAACCTCATGACTTCTATTAGTGTGGATTTTGGGAATACAGATGAGATTGGTGTTTTTTTTTTGTTTTTGTTTTTGTTTTTTTTTTGAGAGAGACTTGCAGAAGGTAAACAGAAGGGGAAGAGCCAGGGGGAACACTCACATCCAGTACCTTGCAGATTTTGGTTGGTCCTTAAAGAAGGTTCTAGCTGGATCTGTGCTTGCAGGTAAAACTAGTGGATGCCACTTGCTGGGCTTTTCCTCTGAGCTCTTAGTGTTGTGTGAGTGCTTTGCTTACAGTCAGATGAGGTGGATATTATTACTTTTTAAATTTTAAATTTTTTAAATTTAAGATGAGTAAATTGAGGTCAAGAGGGATTGGGCAGTTGAAAAGGGCCCCACTGGAGCCACAGTGTACTTTTCTTCTTTGTGCTTGAAAATTTACTTGAGAGTCTTTTCTTTTTTTATAACTTTATTTTATTTGCTTCTTCCTTCCTTCCTTCCTTCCTTCCTTCCTTCCTTCCTTCCTTCCTTCCTTCCTTCCTTCCTTCCATCCTTCCATCCTTCCTTCCTTCCTTCCTTCCATCCATCCATCCATCCATCCCAGGGCCTCACACGTGCTAGGTAAGTGCTCTACCACTGAGCCACATCCCCAGCCCCAGAGAGCCTTTTCTTTTAATAAATATTTTAAATGATAAGTAAGTAAAACTGTAAAACAAAAGTTTATAAATCATCATCTCATCCTGAAGAGATAATTATTGCCAGATTTTGTATATAGGGGAAAAACTTCTCTGCCCTATTATGTTCAGCTTTTGGAGGCCTGTGAATTAAGTTGATAAAAGACAGATTGTCAGCAGAAGAAAATCTTATTTTTACGTGACTTTCTAAATGATTAGAGGCTTTATATACCTAATTTAGTAGGGAGTAGGGTCAGGGAGGTTCTCTGGAAAGAACAACTGGTTTTCTTTAGGAATGGACAAAGGTTTCTAGAAAGCTTGTGATGTTCTAGCAGATGCAGAGTGTTCCTTTTGTCTTTCTGTCTTCTTTCTGGTCATAAAACTCACTGGAGAGAGGATTTATGGTAGGCTTACTTTTGGTCTCCTTTCTGAGAGTAAAAGCCACCTGAAGAGGGAAATTTTGACGGCTGTATTTTTCTAGAAGTTTCCGCTTTTTTTTAGAAAGCTGCTTTTTGTATGTGTTGAATCCCAGATGTCTTAGCTTAAAATAGTCATTATGCCAACTTTGAGATTCTGAGAGCATCCCTATGGGAGTATTAAACTTCTATTTTTTTTTCTTTATGGATAAAATAATACCATTTTTTTTTTTTGTTCTTCTTGTACTCAGAGCCCTCTGATGGTTTCTCATCTCCCTCATCAGGAAATCACAAAGTCTTTAAAATGACACAAAAGTCCATTGTTGTCTCTGATCCTTGGTTTCCTCTGATCCTGCTTCTGCCACTCTTCACCTTGTATACTTTGCTGTATCCAGAGTTGTCTGCTTTCTGTTACTCTTGTTCTCCAAACACAACTCTGCCCCAGGGCCTTTGCACCTGCTATCCCCTCTGCTTGGAATGCTTTCCACCAGAGAGCTGCATAGCTTACTCCTTTATTGCACAGTGTTCTCTGACTAGCTTATGAACATTACAGTCCTCTATCCTAAGCTTTCTTTTTCCTTATTCAACTGTATTGTCTCCATGATATTATCACTGTCTCTTATATGTATGTTTTTGGGTTTTTTTTTGGTACCTGAGATTTATTTATTTATTCATTCATTCATTCATTTATTCTATTTTTTTTATATATGAGAGCAGAATGCGATACAGTTCATGTTACACATATAGAGCACAATTTTTCATATCTCTGGTTGTATACAAAGTATATTCATCCCGTTCTGTCTTCATACCTGTACTTAGGGAAATGATGTCCATCTCATTCCACCATCTTTCCTACCCCTATTCCCCCTCTCTTCCCCTCTCACCTTTTGTCCTATCTAGAGTTCATTTAATCCTCCCTTGCTCCCCCTCCCAACCCCACTTTGGGTACTGGCGATTTAACTCACAGGAACTTGACCACTGAGCCACACCTCCAGCCCTATTTTATATTTTATGTAGAGATAGGGTCTCACTGAATTGCTTAGCATCACACTTTTGCTGAAGCTGGCTTTGATCTGGTGAGGCTGCTTCAGGTGTGTTTCATAACATCCCATCAGATGGATAAACTGTATTTATTTACTTACATTTAGGTGGTTTCCAGTTTGTCATTATTTCTTAAATGTTGCAGTGAGCATCTTGGTAGTAGACCACTTATGTAGAGTCCTATAAGCAGTGTTAGTAGTGAATAAAGCCTGTGTATTTAAAATGTTACTAAATGCTGCTATACTGTCTGCCCACTAATAAAGTGTACCAATTTGTACTTCCACCCATGATTTGATATGCTCCAGAAAAAAGTCCAAGTTCTCCTTTCTGTATAGGATGATGTGACATAATGGATTAACAGTAGAATTGATTCCATTGTGAGGAACTGGTGTCTGGGAAAATCTACAAAGGGCCTGTTGTAAAAATTATCTATTCAGAGAAGAAAGAAATAGTGACTCCTAGACTTCTTGTTTGCCCGCCTTCTATGAATATCGTGTGTATTACAGGCTACATATCTCTATCTAAAAGGCTTGGGACCAGAAGTGGTTCTGGCGGGTTTTTTTCATATTATGAAAAATTTTGCATGGACTGAATTTAAGATTGACTATCCCTAACCTGAAACTTTTGGTGGGGAACATTTTGGATTTTGGATTTTCCGTTTAGGGCTGTTCAATCAATGTCACTCTTTTTAGTACTTGAAGAAAAGGGTCTCATTTTAATGTACAATTCTTAAGATTTAAAAATCTTGTTTAATTTAAAAATTAAAATTGTTATATAAACTGATGGCACCCCGTAGTTTACATCAGTCCCCTATTGCCTGTTCATTTGCCTTATTCATTTTGGTAATTGCCTTATTCATTTTGGTAATTCTAATGGTCCCAGTTGACATTTGAATTTGTGATCCCTGACTTAGATATTTTCAATAAAAAAGGAGATGACATAATCCTTAGTAATTAGGGACTGTAGATTGGAACTTGAAAATTGTGAAAAAATATATTGCAATATCCATTGAAAAAATTGGGTTAGAAAGTCAATAAAAGATGAAAATTAAAAAAAATCAAAGGACAGTTGTCAGTTGGGCATAACTTTACAGAGTTCTTCTCTGCATTTAATGTCATTTTGTGTGTATGTTTTTAAGACATCAAGGAACTTTCAGAGTATGTTCATCCCAAAGGTTCAGGTATTAGGCCAATCCTAAACATTGGATACCTTTCCATTTTATGTGCATTTGATATGTGAGACTTTGAGAACTTAATAACTTTGAACTTTGGATCTTCTTTCTTCTTCAAAACTTGAGATAATGTATACAGTCCTGTGCGTAGATATGTGTGTGTGTGTGTGTGTGTGTGTGTGTGTGTGTGTGTATGAGTGGGCTTTCAGTCTCCGGAATTGTATTTAAGAATATTTGAAGTCAAGTGTGTAGTTTAAAAATAGTCTCCTTAAGCACTCATTTGGGAGGCAGGGTGTAGCTCAGTGGTGGAGCACATGCTTAACATGGGAGAGGCCCTGAGTTCACCCTATCCAATCCAAATGAAACAATACTCACTTGGTTCATTTCACAAAAATATAGTTCTTTGAACTTACTTCATTATATCAAGTCTGGTCTTATTTTCACCACTAGATTTTTATTTTTATTTTTTTAAGAAAATCTATAGATGATTTCTAGAAGTTAAATAGAAGAGAGATGAAGGTACACTACAGAGACATTTTTGCATGACTTTTCCTTTTATGCTAATTATACTTTCACTTTCCTTCATAGGTCTCCCAATTCATCTTAGCTTTTGATGTGTCTATCATCTAATTTTTTATACAGATAATATTTTCAAGTTCTGGCCAGAAAAATTCCAGGAAGAATCTTTTTATCTTGCCTTCCAGATCCCTCCCTCCCTTCTCTTGATCTGTTCTTTGCTCTCATGAGGTTTTGTCATCTTTTTTCCAGGCCACTATCCCCTTTATCAAGGCCAGACACTGGCCAGTGTCCTCACTGATGTTCTCACTAGCACCCTAGATGACAACCTCAAAACACCTAGACGACAACCCCGAAACAAACCACCGCCCCCAGTCTTGTGCCACAATGCTTTGTGATCTCTCTTTGCAGGCTGTAGGGCTCTGCCAAGTCAAGTGAGTAATCACTGCTGTTTCAGCTGCCCTTTGATTTTTTTTTTTTTTTTAAATTTTCATCTCTTATGACTTTCTAACCCAATTTTTTTTCAATGGCTTTTGCAATATATTTTTTTTCACAAATTTAAAGTTCCTATCTACAGTCCCTAATTACCCTCTAAGGATGATGTCATTTTCTTTTTTATTGAAAAGATCTAAGGGGTCACAAATTCAGATGTCAACTGGGACCATTAGAATTACCAAAATGAATGAGGCAATAGGTGGGGACTGATGTAAACTGCAGAGTGCTGGCTCTCTCTGGGGCTGGGGCTGTGGGGGAGCAGCAGTGGTTGTTGTCCCATGGAATCTTGGGCCTAATGTTGTTCCATATTCTGTTTTCTCTAGAAAAATAAAATATCTAATTTGGTATATGAAATCTCAAATTGTTTGAGTCACACTTTTGGAAACACTGTGTAGACTACCAAAACAGACCTGACAGTTAGGCATCTTTATTTAAACCTCAACATATTTCTCTATTTTTATTTATCACTATTTCTTTGTGTTGTCTGTTATCCTTCCTGTCTCAGATGTTTAAAGTCTTCTCTCCCCGCGTTTTTCTGTTTAAAAACATTCAGGATGTCTTATTTACTACTGAAATAAGTACTACCTCTTCTTCAGTGCCCTTTCCTATGCCCCAGCATCTCATCTTTTCTCATCTGGCTGATTGTATTTAGTAGACAGCGTGTTCATTTGTTGCCTGTACCTGTTCTTCTTCACTCCTATCCCTGCAATCTGCTTTGGTCTTTATAACTTCTCTGAAGCTCTTGCTTTCTTCAGATTCTGTCATAGCACCAACTAGAATTTTCCTCTGAACCCTGCTTTGCCACCTGCTTTCGGTAGCTCACTGTGCTATACCTCAAACACTGTACTTCTTAAAGACTTTCTCAATGGCCTTCTCCCTGTGTTTGTGTTGATTTTGATGTTCCCCTGTGGCATTCTGCTGGAACTTCAAACTCCGCCTGTTGAGGTGGAATTCATTCTGTACCTTTCTCCTGATCCCCTTTCTCCGGCTGATTTTATTTCTGTTAGCAGCCCCATTTTCCTCCTCCCTGCTTCAGACATTTAGTTTTCAAACTCTGGATCCATCCTTGAGTTTTCTTTATCTCTTCCATTTCAGTCATGGAGCGACTGTGTTTTCCTTCAAAACACAGCTGGTATCCATATCTTCCTTCCTAGGCCTTTGTCTTCTAAATAATACAGGTGGTCTCTGATTCTCCCTACTTTCTGCAAAATCAAACTCTCTTTAGTTGATTAAGGGCTCTGAATACATAAGGGCTCTGAATACTCAGCAGTCTAGGCCCCCCTCGTTACCACCTTTTATCAAGTGTCTTCAAGGTCTTGCCAGGTGAAGTCTTCTAGTCTCTGTCTCACTCGCCCCATCCCATCAGCCAAGTGGATCCACTGCCATCTCCTGAACATGCTTTGCTTTGGCCCTTGTATTTCTGATTCCTTTGCCTGGAATTCTCTTCTTCTTTCAACTCTTCCTTTAGCCTGATGAAATTCTACACATTGTTCAGATTTTCTTCATATCCATCATTCTTTCTTAAATACCTCCCATAACTACCCTTAACTTTAAGTCATTTCCCCTGTTTGTCTAGCATTTCATCTGGCCATTTTATGTGACACCTACCATGTTGTTATCCTTCCTGTCTCAGATGTTTCATGTTATTAATAATTAAACAGAAGACCATTGAATTTCCTCCTCTTCCCCCCTAAATTCAACAGATTAGAATTCATGAAGTTTTTTGTGCTACATGTTACATTATATTGCAGATCATTAATAAGCCTCTTTTAGCTGGGCATGGTGGCAGAAGCCTGTAACCCCAGTGGCTCTGGAGGTTGAAGCAGGAGGATTGCAAGTTCAAGGACAGCCTCAGCAACTTATCGAGGCCCTAAGCAACTTAGCAAGACCCTGTCTCTAAATAAAATATAAAAAAGGGCTGGGGATGTGGGCTCAGTGGTAAAGTGCCTCTGGGTTAAATCTCGAGGAGCCCTCTCCCAAAATAAAAAGATAAAAATAAACAAACCTCTTTTATCTCCTAATGGACAATAAACCCCCCCCAAAGATCTGTGCCTTATTATTAATTTTATATCCCTGTAGCATGTAGCCCAATGGTAGGTACAAAATACATATTTTATTTTTTAAATATAATTTTTTAGTTGTAGTTGGACACAATATCTTTATTTTTTTAATTTATGTGGTGCTGGGGATCAAACCCAGCAACTCCTCCCGAATGCCACGCCACTTGTCCAGGAACCAGCCACCGGAAATATCTCCTCCTGAAATCCCTCCTCCTGCACTTCCCCAACCAATGGGAACTCTCGGGGAATTCCCAGGAATCCCCACAAAAACTCCAAAGTAGCTCGAGAACTCAAAAGTAGCGGCCGAGGCGGATAGTAATGCCTCACCTGTCAACCAATACTGTTGGCAAAATGCCAGGGGCCATTCAGACTCGGCCATGGCTCTCAGCATCTCCCTGCTTCTGTTTAATTAAACAACAAGCAATGTGGCTTAGGGACCGTGCCTGTTAGGTTGTCCAATACAACATATGGTCCTTACCTGTCATTGGATGAGCTGACCTCTAGGCGTCAGCCTCTTGTCTTAGGTTGGTACCACTGCAATTGGATCATACCCGTCACTGACTACCGGTCCAGATAGAGCCATACTTGTGGATAGGCCTTTGCACCAGTGGGGGGGTGAGGTTTTTTGGCTCACCTCTGTTGGCCCACAAATTTGGCCTTGGTGCCAGTCGGGGAGGGGAGGGTGAGGTTCTTTGCCTCACCTCTGTTGGTCCCCAAATTTTAGACTATCACTAGTAGAAGGGAGGAGGATGCAAAATGCCACTACACTAAGCCAATTGAGGGCTTCTTTGAAAAATTGTACCACCAGTGACACCATCAGCAAAGATACTCCAGCAGTACCACAATTCGCTGCACCAACAGATAGTTCACAATGCATACAAGTGATACATAGTCCAGGCAAGTTGTGCAAGCAGTTCAAAGCAGAGGAATCCATCAATATGTCCATTTCTTCCCAAAGTAAATCAACTCCTTGATTGAGCATTACTTGTTGAGTTATTATTCATTGATGCATCAGTTTATACAGTTTGTTGTGATAACTATTGAAGAAACTGTAGTTTGGTTTTATCTTTGTCTTCACCGGCAGTGGGATGAAGATAGGAATTCTGGCAATGATGCTAAAAAAAAAATATGTAACATTCCAACAGGTACTAAGAAAACAATTTTCTGAACAATTTACATTATCCTGAACAGAATTATTAAATATAATGAAAAGGAAAGGTGAAAGTAAACAAACAGATCTGTTAACCTCCTTATTTGTTCACATATTAAAACAATCCTCAACAGCTGTTTACCCAATTTAAATTAAACCATTAAAATCACCTGAATAAAAAAAAATATTTGGATCCATTTTTTCATGAGCGCTTCTCATATATGATCTATGGATATATGCACATACAGACATACAACACAAAACAAGTGTGCACACAAACGTACAACACATAAGACAATAGTAAAGGCCTTGTAGCTTACACAGGTGAAATCTCCATTGCAATGTTTAAAACTCCATAGTCAAAAAATAAAACCGATCAGAAAAACATTAACCTAGGTCTGTATGAGCTCAAAAAATAAAATAGAACTTTATGATGTGGGAAAAGGCAATAATAAAATAGATATTGAATAAAGCATTCTGGTTAATCACTGTCGCAGATGTAAGAATAGCCAAGCTGGAGCTCTGGATATCAACTTTTATGGATTTGAGTCAAATCATCTTCTTTTTGGTCTGTAGAAATCGCTTTGGTTAGTCTCTCTGGAATCCACATCGGCTATTGTTCTCCCTTTGGAAACACACAAACAGAACCCCGACTCCAGACAATCACTGGGTCAGGACCTTTCCATTGTCCTGTTAGAATATCCTTCCAAAGTACCTTAGGCTTACGTACATTTTTTGGACACATATGCCTTTCTGCAGCACTAAGCCCTCATGAATCCAAATTTAAAAAGTTTAGAGTAAAAAAATAAGTTTATCTTTGGGGGATATATACCCCTTTCCAATTCCCTCTTTTTGCTTTAATAAGTACATTTTAATAGTTTGATGAGCTCTCTCAACTATGCCTTGTCCCTGAGGATTGTATGGGATTCCTGTTATATGAGTAATGCCAAATGATGAGCAAAATTGTTTAAAAGAGGTAGAAGCATAACTTGGACCATTATCTGTTTTTAACTGTTTTGGAATGCCCACAGTGGCAAAATTTTGTAAGCAATGAGCTATAACATCTTTAGTTTTTTCTCCGGCATGAAGGGAGCCCATCAAAAATCCGGAAGAAGTATCAACTGTAACATGCAAATATTTTAATTTTCCAAATTCTGGCAAGTGTGTAACGTCCATCTGCCAAATATGGTTAGGTATCAGTCTTCTAGGATTGACTCCAAGATTAACTTGTGGTAAAAAGATCACACAATTTTGACATTGTTTTGTTATTTGTCTAGCTTGTTCCTTAGTTATTTTAAAACGCTTTTGTAAAGTATTAGCATTGACATGGAACCTTTTATGAAAATTTGTAGCTTCTTCTACAGTAGAAAAAATATGTATGTCATGTGTAGTTTTATCTGCTAAATCGTTGCCCAAACTAAGGGCTCCAGGCAATCCTGTATGTGCTCTGATATGTCCTATAAAGAATGGATCTTTTCTGTCCCAGATTAGACTTTGTATAGTGGAAAACAAAGAGAAAACAGTAGAGGAAGGGGAAATCCTACCAGCATCTTCAAGGGATACTGTAGCATTAACTATATACTGACTATCAGAAAATAAATTAAATACAGAATCTTTAAACATCACAAAAGCTTGTAAAACTGCATTAAGCTTTACCTTTTGAGCTGATTGTTTGGGTACTAAAAATGTAAAAGTTTGATCAGGGGTAACTATTGCTGCTGTACCATTATTTGACCCATCAGTGAATACATTTGGAGCATTCATGATAGGGGTTTTTCTTGTCATTTTTGGAAAAACTACAGGATGCGAAGACCAAAAAGACAACAAAGGATTAGATGGTAAGTGATTATCAAATGAAACATTAGATTTACACATGATTATTGCCCAAGTATTTAACTCATTAGCTAACTCATCAATTTGATCCATAGTATATGGAGTAATAATTATATTGGGAGAAATCCCAAACACTCCCTTTGTTGCTTTTATTCCTTTAAGTATTAATTGTCCTACAGCCTCAGGATACCTAGTAAGAATAGTGTTAGGTGAATAAGATAAATGTATCCACAATAATGGACCTTCTTGCCAAAATACTCCTATAGGAATATTTTTTGTTGGTATTACAATAAATTATAAAGGCAAACTTATATCAATTCTATCCAAATGCATATTTTCCATAAATGTTTCAATGATTTTTAATGCCTTTCTTGCTTCAGGCTTTAAAATTCGGGGTGAATTTGGATCTGATGGACCTTTTAGGATATCAAATAAAGGTCCCAACTCTCCTGTTGGTATGGCTAGATAAAGCCTTATCCAATTTATGTCTCCTAATAACTTTTGAAAGTCGTTAAGTGATTTGAGTTGATCTACTCGTATTTGAATTTTTGGTGGACGGACCATGGTTGAGGATAATAGAACTCCTAAATAATTAATTGGAAAATTTAATTGTACTTTATCTATTGCTATCTCTAGATTATAATTTTTTAATAAATTTGTAAGTGTGGCATAACATTCCAGCAATGTGTTTTTATCTTTGTGTGCTAACAGTACATCATCCATGTAGTGAAATATTTGTAGTTCAGGATTTTGATTTCTAAGTGGCTGGATTGCTTTGTTAACATAAATTTGACACATAGTTGGGCTGTTAGCCATCCCTTGAGGGAGTACTTTCCATTCATATCTATCCCATACTGGTCTATCTGATTTCCAAGTAATTTTTATTGCCTCAGTGACCCCTTCTGAAAACCCAGTCCATGTCCATTTATTCCTTGATCTATTTGAATTGGTATTGCTATACCTTGTTCTCCTAATCTTTTTTCTTTCCTGAAACCTTGTCTAGCCCTAATAGTGGGCGCACTTGGATTGATGTTGTTTGTTAATGTCAAACCTAATTGATCTAGGACATCTCGTCCCCATAAATTTATAGGAAGATGATCCAATACATGTGGCTGTATAGGTCCCTCACATCCTTCTGGATCCTTCCAATCTAATACCATTGCACTTCTATGAGGATTAGTTGCCACTCCTAGGCCTCGAAGCGTTTGAGTGGCTTGTTGTAACGGCCAAAGTTTTGGCCATTCTTGACGAGATATGATGCTAAGGTCTGCACCTGTATCCAATAGCCCATTAAATTCATGTCCTTGAATATTTAGTTTTAGTATGGGGTGAGAATCTAAATTTAAAGACAGCATAGCCCAATCTATACCTGTGGAGCCTAATCCCCTGGAATCTCTTTCTATACTACTACTGGAAAATTTATCATGTAGGCTGGGTATTATTAATAACTGTGCTATTCTATCTCCTGGTGAAATTACTAATATACCCTTTGGAGAACTAGTATAATTTTTATTTCACCTTCATAATCGGGATCAATTACCCCGGGACTTATTATAAGTCCTTTTAGAGTAGAAGAACTGCGTCCTAACAATAAGCCTACTGTTCTTTGGGGAAGAGGTCATTTTACTCCTGTGGGAATGATCTGAACTCCCATCTCTGGAGTTAGTACTGCTCTGGTGGAGGTGCAGATGTCCAACCCTCTGCTCCCTCTGGTTTGTCTAATGAGAGATCTGATGGATAATATGTCCTAGGCACTACCCTGATTGTGTTGCTGGGTTCCTCCATGGTGTTTCTGGGTTCCTCCAGTGCCCCGTATATTTGTCTTCGTGGGCCCCGGAGCATTGGGCCCCCCTGTCCGTTTTTTGGCAATGCAGCCCAATGCCTTTCTCCACGATATCGTGGGTAAACACCTGGTGCTTGTCCGTTTTTTGATAACGCAGTACCCTCTATGGTGGTTTGAGAACGGCATTCATTAGCCCAATGTCTCCCTCTATGGCATCATGGGCAAATACCCGGTATTCTACTCCTTTGATACCTAGCTTTGTTAAACCCTCCCCCTATGGGGGCAATTCCTTTTAAAATATTCTGTTTGTTCACAATTATAGTATGTTTTTGGCCTGGCATCTAAAGCCTGTTGTACTGCAGCTGCCAAGACTTGCCCTTGTTCATTATTGTCTCTACATAATTTAATATATGTGTTTAAATCTCCATGTTTCCATGGTCTAATGACCTCTCTGCACCAACAATTTGCTTTCTCATAAGCCAGTTGTTTAATTAATGGCATTGCTTGTCTGTGTCCCCAAAAACTCTGGTAGCTGTTTGAATAAGCCTATCTCTACAAATTCAGCGTAAGGTTCATTAGCTCCCTGTATTACCTTAGATAATTGACCTTGTAAATCTCCATGTCCTTGTAAAGTCTTCCATGCCCTAACTGCATCTGCAGCAATTTGTGCATATATAGCAGGATCATATTCAATTTGTTGCCGTTGACCCTCATAAGGTCCTTTTCCTAACAACATATCTAGATTTCTTTGAGGGTAACCGGCTGCTGCATTTCGCCTAGCCGTCTCCATGTAAAATTCCTCATTGGCAACCTTCCATAACAAATATTGTCCTCCATTTAGCACAGATTTACACATACTAGCCCAATCTGCTGGCGTCATGTCCAAGTTGGTAATGGATTCTTCCATGCTTACAGTGAAGGGTGCTTGAGGACCATAGGTTGTTATAGCCTCCTTTAACTGCTTCACTGTTTTGAAATCTAAAGCACGGTGAATTCGCTGCCCTCCTGCCTGCTCAAGTACAGGGCATGCTAATCTTTGAGGTCCTGTCTCAGGATCCCATCTATCAACTACGGGGGTTGAGGGCCACTCAGCTGTCTCCATAGGAGGAGCTGTTGGTTGAATTATGCCCTCTGGTGATAGAACTCCAAAGTAGCGTGAGAACTCAAAAGTAGAGGCCGAGGCGGATAGTAATGCCTCGCCTGTCAACCAATACTGTTGGCAAAATGCCAGGGGCCATACAGACTCGGCCGTGGCTCTCAGCAGTGTGTATACACCACAGTTTCTTTATCCATTCATATATTGAAGTGCATCTAGGTTGGTTCCACAGTTTGGCTATTATGAATTGTATTGCTATAAACATTAATGTGACTGTGTTGCAGTTTCTAAGTCTATTCTGTGTTGGGTATAGACCGAGGAGTGGGATATCTGGGTCAAATGGTGATTCCATTCCAAGTTTTTAATGGAATCTCTATACTACTTTCTAGATTGGATGTACCAATTTGCAGTCCCACCAGTAATGTATGAGTGTGTTTTTTCCCCCACATCCTTGCTAACAATTATTGTTGCTTGTATTCTTGAGCTGTCATTCTGACTGGAGAGAGATGAAATCTTAGAGTAGTTTTGATTTGTATTACTCTGATTGCTGGAGATGATGAACATTTTTTCATATATTTGTTGATTGATTGTATATCATCTTCTGAGAAGTATCCGTTCATTTCCTTAGCTCATTTATTGATTGGTTTGTTTGTTTTTTGGTGTTAAGTTTTTTTAGTTCTTTATGTATACTGGAGATTAGTGCTCTATCTGATGTGCATGTTGTAAAAATTTGCTTCTGTAAAATAGGCTCTGTCTTCACTTGAGTGATTGTTTCTTTTGCTGAGAAGAAGCTTTTGAGTTTGAATCCATCCCGTTTATTGATTTTTAATTTTGTTTCTTGTGCTTTAGGAGTCTTGTTAAGGAAGTCGGGGCCTAATCTGACATGATGAAGATTTGGGTCTACTTTTTCTTCTATTAGGTACAGGGTCTCTGGTTTAATTCCTAGGTCCTTGATTCATGTTGAATTGAGCTTTGTGCATGGAGAGATTCTAGGGTTTAACTTCATTTTGCTACATATGGGAAATCTCTGATTTTTACCCAACTACACTAATGCTCCAAATATGCAAATAATAAAAGCATCTACACTGAAGGTCTTGCCCCAATCTTAATTGAAATCTGCATAAGTATATTGTTATGTCATTTTTTAAAAATACATGGCAGCAGAATGCATTACAATTATTGTTACACATATAGAACAAATTTTTCATACCTCTGTTTGTGTATAAAGTGTGTTCACATCAATTCATGTCTTCATGCATGGATAATGATGTCTATCACATTCTACCATCCTTGTTAATCCCCTGCCCCCTCCTTTTCCCTCCCACCCCTCTTCCCATCTAGAATTCATCTCTTCCTCCCATGCTCTCCCTTCCCACTCTCTCCCTCCCCACCCCACTATGAATCAGCCTTCTTATATCAGAGAAAACATTCAGCATTTTTTTGGGGGTGGGATTGGCTAACTTCACTTAGCATTATCCTCTCCAGTGCCATCCATTTAGCTGCACATGCCATGATTTTATTCTCTCTTATTGCTCAGTAAAATTCCATTGTGTATAAATGCCATGCTTTTTTTTTTTTTATTTTTATCCATTCATCCACTGAAGGGCATCTAGGTTGGCTCCACAGTTTAGCTATTATGAATTCTGCTGCTATAAACATTGATATAGCTGTGTCCCTGTAGTATGCCGTTTTTAAGTCCTTGGGTATAGTCCTAGGAGAGGGATAGCTGGGTGGTTCCATTCCCAGATTTCCAAGGAATCTCCATACTGCTTTCAATAGTGGCTGTACCAATTTGCAGTCCCAGCAATGTATTAGTGTACCTTTTTCCCCACATCCTCTCCAACACTTATTGTTGTTTTTCTTCATAATAGCTGTCATTCTGACTGGAGTGAGATGGTATCTTTGGGTAGTTTTGATTTGCATTTCTCTGATTGCTAGAGATGATGAGCATTTTTTCAAATATTTGTTGATTGATTGTGTGTCCTCTTCTGAGAAGTGTCTGTTTATGTCCTTGGCCCATTTATTGATTGGGTTATTTGTGTTTTTGGTATTTAGCTTTTTGAGTTCTTTATATACCCTAGAGATTAGTGCTCTATCTGATGTGTGGGGGGTAAAAATTTGCTCCCAAGATGTAGGCTGTCGGGCTGGGCATGTGGCTCAAGCGGTAGCACGCTCGCCTGGCATTCGAGGGGCACTGGGTTTGATCCTCAGCACCACATCAAATAAAATAAAGGTATTGTGTCCATCGAAAACTAAAAAAATAAATATTTAAATAAATTCTCTCTCTTAAAAAAAAAAAGAAAGATGTAGGCTGTCTATTCACCTCACAGATTGTTTCTTTTGCTGAGAAGAAACTTTTTAGTTTCAGCTTATCACATTTATTGATTCTTGGTTTTAATTCTTGTGCTATAGGAGTCTTATTAAGAAAGTTAGGGGCTAATCCCACATGCTGGAGATTAGGGCCTACTTTTTCTTCTATTAGATGCCTGGTCTCTCGTTGTATTCTTAAGTCCTTGATCCATTTTGAATTGAGTTTTGTGCATGGTGAGAGATAGGGGTTTAATTTCATTTTGTTGTACATGGATTTCTAGTTTTCCCAGCACCATTTGTTGAAGATGCTATCTTTTCTCCAGTGCATGTTTTTTGGCACTTTTGTCTAAAAATAAGATAATTGTAATTTTGTGGGTTAGTCTCTGTGTCCTCTATTCTGTACCATTGGTCTACCAGTCTGTTTTGGTGCTAATACCATGCTGTTTTTGTTACTGTTGCTCTATAGTATTATTTAAGATCTGGTATAGTGGTGCCACCTGCTTCATTCTTCCTCCTAAGGATTGCTTTAGCTATTCTGGGTCTCTTATTTTTCCAGATGAATTTCACGATTGCTTTTTCTATTTCTATGAGGAATGCCATTGGGATTTTGATCGGAATTGCATTAAATCTGTATAGTGCTTTTGGTAGTATGTTCATTTTGATAATATTAATTCTGCCTAGCCAAGAGTGAGGTAGATCTTTCCATCTTCTAAGCTCTTCTTTGATTTCATTCTGTAGAGTTCTGTAGTTTTCATTATATAGATCTTTTACCTCTTTTGTTAAGTTGATTCCGAAGTATCTTTTTTTTTTTTTTCTTTTGAGGTTATTGTGAATGGTGTAGTTTTCCTCATTTCTGTTTCAGAGGATTTGTCACTGATATACAGAAATGCCTTTGATTTATGGGTGTTGATTTTATTGGGCTGGGGATGTGGCTCAAGCGGTAGTGCGCTCGCCTGGCATGCGTGCGGCCCGGGTTCGATCCTCAGCACCACATACAAACAAAGATTTTATAACCTGCTGCTTTGCTGAATTAGTTTACTAGTTCTAGAATTTTTCTGGTGGAGCTTTTTGGGTCTTCTAGTGATAGAATCATATTGTCAGCAAATAGTGCTAATTTAAATTGTGTTTTCCTATACGTATCCCTTTAATTTCTTTTGTCTGTCTTATTGTTCTGTCCAGTGTTTAAAGGATTATGTTAAATAGAAGTGGTGAAAGAGGTCATCCCTAACTTGTTCCAGTTTTTAGAGGGAATACCTTCAATTTATCTCTATTTAGAATGATGTTGGCCTGGGCCTTAGTGTAGATAGCCTTTATAATGTTGAGACTGTTCCTGTTATTCCTAGTTTTTCTAGTGTTTTGAACATGAAGGGGTGCTGTGTTTTGTCAAATGCTTTTTCTGTGTCTATTGAGATGATCATATTATTCTTTGAGTCTATTGCTGTAGTGAATTACATTTATTGATTTCTGTATGTTGAACCAACCTTGCATACCTGGGATGAATCCCACTTGATCATGGTGTACCGATCTTTTTGATATGTTTTTGTATTTGATTTGTTAGAATTTTATTGAGAATTTTTGAGAATCTGTGTTCATAAGCGATAGTAGTCTAAAGTTTTCTTTCTTTGATGTCTTTGCCTGGTTTTGGAATCAGGGTAATATTGGCCTCATAGAATGAGTTTGGAAGTGCTGTCTCTTTTTCTATACTTGAAATGAATTGAAGAGTATTGATTGTAGTTCTTCTTTAAATGTCTTGTAGAACTTGGCTGTGTAACCGTCCGGTCCTGGGCTTTTCTTGGTTGGTAGGCTTCTGATGGCATCTTCTATTTCATCACTTGATTTTGGTTTGTTTAAATTGTATATATCTTCCTGATTCAGTCTTGGCAAGTCATATGCTATTTTATTGAAGTATATGTTTTCAAAATAATTTCTAATTATCCTCTGTATTTATGTAGTGTTTGTTGTGATATTACCTTTTTCATCTTGTGTGCTGGTAATTTGAGTTCTCTCTCTCCTTCTCTTCATTAGTGTAGCTAAGAGATTTCATATGTTGTGTCTATGTTCACATTTAGCTCTAAGAATTTTTTAATCTCCTCTTTGATGTCTATTGTTTATTCAGTAGGATATTGTTCAGTCTTCAGGTGTTAGAGTAATTTTTATTTTTTATTTTGTCATTGATTTCCAATTTCATTCCATTATCTGATAAAATACATGGTAGTATCTCTACTTTTTTGTATTTGTTAAGAGTTGCTTTGTGGCATAGTATATGGTCTATTTTAGAGAAGGATCCATGTGCTGCTGAGAAGAAAGTGTATCTGCTTGATGCAGGTTGAAATATTCTATATATGTCAGTTAAGCCTAAGTTATTGATTGTATTATTGAGTTCTATAGAGTCTTTATTCAACTTTTGTTTGGAAGATCTATCCAGTGGTGGGAGAGGTGTGTTAAAGTCACCCAGGATTATTGTGTTGTGATCAGTTTGACTCTTGAATTTGAGAAGAATTTGTTTGATGAACATAGCTGCACCATTGTTTGGGGAATATATATTTATGATATGTCTTGTTGGTGTATGGTTCCCTTGAGCAGTATGTAATGTCCATATTTATCCCTTTTGATTAACTTTGGCTTGAAGTCTACTTTATTTGATATGAGGACGGAAACCCCTGCTTGCTTCCGCAATCTATGTGAGTGGTATGATTTTTCATAACCCTTCACCTTCAGTCTGTGGATGTCTTTTCCTATGAGATGAGTCTCTTGGAGGTAGCATATTGTTGGGTCTTTTTTTTTTTTTTTTAATCCAATCTGCTATTCTATGTCTTTTGACTGGTGAGTTTAAGCCATTAATATTCAGGGTTATTATTGAGACATGGTTTGTATTCCCAGCCATGTTTATTTTTGTTATTTAACTTGACTTGATTTTCTTCATTGATTAGTTTTTCCTTTAGGGTGCTACCTCCCTCTGCTAATTTTCATTGTTGTTTTTTGTGTCCTCTTCGTGGAATGTTTTTCCAAGGATGTTTTGTAGTGCCGGTTTTCTAACTATAAATTCTTTTAACTTTTGTTTATTGTGGAAGGTTTTTATTTCATCTTCAAATCTAAAGCTTAATTTTGCTGGATTCAAGATTCTTGGTTGGCACCCATTTTCTTTCAGAGCTTGATATATGTTGTCCCAGGATCTTCTAGCTTTCAGGGTCTGTGTTGAAAAATCTGCCGTTATCCTGATTGGTTTTTCTTTATATGTAATCTGGTTCCTTTCTCTTATGGGTTTTAAAATTCTCTCCTTATTCTGTATGTTGGGCATTTTCAGTGTAATGTGCCTTGATGTGGATCTGTTGTGATTTTGTATACTCGGATTCTTGTAGGCTTTTTGAAATTGGATTTCCAATTCATTCTTCATGTTTGGAAAGTTTTCTGATATTGTTTCATTGAATAGATTGTTCATTCCTTTGGCTTGGACCTCTATGTCTTCCTCTATACCCAATAACTCTTAATATTTTTGGTCTTTTTATGGTATTCCATATTTCTTGAATGCTCTGCTCGTGGTTTCTTACCATTATTACTGTGTGGTCTACATTTTTTTCAAGATGATATATTTTGTCTTCATTGTCTGATGTCCTGTCTTCCAAGTGGTCTACTCTGTTAGTGATGCTTTCATTTGGGCTTTTAATTTGGTTTATTAATTTTTTCATTTCAAGGATATCTGTTTGGTTTTATTTTAGGACTTCTATCTTCCTTTTAAGGAGAGCTTTTGCTTCCTGTATTTGTTTATGTAGCTCCTTGTTGAAGTGATCTTTCACTGCCTGTATTTGCTCTCTTATATCTTCCTTGAGTTCCCAGAACATTTTAACGATGTATATCCTAATCTCCTTCTCTGTCATTCCTTCTGCTGTAGCTGCCAATGATTCTAGTGATGTGGTGTCTTCATTTGTTTGGGACACTTTCTTCCCTTTTCTTTTTTTTTTAATCATTATAACAAATCTTCAATTTATTTGAAGCAATTTTGTTTCAAAAATTTAAGTTTCAGCAGTCACAGGAAAAATAGGGAATAGTTAGAAACAATAAAAGAATGATCATGAGTGCTGCTTTTTGATTTGTTTTTAACACTGTCATGGCTTTATTAAAAAAAAATAGTTGCACAAAAGTATTAACCTCACCGTTTACAGAAAGATTCTTTTTTTTTTTAAAGAAATTTTTAGTATTTACTTTTTGGTTTTTCGTGGATACAACATCTTTGTTTGTATGTTGTGCTGAGGATCGAACCCGGGCCGCACGCATGCCAGGCAAGCGCGCTACCGCTTGAGCCACATCCCCAGCCCTACAGAGAGATTCTTAAAGAACTTAACACACTATATACATACTGCAATACAAAGAGCATTAAAATAGGATCCCAAACTTCTACAAAATATAAAATCCCCCTTATTTATTTGCATGAAAATACCACCCACAAAGCTAAATAAGTTCTTAAAAGTTATCTGGAGGTTCACTATGTGTTGTTTTCAAACCAAAGAACTCTAATTTTGATTGCACAATAAGATGATTGATAAGAAAGTTAATATACAGATTTCATTTTAAAAATAAGTTTTTTATAATCTGTACATTGTATGTAATGACAATTCTTAGAGATATAGGGCATATCAATTGTTAAAAATTAGGAGAAAAAATGTTAATCTTTTGTACTTTCTGATCCCCCTACTAAATTTATTCCAAATGTTTTATTTCAGTCAGTTGTGCAACTGTTTTAGTTTCTCCACAAATAACCTTTAAAATGCCAAGTCATACATTTTAAACTAAAAAAAACCAAGCAGCATCAGTACTACACTCAGTAATTTAAATGTGTCCCAGTAGAAGAATAGCTTCAATTAGTTTACTGACACTAACTTTTAAAACCTTACAAATATTCAAAACAAAGAAAAAATTTTAAGATAGTCAATATGAACAAAGCAGTTATCTTGAACATGGAGCCTCCATGACAAAAACAGAGATGTACTTGTGTACTCGTTATATTTTATTTAGTAACCATGTAAGTAAGCACTCACTCATACTTATCCCAAATATTATTCTATTTTAATGGACATTCAATTGACAATAAGTCTTAATTTTAATATTTAATCCCAAATATTTTTCCAACTGCCTATAATATTCCAATTAAATGCTACATCTGGTAATGCTTTAAAACTATAGGAACAACTAAAGGTTCTAATCAGAAAAATTATAAATACTGTGTAGGGTTTGTATCCAAATAATTTGGGGATGCCAACTTAAAAATTGATTTAAATGTCTCATTAATTATCAACAGGCTATGAACATTGATGCTAATCCAAAAACCCTCCCCTGCTTCTTTACTTTCTTCATCCTACTTATATGGTCTTAGAGCTTGCTGCCTAAAATTGTATCAATAACAATATTTGTATCTCAGAAAATTCTCAATTTCTTCCACTCTGTTTAAAACCCAGAGAGATCTGAAAAGGTGGTTAAGGTATAAGACTAAAGGTTTTTTGGGTATCCAGAAATTCCCAGCTTTCTTTTGGGATAGAGAGAGGGGAGTCAATAAGAAGGGAAGGTGATCATAAAGAAATTGATGAGAAAATGCACACCTAAAACAAAACGAAATAAACATCCATTGGCATGTCATGATCTGCAGCCTAAAGAGAGGGCTCACCTGCGTGTCTTACTTAGTATAGGCAATTTTTCCTTCAAAAATAAAATCTTATCAATCACCAGAAAATCCATGAATTGTATTACTGACTAGAATGTCCCCCAAATCCATAAACTATATTACTGAATAGAACCTTTACTATTCTGCTTCTACTTTTCCAACTTAATTCATGTGACAAAAAAAACCACCCAAATATTTTGAGCTATTTAAAAAAAGTCAATGCCTTCAAAATAAAGATCCCTGGATCATCTCTAAATAATAATAATAATAATAATAATAATCAACTTATTCAAGAGACTACTGTCATTTCATATTTTAGATGACTGTAATTTCAGTTAATTTATAAATAACTTTAAAATCTTATGAATGAAATGCACCAAACTTCACCTGTGTAAAAGCAACCATGTTTTAATTACAGACTAAAAATTACTAATACAATGAACTTGAGTTTGAATTAGAAAAAATAAGCTTCTAAATATAATTGCTAGAGAATGTCTTAATGGGGGGAGTGTCAATGAAATTTTTTCTCTACATACAATATGATCATTAACAGACTAGTAAATCTTAACTGGAATGAGAAGGCAAAAATAGTAAAACCACACTTTTCTATAAAAAGTTACACATTATCTTCTGTAGTGATAGCTATCGTACATGAAAAAACAAAGATGTGATCACTATTGCACACCCAGGAATGCTGGGGAATCTGATCTTAGAATGATCTAGTCATCTTCTTCCTCTCCATCATCTTTAGCATCTTGTTTCCTCTTCTCCCCCTGGAGACCTTCTTCTTCCTCTTCCTCATCTTCTTCCCCTTCTTCATCCTGAATTTTTTCTTTCATCAAGTAAGAAAGGCCCACTTCTTCTTCTCCCTCTCCCATTTCTGACCCTGCTTCATCTTTATCCTCCTCCTCATCATCCTTCTCCTCTTCCTCGTATCCTTCAGGTGGACCAGCTTCATCTTCCTCTTCATCTCCATCATCTTCATCTCCATCCTTATCCTCCTCCTCTTCCGAGTTAGGTGCTCCATTCTCCTCCTGATCAAATCCATCTAAGTATGTGATTTGTTGCAGCAATTCAAAAATACTTTCTCTGTAATCTTCCAGATTTGTGATCTCACCGTTAAACAAGTCAAGACTTTTCAAATTTTTAAGATTTTGCAGAGCTTCTACTGTACTAAATAAGATCTTTGATTTTGTTTCTACTCAGATTGAGGTAGGTAAGATTTGGACATTTTTCTGCCAGGACTTCCAAGCCTCCAGAAATTATAGTGTCACTAAGTTCCAACTTTCGAAGTTTGTTTAAGCTGGGAAGTTGGGCCAGTGAATCTAATTCCACATTAGCCATACTCAGAAACTCTAGTTCTTTAAAAGTGTCATTCAGGCCTTCAATTTCCCCATTGACACACAGGCAATTATCAAGAACTAAGTGTGTCACCTCCTCCGGGGCTCGGTTCCTTAACTCTTCTTCATCTCCATGTCCTCCCCCTCCTCTTCTGTTCCTACTCTCCTCCTTTCCCCTTTCCTGCTCTTCCCACTACCCCCCCAACCCTAAAATTTTAAAATGATTTGGAAATGAATGAAAAGAAACACAAATTTAAATGCCCACTACCACCAGATAGATGTGGTGCAGAAAGAAAAGAATAGCAAATGGATTCCAAGGAATTGGGACTCTAACTTGGGTGCCCCCACCTCCTTGTCCACACACCTGTGCACACACACACACCAGCAGTTCCTTTCCCTTCAATGGCTGCTCAGAGACCTTCCCTTGTCTTTTCATGTTGCTCTTGTGTCTTCCTTTTCAGCTCCGTGGTTCTAGATTGTTATTGTTTTTACTGTATAGGTTTGTAGTGCTCTTGTAGGGTTCCAAGACCTCTCCTTTGTGGGGAAGGACAATGTTTACAGATCTCAATATCAACAATATACCACCTATGAACAGTTTGTTGTTATTAAGGCATTCACAGTTTTGTCTTGATGTACAGAAATGTTGAATTCAATTATTATCTAAAATATAATCAGTAGTTTTTTAAAAATGTTTCTGACAGTGGACAATAACCTGGGGGTGGGGCTTAGGACCATATGCTGAGGAGGTAGGATGTGAGGATATAGAGTCAATGTATCTTAGGAAGTATGAAGGAGAAATCTAGTGAAGAGGGTTAGTAGCAAGAGACTAGACAGGATATAAATTTAGGGTAGGCAAGTAGGTGGTAAGACAGTAGAGTACATAAAACAAACACACATATGTATTTAGAAAAATACAGGATGTTAAAACAGTAAGATTTGGAGGGGGAAAGAAATGAAAGAATAAAAAGGAAAAGAAAAAAAAGAGCATGTATGATACCTCTATATTATATCATTCAGATGACTCAGTCCTCAAAGTCCTATTTCATGCAAAGTTCTTGGTTTCACATATGTTGGGGATGTGAGGGCCGTAGGATGGAGGGGTAGAGGAGAAAAAACCAACCAACCAACCAACCACAAACAAACCAACAAACGAAAAACTTAAAGGAAGAATCCAGGGTTGTAGCTAGCTTTAGAGATCCGTATCTTTCCTGCTTCTCTTCTCATCCAGTAGGAGGCATCGTCTTTTGTAAGCTGGTGTCTCTGTCCTCTGGATGGTGGAGGTAACCAGAGTGGAAAGTCTGGTCCTGGTGCGGGGCGCCTGGATGCTGGGGTGGCACCCACTCATCCCCTGGAGAAAGACTGCACCTCACGGGTCTCTTTTTGGGACCTCTCGCTGGTATGATGGGAGCATCCCGTACTATCTCACTCTCCTCTCTTTTTGAGAGAGAGAGAGAAAGAGAGAGAGAGAGAGAGAGAGAGAGAGAGAGAGAGAGAGAGAGAGAGATAGATTAATTTTTTAATATTTAATTTTTAGTTTTCGGTGGACACAACATCTTTATTTTATTGTTATGTGGTGATGAGGATGGAACCCAGCCCCCAGCGCATGCCGGGCAAGCGCACTACCACTTGAGCCACATCCCCAGTCCATCTCTCTCTCTTGCCTGGAGAATTCCCAGTTCCGGGTCTTTCCCTGTCCCCTAGCAGTTCCCAATTGAGGAAACTCTCACCCAGGGCTCCTGTGGGCGGCTCCTGGTCACATTGCACAACTATGTTGGGCAACTACTGTGTTGGGTTACCACCCCTGGGGAGGGGGGAAGGTTGGAAACCTGGTACTTGGCTGCTGGAGATCCGATCTGGAAATTTCCCCCAGCTAAATGGTGAGACTGTTGAGTCAAGGTGGCAGGGGTGTGCTTTCAGCACCGGGGTGTCTGGTGAGGTGGAGGGAGCCTGGCTAGGTGGGGGGAACCGGGTGATGGCTTTGTGCTGAGGGTAGGCAGCAGCTGAGTCACTTGTGTGGGAGCAGTGCGAAGACATGGCAATCTGCAGATGCGTTGATAGATGATTCTGCTAAGGCTCACCGAATCTTGTGTGGACTGGAACTTTGGGCTTTGAGCCTGCTCCAGCGCAGGGTGTCCTGCTGGAACGCTGAGGCCTGGAGCCCCATGTGGGGTCACAGTGCTGGTGATTTCTGTAGAGAGCAGCTGGATGGGATCCTCTACCACTCTCGGAGATCTGCAGGTCTTGCTACCCTGGCATGGGGTGGCTCACTGTCTTCCCCCGCCACTATGTTTGGTCGTGTTACATAATTTTTACATTATAGTCAATGATATTTTTCACATCAATTTTAATACATTATTAGTAAGTTTTGTTCATAATATTTTTCATATTGTTTTAATACATTATTATGTAAGTTTTGTATATGTTTTCATATAAAGTTTAAAAATATTTGCCACAAAAGATGATAAGCTAAGAATCTGAACCATATTAATTCCCCACCCTCCACATACTACACCATATAGAAATGAACCGTGTGTGTTTATTTTTGAATTTTTTTAATATTTATTCATTTATTTTTAGTTATAGGTGGATACAGTTCCTTCATTTTATTTTTATATGGTGCTGAGGATTGAACCCAGTGCCTGATGGTGGGAAGAGTAATTGCTGTTAGCAGCAAGAGCAGAGGAATACTATATTAGGACATAATATGAAAAGGTTTCATGATTTGGGCAAGACTTAAGAATACATGCTAGGTGAGTGCTCTACCTCTGAGCCACAACCCCATCCCTATGTGTATGTTTACTTTAATATAAAACTTTATAGAAAACTTTAGTCATTTCAGTTAATTAAGTCAAAACTTTCAAAGAGTAGCAACTTTTG
Source organism: Ictidomys tridecemlineatus (assembly GCF_052094955.1). Taxonomy (NCBI): domain Eukaryota; kingdom Metazoa; phylum Chordata; class Mammalia; order Rodentia; family Sciuridae; genus Ictidomys; species Ictidomys tridecemlineatus. Next base: position 81,794,935 of record NC_135482.1, on the reverse strand, counting down.
AGTTCCTAATTGCTTACAATCTTTAGAATTGTTAGAATCTTTCTGTGTAAAATTCAAAATGATTTGCCAATATTGGCAAAGAAAATAAACCATTACTAAACACTTCAAATATGATTACAAAGCAACATTCTAATTTAGAAACATGTGGGCTTTGTAATAAATCAGTAAGCATGGCAAATCCTGCACTTTTGGAACCTTAAGAGAAATTGCCTGTGTTGACTTGTATTTTGTCATGGAAGGTGAGTTCACTGAGGACTTTGAAATATGAGATTATCAGATTATTAATTCAGCTTGTATTTATACTGGTATTGTGAAAAAATACACATAAATCCTTTAAAAGCATGAGTGATGAATCCCAGGCCCTTCATTCATCCTCAGGTTGCAAATATACTACAATAGCATATAATTTTTTCTGCTCTTTAATGTCTGTTTATTTGTTTATTTTTGGCTAATGGCCGTAGCTTCCTTGTGCCGCTCAACTTGATTTTCAGTTTCATCAATAGCTCTGACCATTAGTTTTTTTCTGACTATCCCACACATAAAAAAATAAATAAATAAACAAACCAAGCTGTAAGTCTGTTTCTAGGAGTTACTGGGTAGGCAGAAAACAGTGCTGTGTTGGAATACAGATGTTTCTTTGGCTGGGCCACATGTAACTAGCTGCAGACCCCAAGCTTGTTGCCAAGGCCAATGTCTCGGCTTGGCACCAGAATCACGAGCCACCACACACCTTTGTAGGTTCAAACAGCAATTCTTCATTCCCGCTCTCACACCGCCTCCACACAGGTCCAGGGGCAATCGCGTTCTGCATCTGCCCGCACAATTCACCTCCTCCATGAGGCTATCTCCAAATCTCATTTTAATCTCATGAGAACTCAACGGGAACAAGCAGCAGGAACACCCTAATCCCAGCAATAATCTTCAACCTCTAACTTCCCTAAAACCCATTATCTTAAACTGGCAACTCCTTAAACTCAAGGATCCGGTTACTTCCTCAAACCTGATCAGCTCTAAACCCGGATCCGCCTTGGTCCTTGAGCAAGGTCACCTTATTAAAGCATGCATGCAATGTCCCATCGAATGTCCTCTAAGCAGCATGGGGTACGCTTGGCAAGGAAATTTCGATGCGTCATTCCTACTTGGTAATGGCCCTCAGCAGCTTGTGACTTAAATTTGTTTCACATTTCAACTGGCAGTAGTTGTCAAAGACCAAGCATCTGTTTGAAAGGATATTTTATTTGATAACAAAAGTCTTATTAAGAAAGCAAAATATACTTTCAGAATATTTGAAGAGTGAAAGTCATGGGTGATTAATTCCCTGAATGAATGGGTGGTGGGAAGAGTAATTGCTGTTAGCAGTGAGAACAGAGGAAGACTGTATTAGGACATAACATGAAAAATTTCATGATGTGGGCAAGACTTAAGAATTGGCTACAAATATGATTTTGAACATGGTTAGGCACCAAGATATTTGATCTTACCTTCTACAAACCCTATTCCAATGAAAGGACACTGAGATTTTGGACTCCAATCTGTTTTCAAAATTTGTGTTTCTGTGTGTTACCCCTATAACTTTCAGTTCAACCGCTCCTCTTCCTTCAAGGTCCAATTCAGTGATGGCCTATCTAGTCTTTATAGATTTGCTTGTCAGGGACCTGTAGCATTTTGAATCTTTCACATCCAGCTATAGTTTTGTCTCTTTTGTTACTGGTTTCCCTGCTGGATTGTTAGAATCAGGGGTCAGGAAATACATATTACATCCCACATCATTGATCACATTATTTAGCTTGTACACTGAATGTGATGTTGATAGAAGAGGAAATAGAATGTTTAACAAAGATGACAGAGTGAGTGTGGCCTCAGAAGGAGGAGTAGGTGTGATATGCTGAAGAAAAGCAGCCATCCTAGGTATATGAATCACCCCAAATCAGAAAGAGTTAAGTTGGAAAAGCAGGAAAGGAGTTCAAACTCAAGGATTTGGCTTTTATTCTGCAGTCACTGAAAACCAGGTAGATACTAGCCTGATTAAAAAGAGGGTTGAGACCATTTCTGTCTGTGCACAAATTAGTGATGAAGATAGTAGTATATTTCTCCTTTTTATTTGGAACCACATCAAAACCTGTCTTTTAGTACAAAGGGGTACTAGTTCACATTTATGTGACACATTTCCTCCAGAAATCCTTGAGAACTTGAGGAAGTGATGGAAATGATTCAGCAAGGGGACTTCTTCCTGAACATGCGACGGACAGTTGTGACTGGATAGAGCTCTTAGCCAGCCCATAAACAGTCTTTTTGTGATTTCTGTTGATGCCACTTCAAGCTTTTCCCAGATGGAAACTCCACAGAGGATGAGACTGAATGGAAATACATCTGGAAGACTTAGGGTCCTTCAGGTAGATTTCATCCTGAATGCTGACCGAAGAGCCTGAACTACCTGGAGATGACTGACTCATCAAGAAGATAGACATTTTGGTCATAGCCTGATTCTTTGATTACGTATGGCAATAAAGAATATAATGGGCCATTTGCTGTGGTACACACCTATTATTCATAGAAGAAAAATCCTTGGTGTAAAGACAAGTACTTACAAATAGCTTTTTATATGACTCAACAAATCTTTCCTATACAGAATTATAAGAGAAAAATGTGACACTGGAGTGACACTGAAGGCTGAGGCAGGGGGGATCTCAAGTTGGAGGCCAGTGTGGGCAATTGATTGAGACTGTCTCAAAATAAAGACTAAAAAGGGCAAGGGATATATTTCAATGGTAGAGCATCCCTGGGTTCAATCCCTGGTTCCATCAAAACATAGAAAAACAGGTGGTGAGCTGTGCTTGTCTTACAGATCTATGCTTTAGACACTTAGGTTATATCTAAGAGGAGACTTTGGGTTCTACTTAGTTTTGGAGCATGGACTGTGACAGTATTATAATAAACAGTAACTTTCCTAATGATTGTTTGGCATCTTCCTCCTAGTTACAATGGTCATGCTTTAGAATATCAAAGAGTTTTAGAAATAAGAAATAGTAATAATGTGTTCTTCATCTTAAAGGGATGTATAGGTGTCACTTATTTCACGGTTTGGAGGGTTTTCTTGGAACTCAAAACCTGAGATTGTGGGAAGGATGTTAAGGGTTTGTTTTATTCAGTGGACACAAATATAGACTGTATTTTTTTTTCTCTTGTAATTCTGTATAGGAAAGATTTGTGAGTCATATAAAAAGCTATTTGTAAGTACTTGTCTTTACATTAAGGATTTTTCTTCTAGGAATGTTGTTTGCTTGGGTTTGGGTTTTTAAATGGCTTACTTTTCAGTTTAATAATGCACTCTTGTTTTTAAATTAAACTTGTCAGTGAGCCTTTTTGTGAGTGGCTTCGTGTGTTGGTTAGTTAGTATTTATAGCTTAGGTCTGTTTTTGAGGAAATGACTAAAGCCTCTTGCATTCGATCAAAACTGTAAAACAAAGAACATCTTTGACTTACTTAAACAAGGCCTGTGATCACAACTAAAAATTTTAATGGTTCATGTTTATAAATGTTTTTATGTATTCTATCTCAGTTGGGCTAAATAATTGGAACTCTGTGCTGAGGGAGGAATTGAATAAACTCAGTGTCTCTTGGTGTCAATTCCTCTGGAGCAAGTTCTGGCAACACTTCTTACAGAACATAGGTGTACTCTTTTCTTCTCTTTAATGTACTCTATAGGTTTTTTCCATTGACATTTCTATCCAAGAACCTTGACATATGTTCAGCAAAGAGACTAATGGGCAATCGGGTAGGGCCTAGGAAGTGAGTGATTGACAGACATCTGTTGTGTCTTGTTCCCTGCCAGAGCTCCCTGCTGCCTTATTTATCTGAATCTGTTTTGTGTGTTATAACAAAATACTCAAAACTGGTTAAATTATAAGGAAAAGAGCTTTAATTTGGCTCACAGTTTTGAAAGCCTAAGAACATGATAATGGCATTAGCATTTGACGAGGGCCTCATGGCCAAAGACATTACATGGTGAAAGCTTGTGATATATAGGGGAGAGAAGGGATGGGGAGAGATTGGTTGGTCCGTCACTTGGTGGGAGAGGAAGCAAAGGAAGGGAATGGGCCAGGCTCATTCTTTTTTATAACAGCCAACTCTTCTAAAAATTAGTTTACGCTTTTTAAGAACTAATCTACTTCCAGAGACCAGCATTTATCCCTTCTTGAGGACACTCATGACCTAGTTACCTCACACTAGGCCTCACCTTTTAGAGGCCCCACCACCTTTCGATACCATTACATTGGGGACCAAACTATTACATGAGTTTTGGTGCAGACAGACCACATCCAAATCATAGCACCATTCTGGCACATTCACAGGCTCTTCTACTCTAAACTCACCCTCTCACCATTGACTCAGTCCTCATAGAAGTGTAGTTCTTCCTTCTCTGCTTCTTCCAGCCAAGAGATGAAGAGGGTTTTCAGAAAGGAAGTGAGAGCTTAGCTCCTGTCTGCTCAACCTCTGACTGACCTGTGCTTGGGGTCCAAGCTGGAAGTCACATTTTCCCATAAAAGTTGAGATGATGATTGGATTCTGTGTGTTTCAGCCAGCCATGTTGTGAACTCAATTTTCTGCACTAGGTTTTCTTGATAATGAATATTTGGTTACATTAATTATTTCAACCCTTTCATAAGCAACTCAAGAAACCACTTCTCCAACTAAATGATTAATCAAAGTGAAATTGCTCTACCCACATATCACTGGCTTCTGCTTCTGTTCTCAGAAACATTTATATATTGAGATTCCTAGAAGCTCACTTTGAAAGCTGTTCATTAATGGAAGCATTTTGGAGCATAATTTAGTCTTAATCAGGCTTGCCTAAGTAGACACCATTAATCACTTAGAATTTGTTTGGATTGGTGTGTATGCCTAGACTATATATGAAACCAGCTTTAAGAGAGGGAAAAATGGACAGATGCTTACCTGATATGATGGAAGAAATTCCTTCAAGATGGTTCACACCCCAATTCATGACTAAAATTCTGTTGTCAGCAAAGCATTTTAAGCACCTGCTTCCCTCTCTCTCCCTCTCTCTCCCTCCCTCCCTCTCTCTCTCTCTCTCTCTCTCTCTCTATCTCACACACACACACACACACACACACACACACACGCACTCTCTCTCTCTCTCTCTCTCTTAAAATTATTTTTTTGTTTGTGGATGAACACACACAGTGTCTTTATTTATTCTTATGTGGTGCTGAGGATCAAACCCAGTGCCCCACACATGTGAGGCAAGCGCTTTACAACTGAACTACAGACCCAGCCTACCTGCTTCTCTTTTGAAATTCTTTTTTTTTGGTGGGGGTAGAGAGAGAGAGCGAGAGAAGGGAGAAAGGAGGGGAAGGGAAGGGAAGGGAATGTTGTTGGAAGGATATCCATTATGTTGTTGCAGCCTTGGATCTGACCCTTTTGTTTCCCTGCTGGATTCAAAATCTGGGGTCATTGGATCCTCTATTCTATCCCTTAGCAGAAGGAAGCAGACACATTCTTGTGTCATAACATTATCTAGGACTGGCCCTTGTTCTTTAAGAAAATGCATGTGTGCATTATCTCTTGTATTTAACTTGAAGAAACCTTACTTTCTTATTTGGATGGAGGTAGTTACAAGAATTTTGAAGAGTAAGCACCTAAAAAGGAACATTTACTGTTCTTAAATATTCTTTTCCACCAAATTATCTTGTTACTATATCATCATAGGGATATATGTGCCCGTATACACTAATGCGGGGATTTTTTTTCCCTACATGAGTTATTTAAGAGATAAGGGAATCAGAAATGTATTTCTGAAAAACAGTATATTTGTTTCTGTGCATTGCCTTTGTACTATTTTTCTTGGAAGACAAAATAATAAATGAATTGCAAACATTTCTTTTTTTCTTTTTTTTTTTTTAGCTTAACAACTAAATGTACTTGACTTTTTATACCTGTGGTTTCCAAATTGCAAATTCAACCAACTGTACATTAAAAATATTCAGGAAGAAGAGTTGCATCTGTAGTGAACATGTGCAGACTTTTTTCCTTGTCATTATTCTCTTTGTAAGGTCCTTGCTTAGCATCTGGATGGCCATCTTAAGCGACAGCAGCCATTTTAAGAAAAATTTTGCTTTCCTGCCCAAGGTCATTTCTGAGAAAGCCTCACCACTCCCTCATACCAACCCCACCCTTAACTACCCAAATTAGGACCCCTCTGGCTCTAATCCCTGAGCCTGCTCCTTAAAAGTCCTGATCCCCAAACCTCTTGTGTGTATCTCTTCTCTTTCATTTCTTGCCTTCTGTCTGGGTTTCCTTGCCTTCCTTTCACTCTTAACTACTATTTACATGGCATTTACATTATATTAGGTGTTGTAGGTAATCTGAAGGTGACCTAAGTATTTGGAAAGGTGTACACAGATTCTACACATATACTGTGACATTTTACATAGGAACTGGAGCATCCTTGGAGTTTGGTATCTGAGGGGATCCTGGAACCAATCCCTTGCAGATTCCATGGGATGACTATTCTAAAAACATGATTAATTTACTCAACAGATAGTCGTAGAGTATGTGCCATATGCTAGGTAACTTGATGATGGTTTTAGCAGAATATCAGTTTTCAAAGAACAATTGAAGCTGTTCAATAACTAAAGAAGGAAGAGAAAGAAGGAAGAGAAGGAAGGAAGAGAAGGAAGGAGAAAGAGCAGGGATGCTGGATGGGGAGAAGGAAGAGGAAGGGAGAGGATGGGTAGATAGAGGTCAGTCCTTAATACATATTTTCTTGTTTTGAATTATACCTGTGTTACTTGGTTTGTTCAATAATAGCCATCTATACTTTTTTTTTTCTTCCTGGTGTGTTATAATTTGGAATTAGTTTTGATTTGCCATTTTTTATTTATTTTTTTTCAGTACAGAACTTGTATGGATCAGTTTGCTAAGGACGTGCGAGATTTGAAGAGCTGAAAAAAGTCAGTATTAAACCTGTTTTTTAAAAATGTAAGTAAACTCACTCCTCACCATTCATATCTGACATCTCCAGAGTGTAAATTTCTTCGCAGCAGTAACGGTACTTGGCTCTAGTCAGTCTGCTCATTTTATCTTGAAATTGTATGGCCTACCTGTCTGTTTTAGAACTTTAAAATTTTAAAGCTGACTGTAGGGTTTGGACTTGTTGTGGCACCCAGTGAACAAATCTTTATTTGGCACTGATAAAGAAAATGCAGACCTGGTAGCATATTAAAGGCACGAGCCTCTTTGTTCTTACGTTCTTTAATGCTCTGAACCTCAGACAATTTCAGTGCCTCATTTAAGCCACTGAGAATTTTTGGCCCATTAATGACCTGATAGGCTGAGAAAATGAGATGGTAGTTTTCACAGACGCTTATTCCTTTTAATGGTCATAATTGCAGTTTATTGAGATTCCACCAAGAGATAGGCATTGATTAATTCAAGTCAATATTCATTCTGCAAATACTTTTTCTAAATATTTGATAGGTGCTTTGACATTCTGACCTTATCCTCATGACAGCCTTGCAGAGTGGAAGTTAATATTTCAAAAATCTAGATGAGGATATTGAGGGTCAGAGAGAGGTAAGGAGCATGTCATCAGTCATTCAGATGGTAGATGTGTACACAGTGCTGTGTGAACTCAATAGTGTCAGTGCTCTTCCTGGCATGGGTGTTAGTAGAAGTGTTTTGGTTTGTGTTCTTTTTTTTTTTTTTTTCTTTCTTTCTTGGTACTGGGAATCTAACCCAGGGCTTTGAGCATGCTAGTCAAGCACTCTACCATAGAGCTACATCTCTAGCCCTTTTTATTTTGAGATGGGGTCTACAGGATCTTTCTAAATTACCTAGGTTGGCCTTGAACTTGTAATTCTCCTGCCTCAGTCTTCCAGGAAGCGGCATCTTGTACCTGGCCTTGGGTTGTGTTCTTAATAAGAACATGAATCAATCCTTCTAATACTTAGCTGTGGTAACAACCAAGAAGGAAGTTAGAGAAACATTTCCATGTTTGAGAGGTAGCTTGAGTACCTAGATGGAGAGTTAAGAGATCTGCTGTCGAGTTCTAGCTTCTTCAAGGATTTCCTCTGTGAACTTAATAGATTAGATTAACTCGGCAGGAAACAATTATTTTTAAGCCAACTGTGTGGATAGGCCTGATGCTCACTCTCAAGGTCTCCTTCCATGGTTTTTTTTTTTATCCAAGTGTCTTACACATGGAAGAAAATGGGTACATCATAACTGGATAGCTTGATGGAGCAGTTGTCACTAAGTGGACACACCTGTGTAATTCCAACTCAACTAACTGAACCTTTGCAGTACTCTAGAGTCCCCTTTCCTTCCTGTTCAAGAGTAACCATTATTCTGCTTTTGGTTAGTTTTGCCTGGTGTTGTTTTGGTACTTGGAGTTGAATCTACCACTGAGATATACCTGCCTAGCCCTTTTTATTTTTTATTTCAAGACAAAGTCTTGCTAAGTTGCTGAGGCTGGCTTTGAGCTTATAATCCTTCTGCCTTGGCCTCCTAAATTACTGGGTTTATAGGTGTGTACCACCAGGCCTGGCTAGTTTGCCTATTTAAAAAAAATTTGTGGAGATATAAATATATCATACAGTATATCTGTTTTATTTTGCTTATTATGTTTGAGCAGCTTATCCATAATATTGCACTTATTTTATCTTTTTTAATTCCTCTTGTTTAATGGTATTATGTGTCTGTTTTATGGTTGCTGGACATTTAGGTGGTATCTGGTTGAACATGTTACTCATAGGGCTCCTACAAATATTTTATGTGTATCTTTTGGTGATGCTGTTACTCATAGGGCTCCTACAAATATTTTGTGTGTATCTTTGGTGATGATTTGTTTAGGGACTACCCAATAATTTAGGTTCAGCAGCCTTCTGGAGTGATGTTGGAATAGACTTCTCTGAAAGCAGAGGATCTGATTTTAAATAGAGCCAACTGAATTGCCTGCTTCCAGGGCATGTTCTAAGCATGCTCACTCATCAGGAACGGATGAAGATGTTTTCATAGGTTATTTGGGGATGTGGCCAGGTATCTGAATAATTTGGTGAGGCTGTTCCCTTGGCAGAGAAGGGTTTTGGGTCTGTGGTATAGGAAGGAATTACAAAGGGGAAGAGAAAAGAGATTCCAAAGGCAGATGTGTCTAGACCACCTTAGAAATTATCAGGACTTCTGCAAACAAGATCAAGAACCTGGGAAAGTGACAACCCAGGAGAAGACTCAACTTAATGAGACCTGGTGAATCTAAAGAGATGAACAGAGAAATAAAAATAGATTTGGTCAGGCAGGCTGGAGCTCAGAAGGAGCTCCCAAGGTGTTTCCTGTACAAATTCATTACTTTTGTTTTAAGGAAGCTTTGACAAAATAGTCCGTATAATCTAAATCTTTAGTTGAGCATAAACATAGCAAAATTATTGAATGGGGAAAAATGTATTTTTTTTTTTAACAAATGGGGGATGTGAATATAGGGACTTTGCTGTGAGATTGTTCTACCTTCAAGCCCCAGCTCTTTCATCTTCTTGTCCTATGACCTCTCAAGTTTGGCTTCCTCATCTGTAAAATGTGACTGTTAATATGCCCACCTGTAAGTATCATGAATTTGCTGTGACAACTTATTGCAAAGGTGTCAGCAGCGTGTCTCTGGGCACATAGCAATAGCATTAAAATCACAGTTATCATTTTTAGTATTTTTCCCACTCTTATTTCTAATATCTGTATGACTCTGTATGGTGCTTTATAAGAATTTTCAGATACTTTTTAAAAAATATGAGACTCTTTGCTTCTTATGTATGGTGAATGCTAACTAATATATTTTTCTACTTGCCTTACCTTAAAATGAAACTTGGAGGAAGGATGAAGGAAACGTGTTGTCCTTGGTGTATCCTTCCGCAGGGTGAGCCAGTGCAGATGCTCTTGTTTGTCTGCTTTGCTTGGTTAGTTCAAGAAGAAGCCAGTGGGGCTGAGAATCAACAAGAAAGTAGGGCTATTTTACACAAAGGAAAAATTTAATTTTATGCATTATATTCCTCTAACTCATGCTGGCATTCTGTATATGAGTGTCCTAATGGATAAAGGTGCTTGGTGAAGCTCTGTGGGTGGCTGACTCTGAAGACCATGGCAGCTTCAGAGTGTACGTTCTAGTTCCAGTTGACTGTGGTTGGTGACCTCTTGAGACCACTGTGGGTAAGGTCTGGACCAGTCCTGCGACTGTGGTATGTAGATGAAGATTGAGTTTGTCCTCAGTGAGACTGTCAGCTAACAAACGAATAACCCGATGTTTTAAAAAGCAGATTTGTAGAAATACTTAAGTCAAAGAGAACATTGACCCAAGACTCTGATTTTCTAGTTCTGGCTTCCCTACTGTCATTATTTAAACTTGCTGGGCGTCATTTCCTCATCTGTAAAATAAAGACGTTGGTTTTGGTTGAGACTTTGAAGCAGAGGCAGATTCTGTGAATCCCCCAAATGTAATCTCTAATTTGGGAGGTATTTATATAATTTGGGAGGTATTTATATTTTTCTACATGCTGGATTCTTTCACAGATATGTCCTATATCAGAAGTTCTTATGACACTAGATTGTGGTACTTACGACAGTAGGAGAAGTAGTATTAAGATAGGACTTAAGTTTACAAAATAGTTTCCACAAGCAGATAGAAAACCATATAACCATATAGTTAAGACTTTCTGAAGGCTCTGAGTATATGCAAATTCATTTTCACACTGATATTTACTTTAATCAGCTCTAACACACAATCAATTCATTAAAATGCACATATGTTTCTATCTGAAATATGTAAATACATATATAAGATATTGCAATTGGACATGGCATATTTAGATTATGGAAGCTACTTTAGGACTCTGTATTTAAATTCTCAGTCCCCATACTGTCATTACAGTCAAGAATCTCCCAAATAAAAGTTGGGTTCGTTTTGTTATTTAGATGTTGAAGAAAATACTTATTCAAAAGCAATACTTAAAATTTAGAATTTAAGTTAAATATTAGATTAGTGGAATTAATAAAATAAAAATAAATAATAGTGTTCTCACTTAATTACTTTTAAGTTCTGAACTTTATTTTCTTTCATACAGAGGTATTTTCATGAAACTGATAGCAGGAACAATCATATAGGAAAGCAATTAAACAAAAAACTTCAAAATCTTTGTACTGTCAGTGTTCAGGTGTTCTAGCAACTGGCAAAAAGATGAAATATCATCTACCTTGGAGCATGTGCTTTTGAGGCTGGATGGACCCATGCACAGGAATGAGGTGGAGAACTTGTCTTGCTTTATCCCTGCCTGGTCTTCAGTAGGCTGAGGAAGGTTGTGGGATTGTGTAGTTAGTGCCTCACTCAGGCCCACCTTGTAGGCAGGCATCTAGCCCCTGGCTATGAAGATGATATGATAATATCATTTTCAAGGAAAAGCACCTGCCATAGCTCTGTCCATTTGTGCTCTTTTCTCTGTTGCAGTCTTTATTACTTTAATTATTACATGGGCTTGAATTTTCTATCTTTTGAGGGCCAAACATTCTTTATATTAAGCATTTTATACAAAAATTTCTGCAAATACAGGCTGAACATTCTCAATCTGAAATCCAAAATATTCCAATATCAAATATTTTGAGCATGGTACTTTCACATTTTGATATTTTTAAAAAATATATTTAGTTGTAGATGGATACAGTACCTTTATTTTATTTGTTTATCTTTTAAATATGTTGTGCTGAGGATGGAATCCAGGGCCTCACACTTGTGAGGCAAGTGCTCTACCACTGAGCCTCAACCCTAGTCCTCACATTTTGAATTTTGGAGCATTTTAGATTTTGCATTTTCAGACTAGGGATGCAGAATTGGTAAAGTCTACGCAAATATTCCAAAATCCTAAAAGCTTAAAAATCTGAAATTCATCTGATCTTAATGTTCAGGATAAAGGATACTCAATCTGTGTTTTTCTGAGATGGCAGTCTTATTTGAAATTGTGTCACACAAGGTTTGTCTTGTGTTTACTTTTTTCGTTATAGCTTGAGACAATGTGTAAATGAATTTTTTCATCATTCTAACTCACAAAAGGTTTTCCTTTCCCCTTTTCTCCCTCTAGTGATCTCTTCTACCAAATATCTAGGAACATCTTTATAATCAAATGCAGCTTTTGACTGAGGGTATGGATGGAGTTTGAGAGCTGCTAGTACATTTGCTCATCTTGCCAAGGCTATGGCAGTCTTATGATTTTTAACTTATTCAGAAATTGACATTCAGGGACTTTGATTTTTTTTTTCCTCTGTATGAGGCACTGGGTTCAATTCTCAGCACCACATAAAAGTAAATAGATTTTACACTAGAGTGTAAATGGAACAGAGAGAGGAATAGGAAGAAACAGAGACAGTTTATATGTTTGGCAGATAATCAGGTGTGTGGTGTATGAGTGCACATACTGGCTGTGTAACTGGAGAGGTGGTGTTTTTTTTTTTTCTTTCATGTCACCATGCAGTTATACATTTAATTAGGAGACCTTAGTATCTTTGTGGTTTCTAGTTGTAAGTCTATAAACAGTTTTTGAGAAAGGGGAGAGTCTAAGGGAATTTTGTTTTACTAAGTGGACTTGTGGTTTAATATTATTGCATTTTTGGAAGACCTAGGTTCTGACACTAGAGCTTCCATGCGCCAAGGCCCTCCATTGCTTCCAGAGAAGAGAAGTGGGGAAAGGATTTTAATAGTTCTTAAATCCATTATTTAGGAGTAACTCAAGGCTCTGTGCTTCTTAAGTAAAGAAATGAGTTTGGGTCCCCTGGGAGCACTCAGTGGTCCTTTAGTATCGTCATGCTATCTTCTCTTGGTCAAATCACATTACAGAGTTTCTTCAGCCAAGAGGAGAGTTAAATTAAGGATATGGCAGTTTACAGCCTTTGTAGCATTATTCCTCTGGTCTCTAGGGAAAACGTAACATGTCAACTCTGTAGAAATTATGGCAGCTTTTGGGTTGAAATAGCCTTGACAGCTTCCTGGCACTCCTACCTTGAACTAGTTTGTAAAAGCATGAATTGTCATTGTACCATCAGCTTTTCTCGTTTGTGTGTTTGTTTTATACTTCATTTCTTTGCCTTTGTAGTGGTAATTATGTGCTTGATTTTAGATACTTTGGTCATTTGATTCCGTGATATTTAGAGATTTTAGAGGGCATTTTGTCCTATATTTATTTTGGATCTAATTTTTCTTACCCTTGATTTCTAATTAGTTGTTTCTCTTCTTTGCCTTGGTCTCAACTTGCTTGGAAGTTTTTTAGACAGTTTTGTATTTGGATGACTATTTTGTTCAACAAATAGACATTATCTCAGCCTTGGGGGAGAGTTAAGAAGATGTAGGATGGAACTTTCCACTAATGCTTTGGTGTTGTATATGTGGGATTCCTCAAGCAAGGAAGCAGCTTCCTATGTCCTGTTTCTTGCTTGAGGTTAGCTTTTATTAAGGGAAATATAAACTCTGAGACATTCTCAAATGTTTTGGATGGTTTGGTAGAATTTAAGTTGTCTTATTCTTTATATATTTTTAGAAATTACAGAATAAATTATTCGCTTACAAAATGGGACCTTAGGATTTTCATGCTTGTTCCAGGAAAATCTAGTACATGAGAACTAGCCGCCAAGGGCAGAAAATGCCAAGAGTATGAAGAAAGAAACAGACAAATCCAGGATTACATAAAATGCAATTTATTAGGGACTTAGGGATAGAAATATGTCTTGGGAGGCAGCAAGATAGGAGGATCCCAGCAACTTGAGAAGGGGTTTTTATGCTAAACTAGAAAAAGGTAGCTTGGGGCCAAGCAGAATGTACAAAATCTGGGCTTTGTCAGAAAACAAAAACAAAAACAAAAACAAACCAACAGAAAACCCAAACAATTACTGATATTTCCAGTGTCAACTAAAAAACAGTCTAGGGCTGGGGTTGTAGCTCAGTAGTAGGGCACTAGTCTACCATGTATGAGGCACTGGGTTCAATTCTCAGCACCACATAAAAGTAAATAGATTTTAAAAAGTATTATGTCCATCTACAACTAAAAAAAATATTTTTTAGAAAAATAGTCGAGTTATTAATGGCTGACCCAAAGTCCCCAGGTGACTATCTTCATGACTGTTTATAGGGTTTGCTCTGTGTGTCAGGGTCACCCAGTGGACAAAATGGCACTTATTACCAAGATAGCTGAAGTCATGTCAAGCTGGATCTCTGCAGTTGTCTGCATTGGTCTTGTCAAGGCCTAGATTGGAGCACCTGTGTGATTGAGGTAGTTAAAAAATCAAGTCTCAAAGACAAAATAGCCACAGTGGTCTTACAAGAGAGAACAGCAGAGGCCTTCCCTGATCCACAATACCCGCTGGCTTGTTGGACTCCTTTTCCCTCCTTTCCTTGGTAGCCAGGAGAGTAGCCAGCTCTGTGCAAAACCAGAGGGACAGAGGATACCAACTACTTTCAACAAAATGTTACAGGTTCCAGTGGGTTATTTTTGTTTCCTTACTTTGTGGCGCTATTGAAATCCTCAGAATGTAGAGCTGAAAACAAAACAAAATAAACAAAGAAACCAGTATACATGACTGGGTTTTTGTTGTCTTTCCCTAGGTGTAATCAGTTGCTGCTGGTGTGTGTGTGTGTGTGTGTGTGTGTGTGTGTGTGTGTGTGTGTGTGTGTGTTTGTATGGTAGTTTTGGTCCATAAAGTCACTATGAACCCTGAATTACAGAGTACTTCTCTTAGGGGAAGTATAGAGTTACTCCTGCCCACCTCAGGTCATGTGTTTGTTAACTCATCAATACATAACCTTGTTTTATGGGTGTTTCTGTTTAGACACTCATATTTAACTATTGAATCATTAACATGGACCTCATGGCCACCTGCACTATACAGTGCATGCATGAATGAAGTTTGTCTAACATGTATTTTGTCCCTGAGGTATAGGGCAGCCTTGCCCTAGGAACATTGGATAGCATTTGAGTACTATGCTTGAAGGCTGTTTTAAACAGCAAAAGTTTCAACAAAAAAACTCAAAAATGTGAAAAACATGACACAGGATAATAGACTGTGAAAAGGACACATAGAATATGAGGGTTGAGCATTGTGTTGTTCTACCTCAACTGGGAACATGTGTGAGAAACTCCATGTATGTCTGTGAGTGACCATGAAAACACCTTTGTAGTGTGAACTGGGGATTGTAAATAAATTTTAGCAAGCAGGCAAATCCACAAATATTGACTGTATAAGTAAAGTGATTCCAGTTAGTGTGTCAGGAAACCTCCTTCATCTAACTCTATAGTTCATGTAGAAAATCAATCATTGAAGGCAAAAAGGAGTTACAAGGTGGTATAGCTAAACCAATTAATGTCCCAAGTACATTTTTTAATGGACTCACATAAGTGAAGACAGTCAAGGAGAATTTGACCAATAAATTATTATTTGTTGTTGTACAAATGGTAATTAGCAATACTACCAAGCTTTGGACAATACCAAAGATCAGAAATAGTAGTGTCTTAGAGCTGTTGTATTTTGAGGGTACCACAGCTGGGCCTGAGTGGAATAGAGAAGTACCATCAACCATATTGAGAAAATGATTCTGTATGGAGTAAAACTACTTTTTGGCCAGGACTGCATCTGATTCCTCCTTCCATCTTGCCATGGAACCTGATTGGCAGGGTTTTTCCTCTGACGTTCTGGCTGCCAACTTTAATGTACTCCAGTCCTGTCCTAGTGCTGCTGTTTTTAGAAAATTCTCTCTAGAACACAGATTCGGGCATCCCAGTCTCTTGATTTTGCCTCTACCCTGGCCCAGGTTAAATTAAAAATTCCTTAATTATCTGGCTTCATCCTTCCACTACAGACTCTTGTTTTTTTAGCATTGCACTGAAATATACCTTTTGTTCAAGCCAAGCTGGACTTTTTACACTTTTCAAAGTCTGCCTTTTAGGACTTCTGGACTCTGCATAGCCTTTTAAATTCAAAAGAGAGGATCACATACTAGTGTTTGCTCTGGTAGTTAGGAATATATGGTTATTCTTTTATTAGCTAGCTTTGTCTATTGTACAAAATTGCGCTCTTCTACCCAGGAAACATCTACACTATGCTACCTCCATCTGCTCCAATAAACATCTAGAGACTAGTGTAATGAGTAGGAGCAAGTTAACTGTTATAAGAGGAAGTAACATTCCATTTTAGATATTATCTGTTTAAATTATTTCCTGCAGATTAACTTTTCATTTCACCAAATATTTATTGTGGAGATTCTATGTACAAGCAACTGGACAGGGGCTTTGGATCATGCAAAGATAAACAGAACATAGGAGCTTTTCTAATGGGATAGAAAGATGTTGATGTGCATTTTTTTAAGACCACTATAAAATCTACATTGGCACACATAAAAGTAATGCTGTGGTGGCACAAAGAGGGTGAAATTAATTCCAACCTGCTGTGATCTACTGAGGGGCTTGAGTTTAACCTGACCCTTGAAGGATACATTTGAGAGTAGAGGAATAGCAGCGCAGACTGGAGAAGTAGCATGGTTAGGGTAGTAATTAGAAGAGGGAATCACAAAAGCAAAGGCACTGAGGTAGGAGGAGACAGGAAGTTAGTGCTGTGAAGGTTCTGGAGGGTTAGGGATGAGGCATGGGTATTAAGAAATAAGACTGGAGAAGTGTGACAGGATTCAGTTGTAGAGAGATTTATTGGCACTTTGTTGGAATTTATAGTTGTTAGGTGCTTTGGCAGATTTTTACAACAAAGGAATCATGGGGCAGCAACCAGCAGCAGCTAGAATTTATAAGCACTTCCTGTGTGCCAGACACTTTTACTAAATACTCATTTTTACCTTTTGAGGTTAATGCTGTTGGTATTGCAGTTTAATAGATGAGGGGACAAAGCCCAGAGAGGTTACATAACTTCCTCAAGATTCATAACAATAAGTGATGGGCTTGGGATTGAAGCCCAAGAAGTCTTATATAAGAACTTGGGTTTTAACCTGGATTCAAAACATGAGATTCAGTAATTCTCTCAACTTTCAGTTATTTGCAAAGTGTTCAGTATATATGAATGTGTATTCTTGTTTAAGAGAGGACCTGAAGCTTTAGTCATTTAATAAGTACATAGCATACACTGTTGTTAAAGACCACAGCACAGAGGGGGTACCCTCTCTCCCTCTCACAAGTCCCCAATGTAGACAGTACAGGATCTGGGGGCTCTATGCCTGAGGTTGGAAGAAACACAACAATCTAGTAGTGCTCAAAATGAAAGGAAATGTCAAAACAATTTGCAGGAATTATTAGTATTATAAGTGTTGGGCTGTTCCTGATTTGTGAGAAACAAAATGTATATAGTAAGTGCTTTTCAAGGTAGACATAAGACATTGAGGCTTTGAAACTGATGATAATTTGAAAGGGCAGGGGACTTGCCTCCCTACTGGGTAAAAATTGTTCTTTTTAAATCTCAACAAAAGCTAAATAAACTCCTTCAATCTTGGTGCTAGTCTGCTCTCATTTGGATCATTTTGTCTTTTTACAGTTAGGACTTGAGAGATAAGTACTTACTAATCCGTGAGACCGAAAATTCCTTACAGTCAAGGAATCCAAAGGTAGGTAGGTCCCAAAATGAATCAGTGAAGCCATATTAAAGAACTGCCCGATTTATATCACTTGAAATCAAATTAATGTCCATGTCTTCATGTTTTAAATATAAAATGTTTTTATATTTTGAATATGTATATCTAAAATATTGTCACACAGGTGGAACAAATACATTTTGATAGCAGAGATGTGGATTCTTTTACTTACTGAAGCTTTTCGTGATATTTTCCTCATCTTTGCTTTCTGATTTTTCTCTCCATGTTTGTATGTTTTTCCTGGACTACTTGGAAGTAAGTTTCAGGTATCACGACACTTTACCCTTAAATACTTCATCCTAAATTTCCTAAGAACAAAACACATTCTCTTATATAGCCATAATGTTATTGCACCCAATAAATATTCAGTCATCTTATCTATTAATAAACATTTGATCTTATCTAATGCTCAGCAGGCATTCAGATTTTACCAATAATAGCAAAAATGTCCTTTACCTGTAGTCTTGTCTTTGTTTGCTTTGTGGGTTTGATCAAAGGTTTGGGTTGCTGGACATGGTGATGCAAACCTATAATCCCAGCTACTCAGAGGCTGAGGCAGGGAGATCACCAATTAAGAGACAGCCTGGACAATGTTGTAAGACCTAGGTCTGAAATTTAAAACAAAACAAAACAAAATAAAAACCTGTCAAAAATCAGAGAT
Source organism: Ictidomys tridecemlineatus (assembly GCF_052094955.1). Taxonomy (NCBI): domain Eukaryota; kingdom Metazoa; phylum Chordata; class Mammalia; order Rodentia; family Sciuridae; genus Ictidomys; species Ictidomys tridecemlineatus. The sequence continues at coordinate 81,776,612 of NC_135482.1, read as the reverse complement.
AGTAATCAGTTGTCGTGTCTTTTTAACCTCTGATATGACCTGTGTTGTCTTCCTGCCTCTTGTGCTTCTTCTTATGTTACATGACATTAACATGTTTGAAAAGTCTAAGACAGTTGTCTGATGCAACGTCCTGTAACCTCAATTCATCTGACTGTTGGTGTTCTCATGACTAGATTCAGATTAAACACTTTTAGCAAGAATGCACTGCTTTGCTCAGAAGGTGTATGATACTGGCTAGGCCAAGTTTACTCACTTGCCTAACCTGCTATTATTCATCAGACCTCTCCATTGTAAAGATGCCTAATCCCCTCTAGAACTAGAAGGTAACCTGTGGGACAGTTCTTGGATCTTGCGCATGTACTGTCCCTTGACAATCATTTGCCCAGTGGCTTTGGCACCCAGTTTTGATCCTTACACGGATCAGTTATGTTGATTGTTCCAAGATGGTACTAACAGAATCTGAAGTCACTTTATTGAAGAAAAAAATTTCCTTTCCACTGCTAGGAAAAAATCTAGGCCTCAAAGACAGAGTGCAGTAGAGTTGATAAAAATGAAACTTGAGAATGAACATCTAGACATATATTAGCCACTAAGATGTCAGAAGCATTTTCTTGTTCTTTGTAAGGGAATAGACAGGAAAGTCGGAGTCGGGGTAAATGAGAGCATATGCTCTGGTCCTATAGAAATGTATATTTAAAATAATAAATCTTCATTGATGCGGATGAGAAAAGCTAGGTAAATTGCCATTCTTATTTCTCCTAGAGAGAATTCACCAGTAATGAGATTTTAAAATTTAAATTTAAATTTAAAATTTTCTTTTAAAAGCCACAATCTAAAAAGACCCCCACTTGAATATACCTAGTTCTCTATCAGACCTATTGTATTGAAATCCAGTAAGCATTAAAACCATATAATTCCTTCGAAAGCTGAGGGGAAAAAAGGAAATTGTTTAGTAAGGAGACTTCTTGATGCTAATAATCTTTTGGGGAGTTTATACTTAGGCCTTTGTACTCATTCTGCTGGTGATGGGTTCATTCAGTGAGTGTTATCTGATGAGGATTTTCTTTCACCTTTGAAAGCAAAGCATTGTATTTTATTTGTTGGGGTATTAGGGGATAGTAGAAAAGATTGATTCCAGGCAATGCTGTATAAAACCTACACATTCAGCTTGAAATTAGAGACTATCCTGCATGCTATAAAGTTCCTTTACTTGCTTTTTTACAATGAGAAGACTTATATTTTGTTTCTTGTTTTTGTGGTGCTGGGATCTAACCCAGGGCCTCATTCATGCTAGGCAAAGTGCTCTACCACTAGTTGCATACCCAACTCAAGACTTCTATTTTTGAAGCAACAGTTCCTCCTAAGTAAACAAAACTGTTCTTTTAATCTCAAAGTAAAGCTCTTAGCACTTTCTAGGAGTGAATTTATAATTTGCTTTATTTTTCTTTCCATTATTCTGAAAGAGGATTTTAGAAGTTCTTGTGTCCGTATAGATTAGATCCTGTGCATATTCTTGAGCCATGTATTCACATATCTGTTAAAGTCTGGAAAAAAGATTTTGCACCTATTTTGCAGATATGATTCAATGCTACATTTTCTTCTCTGGGATTCTGCCAAGCAAAAATCTGCATGACATAGGTAGATTATGATGTATATATATTAGCCATACCAATTCTGAATACCCGCTACATTTGATTGATAAATTCCCTTGCTCATTCTGGCATATTATAGTGTCATTATAGATTCTAGACTATGAATATTGAAGTTAATACCCAGCTAATTCAAGCAGCTGAGCTGATGGTCTTCAGGGTTGAGCTTCTCACTTGAAGGAATGATTTTACTTTTTACTCATGAGATAGTGAATCCCAGAATTTATTGGTTAATTTGATTAGCATGTCCTTGGCAATTACATTATTCTTGAGAGTCTGAAAATTATGGCGAAGCAGTTCTTTTTTAGTGATCACTTCCAATTTGCTCTCAGTCTTTTTGACACTTGCACTGGCCTCCCCCAGCTGCAGCCCCCACCCCATGTGTGTGACACCAAGCACAGGACTTTGTTTGACACACAACTCAGCTTCATAATATATCTGACACTAAAATGAATAAGGAGGTACTGAAATGTTTCCTATTTTAAAATATTTTGTCTTTCTTTCTGATATGGGGCATTTAACCCCCTGGGGTATTTAAGGCTTACTTTATAATAAAGGTTAAATCATAGGGACAGGTTCATATACCTGTCAGGTTTATACAACATGGAAAAATAAACACAAATATGTAAAAAGTCTTACTGAAGAACAGGACTTCTTATTCAATGTATGAAATCTTCTTGAAATTATTATCATCATTATTATTTTGGTACAGAGGATTAAACCCTGGGGCTCTTAACCAGTGAGACACGTCCCTAGTCCTTTTTTTTGTACCTAGGATTGAGCTCAGGGGCACTCCACCACTGAGCCACATCTCCAGACCTATTTTGTATTTTATTTAGAGATAGGATCTCCCTAAGTTGCTTAGCACCTCACTTTTGCTGATACTGGCTTTGAACTCGCGATCCACCTGTCTCAGCCTCCTGAACCACTGGTATTACAGGTGTGTGCAACCATGTCCAGCTCCTATTTCGTTTATCTATCTATCTCATATCTATCTATCCATCCATCCATCCATCCATCCATCCATACATACATACATACCAGGGATTGAACTCAAGGGCACTCAACCACTGAGTCACATCCCCAGCCCAATTGTTTTTTAATTTTTTTGTATTAGAGACAGGGTCTAACAGTTGCTTAGCACCTTGCTTTGCTGAGGTTGGCTTTGAAATCAGGATCCTCCTGCCTCTGCCTCGGGAGCTGCTGGGATTAAGAGGTGTGTGAAACTTTGCTTGGCTCTCAGTTATTTTTAACTGACATTACATAATAATTATACATATTAAGGGGTACAGTGTGGTAATTTGATACATATATAAATAATGAGTAATGCTCAAGTCAGGATAATTAGCATTTACATCTCCTTAAACATCATTTTGTTTTGTTTTGTTTTGGGAACCATCAACGTCCTCTCATCTATTCTAGTTCTTCATTGTTCTTTTTCTTTGTAAAATATATAATGAGGGTTGGGGTTGTAGTTCAGCGGTAGAGCACTCGCCTAGTATGTGCAAGGCGCTAGGTTCGATTCTCAGCACCACATAAAAATAAATAAACAAACAAATAAACAAATAAACATATTGTGTCCAACTACAACTAATATATATTTTTTATATAATATATATCACATATAATTTTTGTATAATACATAATTTACATATAATATATTATATATAATATATGTAATATATATGTAAATTATATAAAATAGATATAATTTATAAAAATATGTAATTTTTGTAAGCTATAGTCACCTTGCTCTGCTATAGGACAAGAGAACTCCTTCCTCCTGATTGTATTTTGATACTGATTATACAACCTCCCTCTATCCTTCCTTCTCCTACCCTTCCTACTCCTCTACTAATCAATCACTCTTCTAGTTTCTTCTTTTGGGAGATCAGCATATTTTAGCTTCCACATATGAATAAGATCATGCAGTATTAACCTGTCTATACATGACTTAGTTTTTACTATGGACACTCTTTGAGTCATATCTCCATCCTTTCTCATTTTTGATTTTTTTGAGACAGGGTCTCACAAGGTGCTGAGGCTGGCTTTGAGCTTGTGATCCTCCTGCCTTTGCCTCCGGAGGAGCTGGAATTACAGTCATATATCACTGTACCTGGTTTGGACAGTTTTAAAGTGATTCATTTTGGTTGAATTTTTTTAGAGCTTGACTTAATTACTAGAGAAAGAGCTAAAATAATAACAAAACTCTGGTTGCAGGATCTCTGAGGTCAGGAGACTCCATCTTTCTTTTAGAGCTATTATCGTATTGAAAAGCACTGTAACAGTTCCATGCGTATTTGTTGAATATGTGTATTTGTTAAATTTGCAAATGAGGTTTTAAATTCATTTTTTCTCAATAGGCTTCTCAATCTGCAGTTCATCTTATCATTTGATCTTCTTCTGATGGCCATTTTCTCTTTTCTTTTTCTTTTTTTTTTTGTACCAGCGATTGAACCCTGGGGCACTCCACCAATGAACCACATCTCCAAACCTATTTTGTTTTTTATTTAGAGACAGGATCTCCCTAAGTTGCTTAGCACCTCACTTTTGCTGAGACTGGCTTTGAACTCGCGATCCACCTGTCTCAGCCTCCTGAACCACATCACCAGCACTTTTTAAATATTTTATTTAGTGTTGCTAAGTTGCTAAGTCCCTCGCTAATCTGCTGAGGCTGGCTTTGAACTCTTGCTTCAGCCTTTCTCCTCATTACTCTTAACCCTAGATATCAGTCACTTTTGATGTAAGGAAAAGCAACTCAATTTAAATTTGTTGTGTTTCACTTATAAAGAATTGTTTAAAAAAAATTGAGAGCTGTAGGATGTATTGAAAGCATTTTGAAGAATTACATAGAGCCAGAGAGACAGATTACTGTGGACTAGGCACTGTGTTTGGATTTCAGTCTTTAGGTAAAATAGATTTATAGGACACCTGGAAAGTATAAGTCATGCTGTGGGGACCAGAAGAAAGGGCATATAGCCAGCTTTACCTAGAATGACCACTGTTGGTCTACAGTAACCCTAGATCAAGTACTTGAACGATGAATTGCCCAGGCAGTCTGGGAAAAGAGAAGGAAATCTCAGTAATTTTGTGTGATGGTCTATGAGAAGCGAGAGTGTCCTCTAGGGGAATTGGGTGAGTAGAGATTAAAAGCAGATGTGGAAGAAGAGAAGGGCAGGCATTGTACATGTGACTAGAGGTAGTGACACGCCACACTTTGGGAATGAGGCACACAGAAAGGATGAATATTAGGGACAAGTGTGGTGATGGAGCTGCAGGTGTTGGTGAAGTAAAAGAGTAAGAAGGCAGAAGGGGAGGAGTATATTGAAGTGATCTAGTGAAATGGGATAGAGTTCTCAGATAGGTGGGGAAAAGACAAATCTGGCTTTGAAGAGACTTGTGTGACCTTGGGCAGGCACTATATTGGTCAAAGGGCCCTATTCTTTGATCTTTTTCATCCCCTTTCTGTTGTCATTCCTGGGCCATATCAGCCACACATCTCTCACATGTGTGATTAGCCAGACATGATCTCACCTCCACTCCCATGTATTTGGCAGCATAAAGTCCTCTACCTCTAACTACCATACTGCTACCTTAGGGAGCCTCATTTATGAAAACCTTGAAAGTCACCCTTCCTGTACTGAATTTCTTCCTTCAGCATTCTCTGTATGCCTCCTACAGACTACTCTCACATACAACCATTTATGGTCATATGTTTACGTGGCTTTAACTCTTAAATAAAGAGCTCTTTGAGCCCAAAGATCTAGGCATCTTTTTTGGTATGTTAAGGTAGTAGGGCTTCAGACATTTCTATGTGCTTAATGTTTGGGGAAGGGAGGGAGGAAGGAAATGAGAGGTTGGGATTGAGGAAAGGAAGGCCTTTGAGAATAAACACTCATATGCTTTTCACTTGAACTCTGAAGGTCCCACAGGGTGGTAATAGAAGCTGGAGGAGGAGGACCTTTGGGGGAACCTATGGTGAGTGAGGAAGATGATGGTGAATTGGCAACACAGGAAGAATCAGAAGAATGAGTCAAGCTTCCTAAAAGAAGTTGACTGGTAGAGGGGATTTTAATGACACTTGCAAAGGGATTTCAGAGACAACCTCACAATGGATTGAGGGAATACTTGGTTAAATCAAGTTCTGCTGAAAGAAACCTAACCTTGGTAAAATGGCTTCAATGAGAAAAATAGCTTAAGGAGAGTTGACTCCAAATCTCTCCCTTAGATACTCCTTAAATCAAGACTAATGGAGAGATCCTCAGGCACATGACCACCACCACCACCAACAGCATATATGAAGTGCCTGCTTTGTCTGATTCGTTCTCCAAAGAACCCTGTGAAGTCTGTGGCCCCATCTGCCTCAAGATGAAGAAAGGCAGGCTTAGAGTGGTTAAGAAGCATTCCCAGCCCTCATCTTTCTCCTCTTATATAGGCCACTTATGCCAGCCAACTTGCTAGAACTGACCAACATGCTAGAACCAGTCTGGTGCTCTAGGAACATCACAACTGCTTTTTGGGGTGAGCTGGGGGAGGTTACCGGAGATTGAACTCAGGGGCACTCGACCACTGAGCCACATTCCCCAGCCTTATTTTGTATTTGCCATTTCTGAGGCTGGCTTTGAACTCATGATCCTCCTGCTTCAGCCTCCAGAGCCTCTGGGATTCCAGGCATGTGCCACCATGCCTGGCACACAAGTGCTTTTTGAGAGTCTGAAACACTGTTGATTCCCTAGTGACTTGCTGCCCACTGCCACTTGCTCAAGAATCAGAAGTTCCTCTAAAACCATCCTGCCATGTGGGAATCTGATAGGTGTCCTGCTGCGTTGTGGCAGTGGGAAAATGAGTTAATGATGAAAAGAGGATAAACTGTATGAAATAATAAATAGATAAAATGGGGGCAAATATAGTATGAAAGGATGGTGGGAGAGAGAAAAATTATGCCTTCTGTTTAGGAAGCATAATGACACCCAAAATATCCTGAGAATGAATTTCAGTTTTCTAGACAACATATGCACCTTTTTTTTTTTAATTTGTTTGTCAATGGACCTTCATTTTATTTGTGTGCCATGCTGAGAATCGAACGCAGTGCCTCACACATGCTAGGCAAGCACTCTACCACTGAGCCACAACCCTAGCTCCCAACATATGCACTGTTAGCCTAGGCCCATATGTTATGATGAAGTAGAGGATGATGTGGATAATATTTATCTTGTTTATTGGCAAAACATAAAACTATGGGGACCATTCAATAGGGTCAAAATTTTAAAAATCTGGGGTTATAGGTTGTAGCGATTCAAGGGATTCTTGAGGTTTGATTTTCTTCCCTCTAAGGAAATATCTTTTCTTTGGCTCCAGCAGACTGGGGCTCTTGGTTGACCTTTCAGGGTGCTTTCTCCCAGGTAGGGAAGAGAAGAGCCGTGTCCTGAGCCAGTGAAAGATGGACCGGAAGTTCAGACAGGATGTGGTTTCTGTGATGGAAGATGTGTCAGTCTCCTTTGGCTGCCCTGCTGAGACTGAGGGAGTCTCTGCAGTGCCATACACCTCGCTTATCATCTGTCAAGAGAACACACATGAGTTAGATACATGTAACCAGCAGCAGTGGAGTCAATATTTACTCATTTATGGAAATCTAATTTTTTAAATGAAGACAATGCCAACTGTAAATGCAGTTTTCAGTACTCCTTAATAATTAAACACACACAGTTTTTTTGTTTGTTTCATAAATATCAGCCCTTCTCTTTCTTCCTTTCTTCTCATCTCCCTCAGTGCTCCTTGGCATTTCCCTTACATATCCTCCCCAGCTCCTTCCTTGTTACTCTTCTCTCATTCTTCATCTCCTTAGACACTGGGGTCACAACTGCTTCCTAGCAGGTAGAATGACTCCATGCTGTCCAACCTGGTACCCCCACTGGGTCTATCACTTGCTCTGCAGCTCTCTGCTCACTTCAATAAGTTCAACTTTCTCAAGCCTGGGTAGCATTTCTAGAAATTGATTGACATTTTCATTTTCTGATGGTTTACCCTCAGGCAAGGCCTGACAAGTTTAATATTCTTATTGACTGACCTGATACATATTGAGAGGGAAGTAGCTGGAAGGTTGGAGATCTTCCTCCTGAGTAGATTGAGAGAGCACAGAGTCATCATCTGTATCTTCTTTCTGATTTTCTAGAAATGCCTTAAGCTTTTGCATTAGATTGTCCAGTTTGCAGAGAGTCAGTTTTGTCTTCTCCTGTGGCCACTTTCCTATCCACTGGTTGTCTCCATTTAGATCTAAATTAGATAGTGAGTCTTGATGATCAGAGCCCATATCAACATCCCAGGCCAGTGAGATGGTTAGTTTGGAAAATATCTCTGGGTTGTCCTGAATTTGATCTCTTATCCCAATAGACCTCCTTAAACTTTTGATCCCCCATGTCCCTTGGATGGGAGGGAGAAAGTGGCAGGAAAAACCTTCGGAAGTCAAGTCTTCACAGGAGGTTGTGTCTTCATAGGCAATGCTGTCCTCATAGGGGAAATAGCCTACAGAGAGGCTCAGGTTGGATTCAGATTCAGAAATGCAGTCCTCTTCATCAGTGCAGTTGCTATTGGAGGATGAGTCTTCCATGAAGGCCAAGGGGTCAAACAGATCTCCCAGAACTCAGAGAACTTCAAAAGAAAAACACTTTAGATGATACTGGAAAATACTTTAGCAACAATTCCCATTGATTTTTCCATTTAGAACTATCCCACAGGCAAAAGAACATCCTTTGTTTGCACTCTTCAGTCAAGGGCAATTTTAAAGCTTTTCTTTTGAAACATATTTTATTGTAAACTAGCGCTTTGTACTAAACATCTCTATCAGCTACATCTCATCCTTTGTCTTCCTGAGATGGAAAGAACTGCCTGTCATGCTGGGCATGGTGACGTACACCTGTGATCCTAGCTGCTTGGGAGGCTGATGCTGGAGGATTGAAAATTTAAAGCCAGCCTGAGCAACTGAGACACTGAGCCTGTCTCAAAATTAAAAATAGAAAAAAGGTCCAGGGATGTGGCTGAATGCCCCTGGGTTCCAAAACCAATCAACAAACCAAACAAACAGGTAGTTTCTTTTTGTTGTTGTTTTCCTATCATGTAGTTGTATAAAATTTGAAAAATACAGAAAAGTGGGAGGATGTAAACTACCATTCTTAATTACAATAACCTTCAGTAAAAGAGTTTTATGGTTTTCCTTATCACTTTTCCTTTTCTCTCAATGTACATAAATGTATATTGCATATATATTCATACATATATTTATAGATGACACATCAAGATAAACTGAGATTAAATTTTGTGTCATAGCTTGTAAGAAATACATTCGTGCCTATTCTGTAATTCTTAACTAGTTTCTCATTAGTGAGTCTTAGATAATTAACTATTAATGATCATTAGGTTAGGTGATCAATGACCCTTATATTATTAAGACTATTAACAGTAGTCTTATTCATGACAGTAAATCCTCTCATTCATAAATATCTCTTTCTTTATAGTCCTAATGGTTGGATCATTGGACCAAAGATCACAAACACATTAAATTCTTATGGTAGTTGATACTAAATTACTTTCCAGAAAGAGTATAACTATTTCAATACCCATCTTCCCATCATCTGATGGTATCTTTAGTCCAGCATTTTTCATGATGCCCCAGCAAATAAGTGTGGAAGAGAATACATACATGTTGCAAACTCTGATACGACCACCTTTGATAGCCACCCCCACAAAAAAGATGCTGCCAACTCCTTAGTCATAAACAATATATGAGAAGTCCTTCAGATCCCTCGTTGTGGTGGCTAAAATGTCCAACTGTCAGAAGTTTGTGTTCTGAGACTGTTGGCTACCGTGGCAACAGAAGAACCAAATTAGAGCCATTAAGTGTGGAAGGAGAAAAAGGGAATAAAAAAGCTAAGTACCCATCCACTTTTAGTCAGTTTTTGTGTTGCTATGACCAAAATACATAACAATAACAAGAACAACATAGAAGAGAAAAAGCTTTTTGGGCCTCACGTTTTCAGAGGTCTCAGTTTACTGGCCAACTACATTGCTGGGTACTCACAGCGAGACAGCACATTATAGTGGGGGAAAAGCCTATGGTAGGAAAGCTGCTCAAGTGGTGGCAGAGAGAGAGACAGAAAGGGGCTGTCGGAAGAGCAACTTTCCAGGCCGTGCCCCCGTTCACCTATTTCCTCCAGTCTTGTCCCACCTGACTACAGTTCCCATTCAGTTAGTCTATTCAAATCAGCATGGACTGATTAGGTTACAGCTCTCATAATCGACTTCTTTCACCTCTGAATATTCTTACATTAATAGGAGTTTCTGAAAGAAATCTAGTTCCCAAACCATAACATTCTGATCCTAGCCTCCTGTAGCTCATTTCCAGTCTCACAATGCAAAGTGCTTTTAGATCCTATAGTCTCAACAGCTCTGGCATGGCCCTAAAGTCCAATTCAAGTCCAAAGGCTTTTCTGAGACTCAAGGCAAAGTTTTGGCTATAAGCCCCTGTAAAAGTAAAAAACCCAAGTTTTATATATCATTAGAGTGGCCCATACTAAACATTCGAAAAGGAAGGATGAGGAACCCCAAAAGAAGGTTTAGGGCCAAAACAAGACTGAAAACTTATTGGGCAAAAAAGATTCTCTAGCTCAGCATATAGCATCTAGGACACATGGCTGGGAGACATTGTTTCCAAATGACTTCCACAGATCTGCCCCTTCAGCCTTGCTGGTTGCAGCACACATAGGTATTTTTTAGCTGTAGCCCTCAGGTTTTCTTGTTCACAGTCCATGTTAGTGGCATCTCTATTTTCATGTAATCTCTTAGTTCCTGGAATGTCCATTCAAAATTTGGCTTCACCTTTACAGCTGTATAAGTTGAACTCTCAGGGACAGCCTGAGGGATAGGACCTGCCCCTCTTTTCCTGTTCTCCCATGCCTTCCGAAATCTTGGTGGAAGCATCCATTACCATATCTTGAGACTCCTGCATCAGTAGAACCAGCACCATGTGGATGATGCCAAGGTCTGCCTCCAGCTCATGCAATGCCTAGGGCCCCTGGGATGACAACTACAGTGGCCGGAGTGCATGTTTGGCTCTAACATGGTGAAATGACTTCCTAGACCCTCCCGTGTAAGCAGGTTCCCCATGATGTATTCTGAAAAGTGTTTCAACTTTTATAACCCTACATTCTGTAGGGGATTTAGTTCCTGAAATGCCATCCAGGTATCTCTTTTATCTTCTGTGTGCACAGTAATTAGCATCTCTTTAAGGGATGTTATCTCTTAAACAATCACACCTCTTTCATCCCAGCTTTACTTGCACTTTTGTGGCCAAATGCCAGTTTTTAAACTCCTTTAGTTGTGCTTCTATTCCTGATTCTTACGGTAATCCTGGTTAAAAGCTTCCTGCAATATCCATGCCACCAACCAAATGTTGTAGTGCCTTGAAATTTCCTCTGCCAGATTAATTAGTTCATTACTTTTAAATTTAGCATCACACAATTCTTAGGACATGGGTAAAATATAGCCAAGCTCTTTGCCTGAATATAACAAGAATGACCCTAGTACAATTGTGAGTCAAGTTCTCATTTGTCTCTGAAATCTCATGAGCACGTCCTCATTCTTATTTGCTTTCTGGTATACTGAACTAGTCTCACTTATTAGACTCCATTCACAACCTTCTAAGGATTGCATCTCTAGCCTTGTTAGAATTGCTTCTGCAATCCATTTCCAAAGGATTTTGAACCACATGGTCAGGATAGTCATAGCAATAACCTCACTTCTCGGTATCCATTTCTATTTCAGTCACCTGTTGCATTTCTGTGACCAAAATACCCAAGAAGAACAACTTAGAGAAGGGAACGTTTATTTGTGGTTTAAGGGTTCACAGGTCTCAGTGCATAGATGATAGACTCATAACTCTGGGCTCAAAGCAAGGCAGCATATCATGTGGGAAGGGCCAGTGGCAGAGAGTTACTCAGCTGATGGTGGTGTCAGGAATCAGAGAGTAGGAAGGGACTACAGAAAACGCAACCCTTGCCAGGCAAGTCACAAGAAAACCATGTCACCCACCCTTGTACCAATTGCCAAGAGTTACCACTCAGTTACTCCATTCAAAGTAGAGTGGATTAATAAGGTTGTACTCTCATTCTCTAATCTATTAACTACTTAATTCCCTTGCATTAACAGGAGCTTTTAGAAGTCATCTCATATGCAAACAATAACACTTTTCCTTCCAAATATTTTGTACACATACTGTGAAGGGCTGAAGAGGGTCCCTCTCTAAGAGATAGGAGGAATGTGTGGGTGTATCACTTCCTTCCGGAAATGTGCTTTTCTAAGATGGCTTCTCTAACGAATTGAGAGCCTGTTTGGTGAAATGGATAGCAAAAGCCTATTATAAAACAGGGTAGTATATTTGACAAAAAATGTAAAAGTAATTTCAGGCAAAAATGAGGTTATATCATATAGCTTTGTTGGGAATGTGATAGGAGTACCAGAAAGGCATCCAAGGGCAGATGGTTTCTGACCCAAGAATTTCTGCCATTATGTAAGTTACTGAGGTGAAACAGAGGTAGGGATGTGGGGAGAGGCCACAGGTCAAGCAAGGGTGAGAAGATGAGAAACAACCTCCTGTATGCGGAAATGATGTGCAGTGTGGTATGTAGGTGGGTGTCAGTGAGGAAATGAAGGCCTTCCCCCACTGCCAAGTGGCCTGGATTTTGTTCTCTCAGTCTGTAAGGATTGTGGTATTCAGTTATCATGTACCTTCCTGAGGTACTCAAGATATATTGGAGGGTTGGACATGCTTTAAAAGACAACTTCCATCGGTTTGACTGTCTGCACATCCATGGTTGACCTAGTGGAAGTAGAAAGAAAGGATTTTTAGGGCAGGAGCCAGGCTGCAGAGGCTTGAAGGACCAATGGAGGAAAGCAAGTGGCAATAGTAAATGAGGAATGTCAGGGTGAGAGAGAGGGGAGGAGGAAGCTGTAGTGAATGAGTGTCCCTACTTCCTCCCCCAAATGAAGGAGAGTTTAGGAATCAATAGAGAGGGAAGAAGTTCCAAATGGGATGCCGAGCTTGCCCTGTGGAGGTGACTATAATGGCCAGCATGGGAAGGTGTGTTGTAGTCAGAGAAGCATATCATCCCTTCATGTCAGAGGGAAGAAAGTGACAGTAGGTGTGAAATGCTTGGAGGGGTGCACAGTGGAGGGATCCTGCTCCTTCAGATATATCCAAGTAGGGCTTCTGTCATATTCCTAAAGTCAAAGTCATGTGTGTTTATACCATTTATGTCCACCTATTCTCTGTGTTAGACGTCCTTGTTCCCTTGTGCCCACATGCTATGTGTCTTGACAGCAGCTTCAGTACCGCGAGGTGTTCTAGTCCTTGTAGAAGCAGAGTTTTTCTGTTACTGGGGCACACCAAGGCTGTCCGCCCTCTTCTCTGGAATGCATTCATGCACATTGATAGAGCATACGTAGATGGGATGTAATTTCTCATTTTTCTGGGTGTACATGTTGCAGAATCATATTGGTCATGCAGTCACATATACATACAGTAATAATGTCTGTCTCATTCTACTATCTTTCCTTTCCTCACATCCGCTCCCCTTCCCTCCCATCACTTCCCTCTACCTAATCTAAGGGAACGCTATGTTTTTCCAGTGGGCCCACACCCCCTGCCTTGTTGTGAATTAGTAGCCACATATTATAGAAAAGATTTGGCCTTTAGTTTTGTGGGATTGGCTCATTTTGCTTAATATGATATTCTCCAACTATAACCATTTACTGGCAAATGCCATAATTTTACTCTTCTTTCAAGGCAAGTAAGATACCATTGAGTACATATACCACATTTTCTTGATCCATTGATTTATTGAGGAACACCTAGGTTGATTCCTCAGAAAATTGGGAACGGAACCATTATTTGACTCAGCTATTTCACTCCTTGGTTTATACCCAAGGACTTAAAATCTGCATAGTATAGTGATGCAGTCACATCAATGTTTATAGCAGCTCAGTTCACAATAGCTAGAGTATGTGTGGGGTTTTGATCGGTCATTCGTGTGCTAACTAGTATCTTGAATCACCAGTGGTCATGTTGATGTCTTTTTAAATACTGTCTATGTACAGAAGGTCTTTCAACCATTCGGGTTTTTTGGTTTGTTTGTTTGGTGTGTGTGTGTGTGTGTGTGTGTTGTAAATGAACACATATCTTTTTAAAATTTATTTTTATGTGGTGCTGAGGATTGAACCCAGTGCCTCACCCATGTGAGGCAGGCGCTCTACCACTGAGCTAGGGCCCCAGCCCTCGGCCATTCATTCTGTAAACCAACTATTTCTGCTAGGCATTGCTGGCATGAACCTCTTTTTAGCTTTGGTTGAATTCCTCAGGTTCTCTGGCCAGGCTGTTGCGGGGTGGAGCCAGTTCCTTTATTATTACCTAGGTGAGAATTAAATGCCAGTCATTTCAACCTTTGCCAGACATACACAGTTATAGATAGCCTTTCTTCTCTCAGTTCCGAAGTTCAGGGTCAGCATACTCCTTACTGAGTCTCATGGCGACTCTTGCAACACCAAATCCAGGCAACCTTTTGAACCTCATCCATGTCCCTTCTAGAATATTTTCTGCATTGCTTAAAAACAGTTGAAAAGAAGTGGCCACCACTGTGTACCCACCCGATGAGTGCCTGTCAAGTTCCTGGCCCTGTATCCTGCCACTTCTAGCAGCAGTAAGTACGTTTTTAACCCAGCCTTGCTTCATCTATGAAATGGAGATAATGGTGTCTTCTTTGCAGAGTGTTTTGGACTCCAGATGTTGGTGAAGTCAGGGAGCCAGCAGAAGGCGAGGAGGGTGTTTGAGTGAGCCAGTGAAATGGGTTGGCATTCTCAGAGAGGTGGAGAAGTGAGAAGTGTGGCTGGAAAGAGACTCGTCTGTGACCTTGAGCATGGACAGTATTTGCGGAAGGGCCCTGTCCTTTGATCTCTTCCAGACTTTGAAAATCAGTGTTCCCATGCTGCATTATTCTTTTCTACTACAGACTACTCTGACCCACCACCGTTTATAGTCCCGTGCTTACATGGTTTTAACTCATTTTTCAAAAAATCAATATTAACCCAAAGATACGGACATTTTTATCTATCTATCTATCTATCTATCTATCTATCTATCTATCTATCTATCCATCCATCCATCTATTTATGGGGTATGTTAAGCTGGCGAGTTATGTGGCATTCCCTTGTGCTCAGTGTATGTGCCAGTAAGGGAGGAAGGGAGGGAGGAGCTAAGGAAGTTGAAGTCGAGGAAAGAAAGGCCTTTGAGACTAAACGCTCATGGGCTTTTCCAATGAACAGTGAAGGTGTCTCACAGGCTGGTAGTCCAAGCTGGAAGAGGGCGACCTTTGAGGGAACCTGTGGTGAGCGAGGCAGAGGATGTGCATTGGTAACACAGGGAGAGTCAGCAAGCAGATGGAGTCCAGGCTTCCTCCAAGAAGTTGACCCGTGGGGACAATTTTCATGACGCTTGCAAAGGAATTTCAGAGAGAACCTTGCAGTGGGTTGAGAGAGGACTTGGCTAAATCAAGGTCTGCTGGGGGTGGGGGGCGGTTGGGAACAAACCTTTGGTAAAATGACTGCAGTGAGAAAAACAAAAATGGCTCAGTGAGAGTTCACTCCAGATCTCTCTTGGAGAGAGAATCAAGACTAGTGGAGAGATCCTTAGGAACGTGACCTCTGCCACCAGCAAGAAAGAGTATGTATGGAGTGCTTGCTTTGTCTCATTCACTCTCCCAACAACTGTATGAAGTCTGTGGTACCATCTCTCTCATCTCGTGAATGAAGATAGCCAAGCTTTCGAGTGGTTAATCGGCATTCCCAGCCGTCACCTTCCTGCTCTGTGGGCCATTTAGGCCAGCCACCTTGCAAGAACCAAGCAACATGCCAGAACGTGTTAAAATGACATAATAGAATAAGTCTGGTTCCCCAGGATCATCAGAACTGCTTTCCGAGTGTCCAAAACACTACCAATTGGAATGAGCTTCCCCTGTGCCTCCCTGTCCGCTGCCACTTGATCTAGACCCAGTAGTTCCACCAAATCCATCCTGCCATGTGGGAGTCTGACAGGTGTCCTGCTGCCTTTGGCAGTGGGGAGATGAGTTGATGATAAGAGAAGATAAAATGCATGAAATAATAACACAGATGAGACGAGGGCAAATACAGTAAGGCGGGATGTTGGGGGAGAGAAACAGAATGCCTTTTGTTTAGGAATCATACCGCCACCTGAGCGGTTCTGAGAATGCACACCACTCTCTAGACAACATATGTGATTTGAACCTGGGCCCACATTTTATGATGGAAGAGGAGAAAGATGTGAATAACAGCAACATTTTTTATTGGGGAAAAAACCGTGAATAACAGCAACATTTTTTTATTGGGGAAACAATGTGAATAACTACAACATTTTTTTATTGAGGGGGGGTGGGAAAACCTTAAAACTATGGGGACTATTTGAATAGGGATTGTCAAAACATTTGAAATTCTGAGTATATACAGGGTTTCCTAACTGGGGTGGGGGGTTTGCTGAGGTTGAATTCTCTGGCCTCTAAGGAAGCAGTGCTTCTTTGTTTCAAGCACACCAGGGTCCTTGTAGGCCACGTCAGGGCGCCTTCTCCGCCGCAGGCAGGAGACCATCCGCTTTCTGAACCATCGGACAATGGATCGGACATTCAGACAAGATGTGGTCCCTGAGTGGGACCCCTCCGTTGACTGCCCTGAGGAGACTGAGCGGGTGTCTTCAGTGTCTCTCTCCTGGCTTATCATCTGGCAAGAGAAGGAGGATGAGTTAGAAACGTGTAATGTCAGCAGCAATGAAGTCAGTATGTGTTCATTTAGGGAAATCCATTTCTTGTTTTCACTTACCCATTTAGCCCACCTGTAACTGTAACCTTTTAAGTACTCATTAATCATGAGACAGTCAGACAGACACACAGATACACACACACTTTTGTTTTGTAAATATTATCATTAGTCCTCCTCTTTGTTCCTCCCCCTCCCTTGTGTTCTCTCAGTGCTCCTTGTCATTTTCCTTATACCTCCTTCCCCAGCTCTTTCCCTTGCTGCCGTCCATCTGTCATTGCCCATCTCTATGTGGACTGGGTTCTACCTCTGCTTCACAGCAGGTAGAATAAGTGAGTCCGTGCTGTCCATCCAACCTGGCACCCCCACTGGGCCTATCCCTTGCTCTGAAATCGAGGAGCTCCATGCTCACCTCAATAAGTTCATCTCCTCGCCTGGGTGAGATCTCTGGAAGCGGGATGATGTCTTCGGTATCTGGTAGTTTCCACCAGGGCCAGGCCTGACGAGCGTGATCACGTTCTTGACAAGTGAGCTGATCCAACTGGGGAGCGGCACTTGTGGATGCCTCTAGATCCTCATCCAGAGCAGAATCGGAAAGCGTTTGATCATCATCGTCATCGTCGCCGTCGTCATCATTATTGTCATCATCGTTGTTGTCGCCATCGGCATCGGCATGGTCACCGTGTTTGTCCTGGTCATCGTGTTTGTCCTGGTCATCATCTTCGTCGCCTTTCAGATCCTCTAGAAATGCATCAAGGTATCTCATTAGACCTTCCAGTTTCCAGAAATTCTGGTTTCCCCTCTCCTGCGGGTACTTGACCATCCTTTGGTAGACTCCATGTGGATCTGGAATAGCTGGTGAGTCCTCGTAGCGGGAGCCCAGATAATCCTCCACGACCTGGACGATGGGCAGCTCACAAAGCTGCTCTGAGCTGTCATAAATTTGTTCTCGCCTTTCCATGGGCAACCTGCTTCTTTCAGTCACCCATGTCTCTTGGACAGGAAAGAAGAAGCAGCAGGAAGAAACGTCTGTAGTCGAGCCTTCAGAGGAGTTACTGTCAGTCCAGTCGATGGTGTCCTCAGAGGGGGTATCGCCTCCAGAGAGGCTCATATTTGATTTGGATTTGTAAAATCCAAAAAGAAGTCTTCCTTGTCAGCGCAGTTGCTGCTGTACGATGTGTCTTTCGTGGTGCGCAAGTCCCAGTTCTGCCTCAATCTGGAAGCTTCAAGAGAAAAAAAACCCTTGACGTAAGATATCGGGAAGAGATCATGCACGTTAGCAATAATTCCCACTCCTCTTTCCGCTCGCAATACTTGCGCTCTGTCAGAAGCTCATCCTGTGTTTGCACCCCCCCCCCCCCCAGTCAAGGGCAGAAGGAGCAGGCCTTTCTATTTGCAGTGTCTAATGACCCTCTGTACTGAGCGTCTCCTCCTGTTCCCTCTCACACTTTGTCTTGTTTTAGTGGAAAGAGCTACGTGTTATTCAAGATAGTTGAACAAAATTTGAAAAATACAGGAAAGTGTGAGGTTGAAAATAAAAATCTGATGCCTCGATCCAGAGGAAATGAGAATGAGTACTATTCCTAGAAGAATTTGGTGGATTTCCTTATAATCTTTCCCTTTTCTTCACACACACATACTTGTATGAATGTACATTTTACATACATACACACACCCATATACATTTGGAGTCACATCAGTAGAGAGATTATTGAATGATAGCACAGCCAGCAAGAAACCCGTGTATGACTGTTGTGTAGTTCTTAACCCTGTTCTTATTAACGCTACTTCAGCCATCACTTATTAAAGACCATTAGGTTACATGTTCACGGGTCCTTAACATTGTCTTATTAATGTCAGTCAGTACCTTTTATCTATCAAACTCTGAGTGCCTCTGTCTTCATATTCCTATTTGTTGGATCAGTGGACCAAAGCTCACAAGTCTTCCGATAGTTGCTACTAAATTTCTTTCTAGAAAGTATGGCTGTTTCAATGCCCATTCTCTCATCATCCAATGGCACCTTAATTCAGTATTTTCCTTTATGTGCCAGGCATGGAAGTGGGGAGAAGCACAGGCACAATGTCTGTCCCCCCCACCCCCTACGCGCGTGCACGCACCCGCATACACACACACACACACACACACACACACACACACACTCACATTGAAGATGAGTCTTGCTGAGATCTGCGTGCTGCCCACACAAAGAGATGCTGCCAAACCCAGTGGCATAAACGAGCTGTCTGAAGTCCTTCAGACCCTTCTTCGAAGTGGCTTTAAACACCAACTGTTAGAAGCCTGTGTTCTAAGACTATTGGCTAACATGGCTACCGTGGCAACAGAGGAACCTGTTGTCATAAGCAAGGAAGGAGTTAAAGGTATACAAACCCAAAAGGACCTATGCCTTTATTTTCAGTTATTTTTTGCATTACTGAGACCAAAATACATATTCAGAACAACTTAGAGGCGATACAGTTTATTTGGGGCTCAGGTTATCAGAGGTGTCAGCATATGAAAGGCCACCTTCTTTGCTCTGGGTTCACATTGAGGCGGCACATCATGGGGACAGGGCCCAGGATAGGAGAGGTACTCTACTGATGATGGGTTAGGAAGCTGACAGAGAGGAAGGGGCCCCAGGAAGAATAGCACTCTCAGGACACCCCTTCAGTAACCCACCACCTCCAGCCATGTCCCACTTGCCTACAGTAACCACTCAGTCGGACTGATGAGGTTGTAGCTCTCATAATCTACTCCTTTTCCTCTGAATATCATTGTAATAGCTTGAGCTTCTAGGGGACACCTCATATCCAGATCATAATATTCTGCCCCTGGTCCCTAATAGCTACTGTCCATTTCACAGATAAAGAAAGAAAAAAAAAAAAAAAAAAAAAAAAAAGAAAGTTCCTTTACAAGAGGCCCATCATTTTAGCAGATCAGCACTTGCCAAAAAGTCCCCTCTGAGACTCCAGGCAAGATCTTGACCGAGAGCACGTGTAAAATCAAAACCAAATTTCCTACATCCAGCATGCAGTGGCACGGAATAAATATTCCCCTTTGCAAAGGGAGGAATATGGTTGTGGCAAAATTAACCCAGTGTTGCACACTGGTCACCTGTTTCTGAGAAAATCATCTGGGATACGTGGTTGTAAGATGTTATTTCGAGAGGGCTTTCTCGGCCTTGCCCCTTTAACCTGGCTGGTTGCGTGCACATGGGCTCCATTTAGACTTACGTCTCTGTAGCCTCCAGGTTTTCTCAGCAGCCAGTCATGTGATTGGCATCTCTTAATTCCTGGTGTCTCCTTTCCAGCTTGAGCCTCAACCTTTCAGCTTCACACACGGGCTGCTTAGACGCAATCGGCAGGGCCTCTGGCTCTGCTACACTCTGGCCTCCCAGACCCTTCATTTGAAACCTGGGTAGAATTGTCCATTGCCCCCTAACCTGAGCATCTGCATTCCAGAAGAAGCAGTGCCACTTGAGTAAGGCCGAGTTCTGTTGCCAGCTTGCGCAATACGTCAGGCGCCTGGGATAATGACTGTTGCAGGTCCTGGGCAGCTGAACATGCTGAAAACAACTTCCCAGTCCCCTCTTTTGAAGCAGGTCACCCACATGATCTCTAAGAAATTTGCTTTCCTATACTCTGGACCTCTGGTGGGTATGGTCTTGCAAATTCCTGAGATGCCCTGCAGGTTTCCCATCCTGTCGTCCCTGTATATATAGTACTTCGCATCTCTTCCAGAGCTCAACAAACACACCTCCTCGGCCCCAGTGTTACACACATTTTTCTGGCCAAATGTTGGTTTTTTCCAATGCCCCGTAGCTCTGCTTTCTGCTCCCGATTCTCACAGTAAGCCAGGCTAAAAACTGCCTGCACCGTCCATGGCACTGACTGAATGTTGTGCTGTCTTGAGATTTCCTTTGTCAGATTAGTCCATCACTATTGAATTCAGCCTCACACAGTTCTCAGGGTGTGGGTGAAAGCTACCTATGCATATTTTAAATTTTTATTTATCTGCCAGAATATGGCAAATGTGGAAGTGGTTTGCAGGAGCAATTTTGAAAAGGTTAGAGCGACAGGGTGGAAATGCTTCAGAACGCTGTCGTCCAAGCTTAATGGGCAATACCGGTGTGAGCTCAGAAGCCCAGAATGCCAATAGGAACCGGTACCATGCTCACGAAGTTTCAGAAAGCACTGAGTTCCTGTTAGGAACTGGACTACAGTTCTGGAGGGCTGGCATACAGCACACAGCTTCAAGGCTGTCCGCCCTCTTCTGTGGTTCTTTCTACGCCATGGGCTGCTGGTTGTTTGACCACTGTCCCTCGCACTTTCCTTGCTGATGGCCATCACGGAATGAAATGGATCTTGACTGACTCACAGCTCCCCAGTGAGGCAGTCTGGCCCCTTTGTCATCCCTTTGCCACCTGGCCCCTGGACATCCCGGTGCAGTATTCAACACAGTCAAGGTAATTACCCCACGCAACGCCTCGCAAAGTTGCGTTTTGGATGTGCAACCCTTTGTGCATGGTGCGAACACTTATGGTCTATTCTCTTAGCGAGATGATAGTGTATGACGCTTGTAAGCATGGCCACCATGCTGTATGCCAGCCCTCCAGAACTTAGTGGTCTGAGGGTACCAGTTTGGCAATTTCAGAGAGCAGAGCAGGATAGCATCTCATTTTCAGTCCCCACAGTAGTGGGATCGTCCCTACAATACTCACATCTCTTTGTGAGAACCACTCTATTGGAGAAAAATCATTTGTAGCAGATCTTATGATAAAGGACATCAGTCTGGTGTTCACGGGCGAGGGGGGAGGAAGTGTGTGTGAACATACTGCTTGCAATTCATTTTATTTTCTGTACGTATGTGTTTTTTTTTTAATTTTTGAATTTGTTTCAGTTAGCTGTACATGACACTAGAATGCATTCATGCACATTGATAGAGCATACGTAGATGGGATGTAATTTCTCATTTTTCTGGGTGTACATGTTGCAGAATCATATTGGTCATGCAGTCACATATACATACAGTAATAATGTCTGTCTCATTCTACTATCTTTCCTTTCCTCACATCCGCTCCCCTTCCCTCCCATCACTTCCCTCTACCTAATCTAAGGGAACGCTATGTTTTTCCAGTGGGCCCACACCCCCTGCCTTGTTGTGAATTAGTAGCCACATATTATAGAAAAGATTTGGCCTTTAGTTTTGTGGGATTGGCTCATTTTGCTTAATATGATATTCTCCAACTATAACCATTTACTGGCAAATGCCATAATTTTACTCTTCTTTCAAGGCAAGTAAGATACCATTGAGTACATATACCACATTTTCTTGATCCATTGATTTATTGAGGAACACCTAGGTTGATTCCTCAGAAAATTGGGAACGGAACCATTATTTGACTCAGCTATTTCACTCCTTGGTTTATACCCAAGGACTTAAAATCTGCATAGTATAGTGATGCAGTCACATCAATGTTTATAGCAGCTCAGTTCACAATAGCTAGAGTATGTGTGGGGTTTTGATCGGTCATTCGTGTGCTAACTAGTATCTTGAATCACCAGTGGTCATGTTGATGTCTTTTTAAATACTGTCTATGTACAGAAGGTCTTTCAACCATTCGGGTTTTTTGGTTTGTTTGTTTGGTGTGTGTGTGTGTGTGTGTGTGTTGTAAATGAACACATATCTTTTTAAAATTTATTTTTATGTGGTGCTGAGGATTGAACCCAGTGCCTCACCCATGTGAGGCAGGCGCTCTACCACTGAGCTAGGGCCCCAGCCCTCGGCCATTCATTCTGTAAACCAACTATTTCTGCTAGGCATTGCTGGCATGAACCTCTTTTTAGCTTTGGTTGAATTCCTCAGGTTCTCTGGCCAGGCTGTTGCGGGGTGGAGCCAGTTCCTTTATTATTACCTAGGTGAGAATTAAATGCCAGTCATTTCAACCTTTGCCAGACATACACAGTTATAGATAGCCTTTCTTCTCTCAGTTCCGAAGTTCAGGGTCAGCATACTCCTTACTGAGTCTCATGGCGACTCTTGCAACACCAAATCCAGGCAACCTTTTGAACCTCATCCATGTCCCTTCTAGAATATTTTCTGCATTGCTTAAAAACAGTTGAAAAGAAGTGGCCACCACTGTGTACCCACCCGATGAGTGCCTGTCAAGTTCCTGGCCCTGTATCCTGCCACTTCTAGCAGCAGTAAGTACGTTTTTAACCCAGCCTTGCTTCATCTATGAAATGGAGATAATGGTGTCTTCTTTGCAGAGTGTTTTGGACTCCAGATGTTGGTGAAGTCAGGGAGCCAGCAGAAGGCGAGGAGGGTGTTTGAGTGAGCCAGTGAAATGGGTTGGCATTCTCAGAGAGGTGGAGAAGTGAGAAGTGTGGCTGGAAAGAGACTCGTCTGTGACCTTGAGCATGGACAGTATTTGCGGAAGGGCCCTGTCCTTTGATCTCTTCCAGACTTTGAAAATCAGTGTTCCCATGCTGCATTATTCTTTTCTACTACAGACTACTCTGACCCACCACCGTTTATAGTCCCGTGCTTACATGGTTTTAACTCATTTTTCAAAAAATCAATATTAACCCAAAGATACGGACATTTTTATCTATCTATCTATCTATCTATCTATCTATCTATCTATCTATCCATCCATCCATTTATGGGGTATGTTAAGCTGGCGAGTTATGTGGCATTCCCTTGTGCTCAGTGTATGTGCCAGTAAGGGAGGAAGGGAGGGAGGAGCTAAGGAAGTTGAAGTCGAGGAAAGAAAGGCCTTTGAGACTAAACGCTCATGGGCTTTTCCAATGAACAGTGAAGGTGTCTCACAGGCTGGTAGTCCAAGCTGGAAGAGGGCGACCTTTGAGGGAACCTGTGGTGAGCGAGGTAGAGGATGTGCATTGGTAACACAGGGAGAGTCAGCAAGCAGATGGAGTCCAGGCTTCCTCCAAGAAGTTGACCCGTGGGGACAATTTTCATGACGCTTGCAAAGGAATTTCAGAGAGAACCTTGCAGTGGGTTGAGAGAGGACTTGGCTAAATCAAGGTCTGCTGGGGGTGGGGGGCGGTTGGGAACAAACCTTTGGTAAAATGACTGCAGTGAGAAAAACAAAAATGGCTCAGTGAGAGTTCACTCCAGATCTCTCTTGGAGAGAGAATCAAGACTAGTGGAGAGATCCTTAGGAACGTGACCTCTGCCACCAGCAAGAAAGAGTATGTATGGAGTGCTTGCTTTGTCTCATTCACTCTCCCAACAACTGTATGAAGTCTGTGGTACCATCTCTCTCATCTCGTGAATGAAGATAGCCAAGCTTTCGAGTGGTTAATCGGCATTCCCAGCCGTCACCTTCCTGCTCTGTGGGCCATTTAGGCCAGCCACCTTGCAAGAACCAAGCAACATGCCAGAACGTGTTAAAATGACATAATAGAATAAGTCTGGTTCCCCAGGATCATCAGAACTGCTTTCCGAGTGTCCAAAACACTACCAATTGGAATGAGCTTCCCCTGTGCCTCCCTGTCCGCTGCCACTTGATCTAGACCCAGTAGTTCCACCAAATCCATCCTGCCATGTGGGAGTCTGACAGGTGTCCTGCTGCCTTTGGCAGTGGGGAGATGAGTTGATGATAAGAGAAGATAAAATGCATGAAATAATAACACAGATGAGACGAGGGCAAATACAGTAAGGCGGGATGTTGGGGGAGAGAAACAGAATGCCTTTTGTTTAGGAATCATACCGCCACCTGAGCGGTTCTGAGAATGCACACCACTCTCTAGACAACATATGTGATTTGAACCTGGGCCCACATTTTATGATGGAAGAGGAGAAAGATGTGAATAACAGCAACATTTTTTATTGGGGAAAAAACCGTGAATAACAGCAACATTTTTTTATTGGGGAAACAATGTGAATAACTACAACATTTTTTTATTGAGGGGGGGTGGGAAAACCTTAAAACTATGGGGACTATTTGAATAGGGATTGTCAAAACATTTGAAATTCTGAGTATATACAGGGTTTCCTAACTGGGGTGGGGGGTTTGCTGAGGTTGAATTCTCTGGCCTCTAAGGAAGCAGTGCTTCTTTGTTTCAAGCACACCAGGGTCCTTGTAGGCCACGTCAGGGCGCCTTCTCCGCCGCAGGCAGGAGACCATCCGCTTTCTGAACCATCGGACAATGGATCGGACATTCAGACAAGATGTGGTCCCTGAGTGGGACCCCTCCGTTGACTGCCCTGAGGAGACTGAGCGGGTGTCTTCAGTGTCTCTCTCCTGGCTTATCATCTGGCAAGAGAAGGAGGATGAGTTAGAAACGTGTAATGTCAGCAGCAATGAAGTCAGTATGTGTTCATTTAGGGAAATCCATTTCTTGTTTTCACTTACCCATTTAGCCCACCTGTAACTGTAACCTTTTAAGTACTCATTAATCATGAGACAGTCAGACAGACACACAGATACACACACACTTTTGTTTTGTAAATATTATCATTAGTCCTCCTCTTTGTTCCTCCCCCTCCCTTGTGTTCTCTCAGTGCTCCTTGTCATTTTCCTTATACCTCCTTCCCCAGCTCTTTCCCTTGCTGCCGTCCATCTGTCATTGCCCATCTCTATGTGGACTGGGTTCTACCTCTGCTTCACAGCAGGTAGAATAAGTGAGTCCGTGCTGTCCATCCAACCTGGCACCCCCACTGGGCCTATCCCTTGCTCTGAAATCGAGGAGCTCCATGCTCACCTCAATAAGTTCATCTCCTCGCCTGGGTGAGATCTCTGGAAGCGGGATGATGTCTTCGGTATCTGGTAGTTTCCACCAGGGCCAGGCCTGACGAGCGTGATCACGTTCTTGACAAGTGAGCTGATCCAACTGGGGAGCGGCACTTGTGGATGCCTCTAGATCCTCATCCAGAGCAGAATCGGAAAGCGTTTGATCATCATCGTCATCGTCGCCGTCGTCATCATTATTGTCATCATCGTTGTTGTCGCCATCGGCATCGGCATGGTCACCGTGTTTGTCCTGGTCATCGTGTTTGTCCTGGTCATCATCTTCGTCGCCTTTCAGATCCTCTAGAAATGCATCAAGGTATCTCATTAGACCTTCCAGTTTCCAGAAATTCTGGTTTCCCCTCTCCTGCGGGTACTTGACCATCCTTTGGTAGACTCCATGTGGATCTGGAATAGCTGGTGAGTCCTCGTAGCGGGAGCCCAGATAATCCTCCACGACCTGGACGATGGGCAGCTCACAAAGCTGCTCTGAGCTGTCATAAATTTGTTCTCGCCTTTCCATGGGCAACCTGCTTCTTTCAGTCACCCATGTCTCTTGGACAGGAAAGAAGAAGCAGCAGGAAGAAACGTCTGTAGTCGAGCCTTCAGAGGAGTTACTGTCAGTCCAGTCGATGGTGTCCTCAGAGGGGGTATCGCCTCCAGAGAGGCTCATATTTGATTTGGATTTGTAAAATCCAAAAAGAAGTCTTCCTTGTCAGCGCAGTTGCTGCTGTACGATGTGTCTTTCGTGGTGCGCAAGTCCCAGTTCTGCCTCAATCTGGAAGCTTCAAGAGAAAAAAAACCCTTGACGTAAGATATCGGGAAGAGATCATGCACGTTAGCAATAATTCCCACTCCTCTTTCCGCTCGCAATACTTGCGCTCTGTCAGAAGCTCATCCTGTGTTTGCACCCCCCCCCCCCCCAGTCAAGGGCAGAAGGAGCAGGCCTTTCTATTTGCAGTGTCTAATGACCCTCTGTACTGAGCGTCTCCTCCTGTTCCCTCTCACACTTTGTCTTGTTTTAGTGGAAAGAGCTACGTGTTATTCAAGATAGTTGAACAAAATTTGAAAAATACAGGAAAGTGTGAGGTTGAAAATAAAAATCTGATGCCTCGATCCAGAGGAAATGAGAATGAGTACTATTCCTAGAAGAATTTGGTGGATTTCCTTATAATCTTTCCCTTTTCTTCACACACACATACTTGTATGAATGTACATTTTACATACATACACACACCCATATACATTTGGAGTCACATCAGTAGAGAGATTATTGAATGATAGCACAGCCAGCAAGAAACCCGTGTATGACTGTTGTGTAGTTCTTAACCCTGTTCTTATTAACGCTACTTCAGCCATCACTTATTAAAGACCATTAGGTTACATGTTCACGGGTCCTTAACATTGTCTTATTAATGTCAGTCAGTACCTTTTATCTATCAAACTCTGAGTGCCTCTGTCTTCATATTCCTATTTGTTGGATCAGTGGACCAAAGCTCACAAGTCTTCCGATAGTTGCTACTAAATTTCTTTCTAGAAAGTATGGCTGTTTCAATGCCCATTCTCTCATCATCCAATGGCACCTTAATTCAGTATTTTCCTTTATGTGCCAGGCATGGAAGTGGGGAGAAGCACAGGCACAATGTCTGTCCCCCCCACCCCCTACGCGCGTGCACGCACCCGCATACACACACACACACACACACACACACACACACACACTCACATTGAAGATGAGTCTTGCTGAGATCTGCGTGCTGCCCACACAAAGAGATGCTGCCAAACCCAGTGGCATAAACGAGCTGTCTGAAGTCCTTCAGACCCTTCTTCGAAGTGGCTTTAAACACCAACTGTTAGAAGCCTGTGTTCTAAGACTATTGGCTAACATGGCTACCGTGGCAACAGAGGAACCTGTTGTCATAAGCAAGGAAGGAGTTAAAGGTATACAAACCCAAAAGGACCTATGCCTTTATTTTCAGTTATTTTTTGCATTACTGAGACCAAAATACATATTCAGAACAACTTAGAGGCGATACAGTTTATTTGGGGCTCAGGTTATCAGAGGTGTCAGCATATGAAAGGCCACCTTCTTTGCTCTGGGTTCACATTGAGGCGGCACATCATGGGGACAGGGCCCAGGATAGGAGAGGTACTCTACTGATGATGGGTTAGGAAGCTGACAGAGAGGAAGGGGCCCCAGGAAGAATAGCACTCTCAGGACACCCCTTCAGTAACCCACCACCTCCAGCCATGTCCCACTTGCCTACAGTAACCACTCAGTCGGACTGATGAGGTTGTAGCTCTCATAATCTACTCCTTTTCCTCTGAATATCATTGTAATAGCTTGAGCTTCTAGGGGACACCTCATATCCAGATCATAATATTCTGCCCCTGGTCCCTAATAGCTACTGTCCATTTCACAGATAAAGAAAGAAAAAAAAAAAAAAAAAAAAAAAAAAGAAAGTTCCTTTACAAGAGGCCCATCATTTTAGCAGGATCAGCACTTGCCAAAAGTCCCTCTGAGACTCCAGGCAAGATCTTGACCGAGAGCACGTGTAAAATCAAAACCAAATTTCCTACATCCAGCATGCAGTGGCACGGAATAAATATTCCCCTTTGCAAAGGGAGGAATATGGTTGTGGCAAAATTAACCCATTGTTGCACACTGGTCACCTGTTTTCTGAGAAAATCATCTGGGATACGTGGTTGTAAGATGTTATTTCGAGAGGGCTTTCTCGGCCTTGCCCCTTTAACCTGGCTGGTTGCGTGCACATGGGCTCCATTTAGACTTACGTCTCTGTAGCCTCCAGGTTTTCTCAGCAGCCAGTCATGTGATTGGCATCTCTTAATTCCTGGTGTCTCCTTTCCAGCTTGAGCCTCAACCTTTCAGCTTCACACACGGGCTGCTTAGACGCAATCGGCAGGGCCTCTGGCTCTGCTACACTCTGGCCTCCCAGACCCTTCATTTGAAACCTGGGTAGAATTGTCCATTGCCCCCTAACCTGAGCATCTGCATTCCAGAAGAAGCAGTGCCACTTGAGTAAGGCCGAGTTCTGTTGCCAGCTTGCGCAATACGTCAGGCGCCTGGGATAATGACTGTTGCAGGTCCTGGGCAGCTGAACATGCTGAAAACAACTTCCCAGTCCCCTCTTTTGAAGCAGGTCACCCACATGATCTCTAAGAAATTTGCTTTCCTATACTCTGGACCTCTGGTGGGTATGGTCTTGCAAATTCCTGAGATGCCCTGCAGGTTTCCCATCCTGTCGTCCCTGTATATATAGTACTTCGCATCTCTTCCAGAGCTCAACAAACACACCTCCTCGGCCCCAGTGTTACACACATTTTTCTGGCCAAATGTTGGTTTTTTCCAATGCCCCGTAGCTCTGCTTTCTGCTCCCGATTCTCACAGTAAGCCAGGCTAAAAACTGCCTGCACCGTCCATGGCACTGACTGAATGTTGTGCTGTCTTGAGATTTCCTTTGTCAGATTAGTCCATCACTATTGAATTCAGCCTCACACAGTTCTCAGGGTGTGGGTGAAAGCTACCTATGCATATTTTAAATTTTTATTTATCTGCCAGAATATGGCAAATGTGGAAGTGGTTTGCAGGAGCAATTTTGAAAAGGTTAGAGCGACAGGGTGGAAATGCTTCAGAACGCTGTCGTCCAAGCTTAATGGGCAATACCGGTGTGAGCTCAGAAGCCCAGAATGCCAATAGGAACCGGTACCATGCTCACGAAGTTTCAGAAAGCACTGAGTTCCTGTTAGGAACTGGACTACAGTTCTGGAGGGCTGGCATACAGCACACAGCTTCAAGGCTGTCCGCCCTCTTCTGTGGTTCTTTCTACGCCATGGGCTGCTGGTTGTTTGACCACTGTCCCTCGCACTTTCCTTGCTGATGGCCATCACGGAATGAAATGGATCTTGACTGACTCACAGCTCCCCAGTGAGGCAGTCTGGCCCCTTTGTCATCCCTTTGCCACCTGGCCCCTGGACATCCCGGTGCAGTATTCAACACAGTCAAGGTAATTACCCCACGCAACGCCTCGCAAAGTTGCGTTTTGGATGTGCAACCCTTTGTGCATGGTGCGAACACTTATGGTCTATTCTCTTAGCGAGATGATAGTGTATGACGCTTGTAAGCATGGCCACCATGCTGTATGCCAGCCCTCCAGAACTTAGTGGTCTGAGGGTACCAGTTTGGCAATTTCAGAGAGCAGAGCAGGATAGCATCTCATTTTCAGTCCCCACAGTAGTGGGATCGTCCCTACAATACTCACATCTCTTTGTGAGAACCACTCTATTGGAGAAAAATCATTTGTAGCAGATCTTATGATAAAGGACATCAGTCTGGTGTTCACGGGCGAGGGGGGAGGAAGTGTGTGTGAACATACTGCTTGCAATTCATTTTATTTTCTGTACGTATGTGTTTTTTTTTTAATTTTTGAATTTGTTTCAGTTAGCTGTACATGACACTAGAATGCATTCATGCACATTGATAGAGCATACGTAGATGGGATGTAATTTCTCATTTTTCTGGGTGTACATGTTGCAGAATCATATTGGTCATGCAGTCACATATACATACAGTAATAATGTCTGTCTCATTCTACTATCTTTCCTTTCCTCACATCCGCTCCCCTTCCCTCCCATCACTTCCCTCTACCTAATCTAAGGGAACGCTATGTTTTTCCAGTGGGCCCACACCCCCTGCCTTGTTGTGAATTAGTAGCCACATATTATAGAAAAGATTTGGCCTTTAGTTTTGTGGGATTGGCTCATTTTGCTTAATATGATATTCTCCAACTATAACCATTTACTGGCAAATGCCATAATTTTACTCTTCTTTCAAGGCAAGTAAGATACCATTGAGTACATATACCACATTTTCTTGATCCATTGATTTATTGAGGAACACCTAGGTTGATTCCTCAGAAAATTGGGAACGGAACCATTATTTGACTCAGCTATTTCACTCCTTGGTTTATACCCAAGGACTTAAAATCTGCATAGTATAGTGATGCAGTCACATCAATGTTTATAGCAGCTCAGTTCACAATAGCTAGAGTATGTGTGGGGTTTTGATCGGTCATTCGTGTGCTAACTAGTATCTTGAATCACCAGTGGTCATGTTGATGTCTTTTTAAATACTGTCTATGTACAGAAGGTCTTTCAACCATTCGGGTTTTTTGGTTTGTTTGTTTGGTGTGTGTGTGTGTGTGTGTGTGTTGTAAATGAACACATATCTTTTTAAAATTTATTTTTATGTGGTGCTGAGGATTGAACCCAGTGCCTCACCCATGTGAGGCAGGCGCTCTACCACTGAGCTAGGGCCCCAGCCCTCGGCCATTCATTCTGTAAACCAACTATTTCTGCTAGGCATTGCTGGCATGAACCTCTTTTTAGCTTTGGTTGAATTCCTCAGGTTCTCTGGCCAGGCTGTTGCGGGGTGGAGCCAGTTCCTTTATTATTACCTAGGTGAGAATTAAATGCCAGTCATTTCAACCTTTGCCAGACATACACAGTTATAGATAGCCTTTCTTCTCTCAGTTCCGAAGTTCAGGGTCAGCATACTCCTTACTGAGTCTCATGGCGACTCTTGCAACACCAAATCCAGGCAACCTTTTGAACCTCATCCATGTCCCTTCTAGAATATTTTCTGCATTGCTTAAAAACAGTTGAAAGAAGTGGCCACCACTGTGTACCCACCCGATGAGTGCCTGTCAAGTTCCTGGCCCTGTATCCTGCCACTTCTAGCAGCAGTAAGTACGTTTTTAACCCAGCCTTGCTTCATCTATGAATGGAGATAATGGTGTCTTCTTTGCAGAGTGTTTTGGACTCCAGATGTTGGTGAAGTCAGGAGCCAGCAGAAGGCGAGGAGGGTGTTTGAGTGAGCCAGTGAAATGGGTTGGCATTCTCAGAGAGGTGGAGAAGTGAGAAGTGTGGCTGGAAAGAGACTCGTCTGTGACCTTGAGCATGGACAGTATTTGCGGAAGGGGCCTGTCCTTTGATCTCTTCCAGACTTTGAAAATCAGTGTTCCCATGCTGCATTATTCTTTTCTACTACAGACTACTCTGACCCACCACCGTTTATAGTCCCGGCTTACATGGTTTTAACTCATTTTTCAAAAAATCAATATTAACCCAAAGATACGGACATTTTTCTATCTATCTATCTATCTATCTATCTATCATCTATCTCTATCCATCCATCCATTTATGGGGTATGTTAAGCTGGCGAGTTATGTGGCATTCCCTTGTGCTCAGTGTATGTGCCAGTAAGGGAGGAAGGGAGGGAGGAGCTAAGAAGTTGAAGTCGAGGAAAGAAAGGCCTTTGAGACTAAACGCTCATGGGCTTTTCCAATGAACAGTGAAGGTGTCTCACAGGCTGGTAGTCCAAGCTGGAAGAGGGCGACCTTGAGGGAACCTGTGGTGAGCGAGGCAGAGGATGTGCATTGGTAACACAGGGAGAGTCAGCAAGCAGATGGAGTCCAGGCTTCCTCCAAGAAGTTGACCCCGTGGGGACAATTTTCATGACGCTTGCAAAGGAATTTCAGAGAGAACCTTGCAGTTGGGTTGAGAGAGGACTTGGCTAAATCAAGTCTGCTGGGGGTGGGGGCGGTTGGGAACAAACCTTTGGTAAAATGACTGCAGTGAGAAAAACAAAAATGGCTCAGTGAGAGTTCACTCCAGATCTCTCTTGGAGAGAGAATCAAGACTAGTGGAGAGATCCTTAGGAACGTGACCTCTGCCACCAGCAAGAAAGAGTATGTATGGAGTGCTTGCTTTGTCTCATTCACTCTCCCAACAACTGTATGAAGTCTGTGGTACCATCTCTCTCATCTCGTGAATGAAGATAGCCAAGCTTTCGAGTGGTTAATCGGCATTCCCAGCCGTCACCTTCCTGCTCTGTGGGCCATTTAGGCCAGCCACCTTGCAAGAACCAAGCAACATGCCAGAACGTGTTAAAATGACATAATAGAATAAGTCTGGTTCCCCAGGATCATCAGAACTGCTTTCCGAGTGTCCAAAACACTACCAATTGGAATGAGCTTCCCCTGTGCCTCCTGTCCGCTGCCACTTGATCTAGACCCAGTAGTTCCACCAAACCATCCTGCCATGTGGGAGTCTGACAGGTGTCCTGCTGCCTTTGGCAGTGGGGAGATGAGTTGATGATAAGAGAAGATAAAATGCATGAAATAATAACACAGATGAGACGAGGGCAAATACAGTAAGGCGGATGTTGGGGGAGAGAAACAGAATGCCTTTGTTTAGGAATCATACCGCCACCTGAGCGGTTCTGAGAATGCACACCACTCTCTAGACAACATATGTGATTTGAACCTGGGCCCACATTTTATGATGGAAGAGGAGAAAGATGTGAATAACAGCAACATTTTTTATTGGGGAAAAAACCGTGAATAACAGCAACATTTTTTTATTGGGGAAACAATGTGAATAACTACAACATTTTTTTATTGAGGGGGGGTGGGAAAACCTTAAAACTATGGGGACTATTTGAATAGGGATTGTCAAAACATTTGAAATTCTGAGTATATACAGGGTTTCCTAACTGGGGTGGGGGGTTTGCTGAGGTTGAATTCTCTGGCCTCTAAGGAAGCAGTGCTTCTTTGTTTCAAGCACACCAGGGTCCTTGTAGGCCACGTCAGGGCGCCTTCTCCGCCGCAGGCAGGAGACCATCCGCTTTCTGAACCATCGGACAATGGATCGGACATTCAGACAAGATGTGGTCCCTGAGTGGGACCCCTCCGTTGACTGCCCTGAGGAGACTGAGCGGGTGTCTTCAGTGTCTCTCTCCTGGCTTATCATCTGGCAAGAGAAGGAGGATGAGTTAGAAACGTGTAATGTCAGCAGCAATGAAGTCAGTATGTGTTCATTTAGGGAAATCCATTTCTTGTTTTCACTTACCCATTTAGCCCACCTGTAACTGTAACCTTTTAAGTACTCATTAATCATGAGACAGTCAGACAGACACACAGATACACACACACTTTTGTTTTGTAAATATTATCATTAGTCCTCCTCTTTGTTCCTCCCCCTCCCTTGTGTTCTCTCAGTGCTCCTTGTCATTTTCCTTATACCTCCTTCCCCAGCTCTTTCCCTTGCTGCCGTCCATCTGTCATTGCCCATCTCTATGTGGACTGGGTTCTACCTCTGCTTCACAGCAGGTAGAATAAGTGAGTCCGTGCTGTCCATCCAACCTGGCACCCCCACTGGGCCTATCCCTTGCTCTGAAATCGAGGAGCTCCATGCTCACCTCAATAAGTTCATCTCCTCGCCTGGGTGAGATCTCTGGAAGCGGGATGATGTCTTCGGTATCTGGTAGTTTCCACCAGGGCCAGGCCTGACGAGCGTGATCACGTTCTTGACAAGTGAGCTGATCCAACTGGGGAGCGGCACTTGTGGATGCCTCTAGATCCTCATCCAGAGCAGAATCGGAAAGCGTTTGATCATCATCGTCATCGTCGCCGTCGTCATCATTATTGTCATCATCGTTGTTGTCGCCATCGGCATCGGCATGGTCACCGTGTTTGTCCTGGTCATCGTGTTTGTCCTGGTCATCATCTTCGTCGCCTTTCAGATCCTCTAGAAATGCATCAAGGTATCTCATTAGACCTTCCAGTTTCCAGAAATTCTGGTTTCCCCTCTCCTGCGGGTACTTGACCATCCTTTGGTAGACTCCATGTGGATCTGGAATAGCTGGTGAGTCCTCGTAGCGGGAGCCCAGATAATCCTCCACGACCTGGACGATGGGCAGCTCACAAAGCTGCTCTGAGCTGTCATAAATTTGTTCTCGCCTTTCCATGGGCAACCTGCTTCTTTCAGTCACCCATGTCTCTTGGACAGGAAAGAAGAAGCAGCAGGAAGAAACGTCTGTAGTCGAGCCTTCAGAGGAGTTACTGTCAGTCCAGTCGATGGTGTCCTCAGAGGGGGTATCGCCTCCAGAGAGGCTCATATTTGATTTGGATTTGTAAAATCCAAAAAGAAGTCTTCCTTGTCAGCGCAGTTGCTGCTGTACGATGTGTCTTTCGTGGTGCGCAAGTCCCAGTTCTGCCTCAATCTGGAAGCTTCAAGAGAAAAAAAACCCTTGACGTAAGATATCGGGAAGAGATCATGCACGTTAGCAATAATTCCCACTCCTCTTTCCGCTCGCAATACTTGCGCTCTGTCAGAAGCTCATCCTGTGTTTGCACCCCCCCCCCCCCCCAGTCAAGGGCAGAAGGAGCAGGCCTTTCTATTTGCAGTGTCTAATGACCCTCTGTACTGAGCGTCTCCTCCTGTTCCCTCTCACACTTTGTCTTGTTTTAGTGGAAAGAGCTACGTGTTATTCAAGATAGTTGAACAAAATTTGAAAAATACAGGAAAGTGTGAGGTTGAAAATAAAAATCTGATGCCTCGATCCAGAGGAAATGAGAATGAGTACTATTCCTAGAAGAATTTGGTGGATTTCCTTATAATCTTTCCCTTTTCTTCACACACACATACTTGTATGAATGTACATTTTACATACATACACACACCCATATACATTTGGAGTCACATCAGTAGAGAGATTATTGAATGATAGCACAGCCAGCAAGAAACCCGTGTATGACTGTTGTGTAGTTCTTAACCCTGTTCTTATTAACGCTACTTCAGCCATCACTTATTAAAGACCATTAGGTTACATGTTCACGGGTCCTTAACATTGTCTTATTAATGTCAGTCAGTACCTTTTATCTATCAAACTCTGAGTGCCTCTGTCTTCATATTCCTATTTGTTGGATCAGTGGACCAAAGCTCACAAGTCTTCCGATAGTTGCTACTAAATTTCTTTCTAGAAAGTATGGCTGTTTCAATGCCCATTCTCTCATCATCCAATGGCACCTTAATTCAGTATTTTCCTTTATGTGCCAGGCATGGAAGTGGGGAGAAGCACAGGCACAATGTCTGTCCCCCCCACCCCCTACGCGCGTGCACGCACCCGCATACACACACACACACACACACACACACACACACTCACATTGAAGATGAGTCTTGCTGAGATCTGCGTGCTGCCCACACAAAGAGATGCTGCCAAACCCAGTGGCATAAACGAGCTGTCTGAAGTCCTTCAGACCCTTCTTCGAAGTGGCTTTAAACACCAACTGTTAGAAGCCTGTGTTCTAAGACTATTGGCTAACATGGCTACCGTGGCAACAGAGGAACCTGTTGTCATAAGCAAGGAAGGAGTTAAAGGTATACAAACCCAAAAGGACCTATGCCTTTATTTTCAGTTATTTTTTGCATTACTGAGACCAAAATACATATTCAGAACAACTTAGAGGCGATACAGTTTATTTGGGGCTCAGGTTATCAGAGGTGTCAGCATATGAAAGGCCACCTTCTTTGCTCTGGGTTCACATTGAGGCGGCACATCATGGGGACAGGGCCCAGGATAGGAGAGGTACTCTACTGATGATGGGTTAGGAAGCTGACAGAGAGGAAGGGGCCCCAGGAAGAATAGCACTCTCAGGACACCCCTTCAGTAACCCACCACCTCCAGCCATGTCCCACTTGCCTACAGTAACCACTCAGTCGGACTGATGAGGTTGTAGCTCTCATAATCTACTCCTTTTCCTCTGAATATCATTGTAATAGCTTGAGCTTCTAGGGGACACCTCATATCCAGATCATAATATTCTGCCCCTGGTCCCTAATAGCTACTGTCCATTTCACAGATAAAGAAAGAAAAAAAAAAAAAAAAAAAAAAAAAGAAAGTTCCTTTACAAGAGGCCCATCATTTTAGCAGATCAGCACTTGCCAAAAAGTCCCCTCTGAGACTCCAGGCAAGATCTTGACCGAGAGCACGTGTAAAATCAAAACCAAATTTCCTACATCCAGCATGCAGTGGCACGGAATAAATATTCCCCTTTGCAAAGGGAGGAATATGGTTGTGGCAAAATTAACCCAGTGTTGCACACTGGTCACCTGTTTCTGAGAAAATCATCTGGGATACGTGGTTGTAAGATGTTATTTCGAGAGGGCTTTCTCGGCCTTGCCCCTTTAACCTGGCTGGTTGCGTGCACATGGGCTCCATTTAGACTTACGTCTCTGTAGCCTCCAGGTTTTCTCAGCAGCCAGTCATGTGATTGGCATCTCTTAATTCCTGGTGTCTCCTTTCCAGCTTGAGCCTCAACCTTTCAGCTTCACACACGGGCTGCTTAGACGCAATCGGCAGGGCCTCTGGCTCTGCTACACTCTGGCCTCCCAGACCCTTCATTTGAAACCTGGGTAGAATTGTCCATTGCCCCCTAACCTGAGCATCTGCATTCCAGAAGAAGCATTGCCACTTGAGTAAGGCCGAGTTCTGTTGCCAGCTTGCGCAATACGTCAGGCGCCTGGGATAATGACTGTTGCAGGTCCTGGGCAGCTGAACATGCTGAAAACAACTTCCCAGTCCCCTCTTTTGAAGCAGGTCACCCACATGATCTCTAAGAAATTTGCTTTCCTATACTCTGGACCTCTGGTGGGTATGGTCTTGCAAATTCCTGAGATGCCCTGCAGGTTTCCCATCCTGTCGTCCCTGTATATATAGTACTTCGCATCTCTTCCAGAGCTCAACAAACACACCTCCTCGGCCCCAGTGTTACACACATTTTTCTGGCCAAATGTTGGTTTTTTCCAATGCCCCGTAGCTCTGCTTTCTGCTCCCGATTCTCACAGTAAGCCAGGCTAAAAACTGCCTGCACCGTCCATGGCACTGACTGAATGTTGTGCTGTCTTGAGATTTCCTTTGTCAGATTAGTCCATCACTATTGAATTCAGCCTCACACAGTTCTCAGGGTGTGGGTGAAAGCTACCTATGCATATTTTAAATTTTTATTTATCTGCCAGAATATGGCAAATGTGGAAGTGGTTTGCAGGAGCAATTTTGAAAAGGTTAGAGCGACAGGGTGGAAATGCTTCAGAACGCTGTCGTCCAAGCTTAATGGGCAATACCGGTGTGAGCTCAGAAGCCCAGAATGCCAATAGGAACCGGTACCATGCTCACGAAGTTTCAGAAAGCACTGAGTTCCTGTTAGGAACTGGACTACAGTTCTGGAGGGCTGGCATACAGCACACAGCTTCAAGGCTGTCCGCCCTCTTCTGTGGTTCTTTCTACGCCATGGGCTGCTGGTTGTTTGACCACTGTCCCTCGCACTTTCCTTGCTGATGGCCATCACGGAATGAAATGGATCTTGACTGACTCACAGCTCCCCAGTGAGGCAGTCTGGCCCCTTTGTCATCCCTTTGCCACCTGGCCCCTGGACATCCCGGTGCAGTATTCAACACAGTCAAGGTAATTACCCCACGCAACGCCTCGCAAAGTTGCGTTTTGGATGTGCAACCCTTTGTGCATGGTGCGAACACTTATGGTCTATTCTCTTAGCGAGATGATAGTGTATGACGCTTGTAAGCATGGCCACCATGCTGTATGCCAGCCCTCCAGAACTTAGTGGTCTGAGGGTACCAGTTTGGCAATTTCAGAGAGCAGAGCAGGATAGCATCTCATTTTCAGTCCCCACAGTAGTGGGATCGTCCCTACAATACTCACATCTCTTTGTGAGAACCACTCTATTGGAGAAAAATCATTTGTAGCAGATCTTATGATAAAGGACATCAGTCTGGTGTTCACGGGCGAGGGGGGAGGAAGTGTGTGTGAACATACTGCTTGCAATTCATTTTATTTTCTGTACGTATGTGTTTTTTTTTTAATTTTTGAATTTGTTTCAGTTAGCTGTACATGACACTAGAATGCATTCATGCACATTGATAGAGCATACGTAGATGGGATGTAATTTCTCATTTTTCTGGGTGTACATGTTGCAGAATCATATTGGTCATGCAGTCACATATACATACAGTAATAATGTCTGTCTCATTCTACTATCTTTCCTTTCCTCACATCCGCTCCCC
Organism: Ictidomys tridecemlineatus; assembly: GCF_052094955.1. NCBI lineage: Eukaryota > Metazoa > Chordata > Mammalia > Rodentia > Sciuridae > Ictidomys > Ictidomys tridecemlineatus. Next base: position 81,738,400 of record NC_135482.1, on the reverse strand, counting down.
TTCCCTCCCATCACTTCCCTCTACCTAATCTAAGGGAACGCTATGTTTTTCCAGTGGGCCCACACCCCCTGCCTTGTTGTGAATTAGTAGCCACATATTATAGAAAAGATTTGGCCTTTAGTTTTGTGGGATTGGCTCATTTTGCTTAATATGATATTCTCCAACTATAACCATTTACTGGCAAATGCCATAATTTTACTCTTCTTTCAAGGCAAGTAAGATACCATTGAGTACATATACCACATTTTCTTGATCCATTGATTTATTGAGGAACACCTAGGTTGATTCCTCAGAAAATTGGGAACGGAACCATTATTTGACTCAGCTATTTCACTCCTTGGTTTATACCCAAGGACTTAAAATCTGCATAGTATAGTGATGCAGTCACATCAATGTTTATAGCAGCTCAGTTCACAATAGCTAGAGTATGTGTGGGGTTTTGATCGGTCATTCGTGTGCTAACTAGTATCTTGAATCACCAGTGGTCATGTTGATGTCTTTTTAAATACTGTCTATGTACAGAAGGTCTTTCAACCATTCGGGTTTTTTGGTTTGTTTGTTTGGTGTGTGTGTGTGTGTGTGTGTGTTGTAAATGAACACATATCTTTTTAAAATTTATTTTTATGTGGTGCTGAGGATTGAACCCAGTGCCTCACCCATGTGAGGCAGGCGCTCTACCACTGAGCTAGGGCCCCAGCCCTCGGCCATTCATTCTGTAAACCAACTATTTCTGCTAGGCATTGCTGGCATGAACCTCTTTTTAGCTTTGGTTGAATTCCTCAGGTTCTCTGGCCAGGCTGTTGCGGGGTGGAGCCAGTTCCTTTATTATTACCTAGGTGAGAATTAAATGCCAGTCATTTCAACCTTTGCCAGACATACACAGTTATAGATAGCCTTTCTTCTCTCAGTTCCGAAGTTCAGGGTCAGCATACTCCTTACTGAGTCTCATGGCGACTCTTGCAACACCAAATCCAGGCAACCTTTTGAACCTCATCCATGTCCCTTCTAGAATATTTTCTGCATTGCTTAAAAACAGTTGAAAAGAAGTGGCCACCACTGTGTACCCACCCGATGAGTGCCTGTCAAGTTCCTGGCCCTGTATCCTGCCACTTCTAGCAGCAGTAAGTACGTTTTTAACCCAGCCTTGCTTCATCTATGAAATGGAGATAATGGTGTCTTCTTTGCAGAGTGTTTTGGACTCCAGATGTTGGTGAAGTCAGGGAGCCAGCAGAAGGCGAGGAGGGTGTTTGAGTGAGCCAGTGAAATGGGTTGGCATTCTCAGAGAGGTGGAGAAGTGAGAAGTGTGGCTGGAAAGAGACTCGTCTGTGACCTTGAGCATGGACAGTATTTGCGGAAGGGCCCTGTCCTTTGATCTCTTCCAGACTTTGAAAATCAGTGTTCCCATGCTGCATTATTCTTTTCTACTACAGACTACTCTGACCCACCACCGTTTATAGTCCCGTGCTTACATGGTTTTAACTCATTTTTCAAAAAATCAATATTAACCCAAAGATACGGACATTTTTATCTATCTATCTATCTATCTATCTATCTATCTATCTATCCATCCATCCATCCATCTATTTATGGGGTATGTTAAGCTGGCGAGTTATGTGGCATTCCCTTGTGCTCAGTGTATGTGCCAGTAAGGGAGGAAGGGAGGGAGGAGCTAAGGAAGTTGAAGTCGAGGAAAGAAAGGCCTTTGAGACTAAACGCTCATGGGCTTTTCCAATGAACAGTGAAGGTGTCTCACAGGCTGGTAGTCCAAGCTGGAAGAGGGCGACCTTTGAGGGAACCTGTGGTGAGCGAGGCAGAGGATGTGCATTGGTAACACAGGGAGAGTCAGCAAGCAGATGGAGTCCAGGCTTCCTCCAAGAAGTTGACCCGTGGGGACAATTTTCATGACGCTTGCAAAGGAATTTCAGAGAGAACCTTGCAGTGGGTTGAGAGAGGACTTGGCTAAATCAAGGTCTGCTGGGGGTGGGGGGCGGTTGGGAACAAACCTTTGGTAAAATGACTGCAGTGAGAAAAACAAAAATGGCTCAGTGAGAGTTCACTCCAGATCTCTCTTGGAGAGAGAATCAAGACTAGTGGAGAGATCCTTAGGAACGTGACCTCTGCCACCAGCAAGAAAGAGTATGTATGGAGTGCTTGCTTTGTCTCATTCACTCTCCCAACAACTGTATGAAGTCTGTGGTACCATCTCTCTCATCTCGTGAATGAAGATAGCCAAGCTTTCGAGTGGTTAATCGGCATTCCCAGCCGTCACCTTCCTGCTCTGTGGGCCATTTAGGCCAGCCACCTTGCAAGAACCAAGCAACATGCCAGAACGTGTTAAAATGACATAATAGAATAAGTCTGGTTCCCCAGGATCATCAGAACTGCTTTCCGAGTGTCCAAAACACTACCAATTGGAATGAGCTTCCCCTGTGCCTCCCTGTCCGCTGCCACTTGATCTAGACCCAGTAGTTCCACCAAATCCATCCTGCCATGTGGGAGTCTGACAGGTGTCCTGCTGCCTTTGGCAGTGGGGAGATGAGTTGATGATAAGAGAAGATAAAATGCATGAAATAATAACACAGATGAGACGAGGGCAAATACAGTAAGGCGGGATGTTGGGGGAGAGAAACAGAATGCCTTTTGTTTAGGAATCATACCGCCACCTGAGCGGTTCTGAGAATGCACACCACTCTCTAGACAACATATGTGATTTGAACCTGGGCCCACATTTTATGATGGAAGAGGAGAAAGATGTGAATAACAGCAACATTTTTTATTGGGGAAAAAACCGTGAATAACAGCAACATTTTTTTATTGGGGAAACAATGTGAATAACTACAACATTTTTTTATTGAGGGGGGGTGGGAAAACCTTAAAACTATGGGGACTATTTGAATAGGGATTGTCAAAACATTTGAAATTCTGAGTATATACAGGGTTTCCTAACTGGGGTGGGGGGTTTGCTGAGGTTGAATTCTCTGGCCTCTAAGGAAGCAGTGCTTCTTTGTTTCAAGCACACCAGGGTCCTTGTAGGCCACGTCAGGGCGCCTTCTCCGCCGCAGGCAGGAGACCATCCGCTTTCTGAACCATCGGACAATGGATCGGACATTCAGACAAGATGTGGTCCCTGAGTGGGACCCCTCCGTTGACTGCCCTGAGGAGACTGAGCGGGTGTCTTCAGTGTCTCTCTCCTGGCTTATCATCTGGCAAGAGAAGGAGGATGAGTTAGAAACGTGTAATGTCAGCAGCAATGAAGTCAGTATGTGTTCATTTAGGGAAATCCATTTCTTGTTTTCACTTACCCATTTAGCCCACCTGTAACTGTAACCTTTTAAGTACTCATTAATCATGAGACAGTCAGACAGACACACAGATACACACACACTTTTGTTTTGTAAATATTATCATTAGTCCTCCTCTTTGTTCCTCCCCCTCCCTTGTGTTCTCTCAGTGCTCCTTGTCATTTTCCTTATACCTCCTTCCCCAGCTCTTTCCCTTGCTGCCGTCCATCTGTCATTGCCCATCTCTATGTGGACTGGGTTCTACCTCTGCTTCACAGCAGGTAGAATAAGTGAGTCCGTGCTGTCCATCCAACCTGGCACCCCCACTGGGCCTATCCCTTGCTCTGAAATCGAGGAGCTCCATGCTCACCTCAATAAGTTCATCTCCTCGCCTGGGTGAGATCTCTGGAAGCGGGATGATGTCTTCGGTATCTGGTAGTTTCCACCAGGGCCAGGCCTGACGAGCGTGATCACGTTCTTGACAAGTGAGCTGATCCAACTGGGGAGCGGCACTTGTGGATGCCTCTAGATCCTCATCCAGAGCAGAATCGGAAAGCGTTTGATCATCATCGTCATCGTCGCCGTCGTCATCATTATTGTCATCATCGTTGTTGTCGCCATCGGCATCGGCATGGTCACCGTGTTTGTCCTGGTCATCGTGTTTGTCCTGGTCATCATCTTCGTCGCCTTTCAGATCCTCTAGAAATGCATCAAGGTATCTCATTAGACCTTCCAGTTTCCAGAAATTCTGGTTTCCCCTCTCCTGCGGGTACTTGACCATCCTTTGGTAGACTCCATGTGGATCTGGAATAGCTGGTGAGTCCTCGTAGCGGGAGCCCAGATAATCCTCCACGACCTGGACGATGGGCAGCTCACAAAGCTGCTCTGAGCTGTCATAAATTTGTTCTCGCCTTTCCATGGGCAACCTGCTTCTTTCAGTCACCCATGTCTCTTGGACAGGAAAGAAGAAGCAGCAGGAAGAAACGTCTGTAGTCGAGCCTTCAGAGGAGTTACTGTCAGTCCAGTCGATGGTGTCCTCAGAGGGGGTATCGCCTCCAGAGAGGCTCATATTTGATTTGGATTTGTAAAATCCAAAAAGAAGTCTTCCTTGTCAGCGCAGTTGCTGCTGTACGATGTGTCTTTCGTGGTGCGCAAGTCCCAGTTCTGCCTCAATCTGGAAGCTTCAAGAGAAAAAAAACCCTTGACGTAAGATATCGGGAAGAGATCATGCACGTTAGCAATAATTCCCACTCCTCTTTCCGCTCGCAATACTTGCGCTCTGTCAGAAGCTCATCCTGTGTTTGCACCCCCCCCCCCCCCCCAGTCAAGGGCAGAAGGAGCAGGCCTTTCTATTTGCAGTGTCTAATGACCCTCTGTACTGAGCGTCTCCTCCTGTTCCCTCTCACACTTTGTCTTGTTTTAGTGGAAAGAGCTACGTGTTATTCAAGATAGTTGAACAAAATTTGAAAAATACAGGAAAGTGTGAGGTTGAAAATAAAAATCTGATGCCTCGATCCAGAGGAAATGAGAATGAGTACTATTCCTAGAAGAATTTGGTGGATTTCCTTATAATCTTTCCCTTTTCTTCACACACACATACTTGTATGAATGTACATTTTACATACATACACACACCCATATACATTTGGAGTCACATCAGTAGAGAGATTATTGAATGATAGCACAGCCAGCAAGAAACCCGTGTATGACTGTTGTGTAGTTCTTAACCCTGTTCTTATTAACGCTACTTCAGCCATCACTTATTAAAGACCATTAGGTTACATGTTCACGGGTCCTTAACATTGTCTTATTAATGTCAGTCAGTACCTTTTATCTATCAAACTCTGAGTGCCTCTGTCTTCATATTCCTATTTGTTGGATCAGTGGACCAAAGCTCACAAGTCTTCCGATAGTTGCTACTAAATTTCTTTCTAGAAAGTATGGCTGTTTCAATGCCCATTCTCTCATCATCCAATGGCACCTTAATTCAGTATTTTCCTTTATGTGCCAGGCATGGAAGTGGGGAGAAGCACAGGCACAATGTCTGTCCCCCCCACCCCCTACGCGCGTGCACGCACCCGCATACACACACACACACACACACACACACACACACTCACATTGAAGATGAGTCTTGCTGAGATCTGCGTGCTGCCCACACAAAGAGATGCTGCCAAACCCAGTGGCATAAACGAGCTGTCTGAAGTCCTTCAGACCCTTCTTCGAAGTGGCTTTAAACACCAACTGTTAGAAGCCTGTGTTCTAAGACTATTGGCTAACATGGCTACCGTGGCAACAGAGGAACCTGTTGTCATAAGCAAGGAAGGAGTTAAAGGTATACAAACCCAAAAGGACCTATGCCTTTATTTTCAGTTATTTTTTGCATTACTGAGACCAAAATACATATTCAGAACAACTTAGAGGCGATACAGTTTATTTGGGGCTCAGGTTATCAGAGGTGTCAGCATATGAAAGGCCACCTTCTTTGCTCTGGGTTCACATTGAGGCGGCACATCATGGGGACAGGGCCCAGGATAGGAGAGGTACTCTACTGATGATGGGTTAGGAAGCTGACAGAGAGGAAGGGGCCCCAGGAAGAATAGCACTCTCAGGACACCCCTTCAGTAACCCACCACCTCCAGCCATGTCCCACTTGCCTACAGTAACCACTCAGTCGGACTGATGAGGTTGTAGCTCTCATAATCTACTCCTTTTCCTCTGAATATCATTGTAATAGCTTGAGCTTCTAGGGGACACCTCATATCCAGATCATAATATTCTGCCCCTGGTCCCTAATAGCTACTGTCCATTTCACAGATAAAGAAAGAAAAAAAAAAAAAAAAAAAAAAAAAGAAAGTTCCTTTACAAGAGGCCCATCATTTTAGCAGATCAGCACTTGCCAAAAAGTCCCCTCTGAGACTCCAGGCAAGATCTTGACCGAGAGCACGTGTAAAATCAAAACCAAATTTCCTACATCCAGCATGCAGTGGCACGGAATAAATATTCCCCTTTGCAAAGGGAGGAATATGGTTGTGGCAAAATTAACCCAGTGTTGCACACTGGTCACCTGTTTCTGAGAAAATCATCTGGGATACGTGGTTGTAAGATGTTATTTCGAGAGGGCTTTCTCGGCCTTGCCCCTTTAACCTGGCTGGTTGCGTGCACATGGGCTCCATTTAGACTTACGTCTCTGTAGCCTCCAGGTTTTCTCAGCAGCCAGTCATGTGATTGGCATCTCTTAATTCCTGGTGTCTCCTTTCCAGCTTGAGCCTCAACCTTTCAGCTTCACACACGGGCTGCTTAGACGCAATCGGCAGGGCCTCTGGCTCTGCTACACTCTGGCCTCCCAGACCCTTCATTTGAAACCTGGGTAGAATTGTCCATTGCCCCCTAACCTGAGCATCTGCATTCCAGAAGAAGCATTGCCACTTGAGTAAGGCCGAGTTCTGTTGCCAGCTTGCGCAATACGTCAGGCGCCTGGGATAATGACTGTTGCAGGTCCTGGGCAGCTGAACATGCTGAAAACAACTTCCCAGTCCCCTCTTTTGAAGCAGGTCACCCACATGATCTCTAAGAAATTTGCTTTCCTATACTCTGGACCTCTGGTGGGTATGGTCTTGCAAATTCCTGAGATGCCCTGCAGGTTTCCCATCCTGTCGTCCCTGTATATATAGTACTTCGCATCTCTTCCAGAGCTCAACAAACACACCTCCTCGGCCCCAGTGTTACACACATTTTTCTGGCCAAATGTTGGTTTTTTCCAATGCCCCGTAGCTCTGCTTTCTGCTCCCGATTCTCACAGTAAGCCAGGCTAAAAACTGCCTGCACCGTCCATGGCACTGACTGAATGTTGTGCTGTCTTGAGATTTCCTTTGTCAGATTAGTCCATCACTATTGAATTCAGCCTCACACAGTTCTCAGGGTGTGGGTGAAAGCTACCTATGCATATTTTAAATTTTTATTTATCTGCCAGAATATGGCAAATGTGGAAGTGGTTTGCAGGAGCAATTTTGAAAAGGTTAGAGCGACAGGGTGGAAATGCTTCAGAACGCTGTCGTCCAAGCTTAATGGGCAATACCGGTGTGAGCTCAGAAGCCCAGAATGCCAATAGGAACCGGTACCATGCTCACGAAGTTTCAGAAAGCACTGAGTTCCTGTTAGGAACTGGACTACAGTTCTGGAGGGCTGGCATACAGCACACAGCTTCAAGGCTGTCCGCCCTCTTCTGTGGTTCTTTCTACGCCATGGGCTGCTGGTTGTTTGACCACTGTCCCTCGCACTTTCCTTGCTGATGGCCATCACGGAATGAAATGGATCTTGACTGACTCACAGCTCCCCAGTGAGGCAGTCTGGCCCCTTTGTCATCCCTTTGCCACCTGGCCCCTGGACATCCCGGTGCAGTATTCAACACAGTCAAGGTAATTACCCCACGCAACGCCTCGCAAAGTTGCGTTTTGGATGTGCAACCCTTTGTGCATGGTGCGAACACTTATGGTCTATTCTCTTAGCGAGATGATAGTGTATGACGCTTGTAAGCATGGCCACCATGCTGTATGCCAGCCCTCCAGAACTTAGTGGTCTGAGGGTACCAGTTTGGCAATTTCAGAGAGCAGAGCAGGATAGCATCTCATTTTCAGTCCCCACAGTAGTGGGATCGTCCCTACAATACTCACATCTCTTTGTGAGAACCACTCTATTGGAGAAAAATCATTTGTAGCAGATCTTATGATAAAGGACATCAGTCTGGTGTTCACGGGCGAGGGGGGAGGAAGTGTGTGTGAACATACTGCTTGCAATTCATTTTATTTTCTGTACGTATGTGTTTTTTTTTTAATTTTTGAATTTGTTTCAGTTAGCTGTACATGACACTAGAATGCATTCATGCACATTGATAGAGCATACGTAGATGGGATGTAATTTCTCATTTTTCTGGGTGTACATGTTGCAGAATCATATTGGTCATGCAGTCACATATACATACAGTAATAATGTCTGTCTCATTCTACTATCTTTCCTTTCCTCACATCCGCTCCCCTTCCCTCCCATCACTTCCCTCTACCTAATCTAAGGGAACGCTATGTTTTTCCAGTGGGCCCACACCCCCTGCCTTGTTGTGAATTAGTAGCCACATATTATAGAAAAGATTTGGCCTTTAGTTTTGTGGGATTGGCTCATTTTGCTTAATATGATATTCTCCAACTATAACCATTTACTGGCAAATGCCATAATTTTACTCTTCTTTCAAGGCAAGTAAGATACCATTGAGTACATATACCACATTTTCTTGATCCATTGATTTATTGAGGAACACCTAGGTTGATTCCTCAGAAAATTGGGAACGGAACCATTATTTGACTCAGCTATTTCACTCCTTGGTTTATACCCAAGGACTTAAAATCTGCATAGTATAGTGATGCAGTCACATCAATGTTTATAGCAGCTCAGTTCACAATAGCTAGAGTATGTGTGGGGTTTTGATCGGTCATTCGTGTGCTAACTAGTATCTTGAATCACCAGTGGTCATGTTGATGTCTTTTTAAATACTGTCTATGTACAGAAGGTCTTTCAACCATTCGGGTTTTTTGGTTTGTTTGTTTGGTGTGTGTGTGTGTGTGTGTGTGTTGTAAATGAACACATATCTTTTTAAAATTTATTTTTATGTGGTGCTGAGGATTGAACCCAGTGCCTCACCCATGTGAGGCAGGCGCTCTACCACTGAGCTAGGGCCCCAGCCCTCGGCCATTCATTCTGTAAACCAACTATTTCTGCTAGGCATTGCTGGCATGAACCTCTTTTTAGCTTTGGTTGAATTCCTCAGGTTCTCTGGCCAGGCTGTTGCGGGGTGGAGCCAGTTCCTTTATTATTACCTAGGTGAGAATTAAATGCCAGTCATTTCAACCTTTGCCAGACATACACAGTTATAGATAGCCTTTCTTCTCTCAGTTCCGAAGTTCAGGGTCAGCATACTCCTTACTGAGTCTCATGGCGACTCTTGCAACACCAAATCCAGGCAACCTTTTGAACCTCATCCATGTCCCTTCTAGAATATTTTCTGCATTGCTTAAAAACAGTTGAAAAGAAGTGGCCACCACTGTGTACCCACCCGATGAGTGCCTGTCAAGTTCCTGGCCCTGTATCCTGCCACTTCTAGCAGCAGTAAGTACGTTTTTAACCCAGCCTTGCTTCATCTATGAAATGGAGATAATGGTGTCTTCTTTGCAGAGTGTTTTGGACTCCAGATGTTGGTGAAGTCAGGGAGCCAGCAGAAGGCGAGGAGGGTGTTTGAGTGAGCCAGTGAAATGGGTTGGCATTCTCAGAGAGGTGGAGAAGTGAGAAGTGTGGCTGGAAAGAGACTCGTCTGTGACCTTGAGCATGGACAGTATTTGCGGAAGGGCCCTGTCCTTTGATCTCTTCCAGACTTTGAAAATCAGTGTTCCCATGCTGCATTATTCTTTTCTACTACAGACTACTCTGACCCACCACCGTTTATAGTCCCGTGCTTACATGGTTTTAACTCATTTTTCAAAAAATCAATATTAACCCAAAGATACGGACATTTTTATCTATCTATCTATCTATCTATCTATCTATCTATCTATCCATCCATCCATCTATTTATGGGGTATGTTAAGCTGGCGAGTTATGTGGCATTCCCTTGTGCTCAGTGTATGTGCCAGTAAGGGAGGAAGGGAGGGAGGAGCTAAGGAAGTTGAAGTCGAGGAAAGAAAGGCCTTTGAGACTAAACGCTCATGGGCTTTTCCAATGAACAGTGAAGGTGTCTCACAGGCTGGTAGTCCAAGCTGGAAGAGGGCGACCTTTGAGGGAACCTGTGGTGAGCGAGGCAGAGGATGTGCATTGGTAACACAGGGAGAGTCAGCAAGCAGATGGAGTCCAGGCTTCCTCCAAGAAGTTGACCCGTGGGGACAATTTTCATGACGCTTGCAAAGGAATTTCAGAGAGAACCTTGCAGTGGGTTGAGAGAGGACTTGGCTAAATCAAGGTCTGCTGGGGGTGGGGGGCGGTTGGGAACAAACCTTTGGTAAAATGACTGCAGTGAGAAAAACAAAAATGGCTCAGTGAGAGTTCACTCCAGATCTCTCTTGGAGAGAGAATCAAGACTAGTGGAGAGATCCTTAGGAACGTGACCTCTGCCACCAGCAAGAAAGAGTATGTATGGAGTGCTTGCTTTGTCTCATTCACTCTCCCAACAACTGTATGAAGTCTGTGGTACCATCTCTCTCATCTCGTGAATGAAGATAGCCAAGCTTTCGAGTGGTTAATCGGCATTCCCAGCCGTCACCTTCCTGCTCTGTGGGCCATTTAGGCCAGCCACCTTGCAAGAACCAAGCAACATGCCAGAACGTGTTAAAATGACATAATAGAATAAGTCTGGTTCCCCAGGATCATCAGAACTGCTTTCCGAGTGTCCAAAACACTACCAATTGGAATGAGCTTCCCCTGTGCCTCCCTGTCCGCTGCCACTTGATCTAGACCTAGTAGTTCCACCAAATCCATCCTGCCATGTGGGAGTCTGACAGGTGTCCTGCTGCCTTTGGCAGTGGGGAGATGAGTTGATGATAAGAGAAGATAAAATGCATGAAATAATAACACAGATGAGACGAGGGCAAATACAGTAAGGCGGGATGTTGGGGGAGAGAAACAGAATGCCTTTTGTTTAGGAATCATACCGCCACCTGAGCGGTTCTGAGAATGCACACCACTCTCTAGACAACATATGTGATTTGAACCTGGGCCCACATTTTATGATGGAAGAGGAGAAAGATGTGAATAACAGCAACATTTTTTATTGGGGAAAAAACCGTGAATAACAGCAACATTTTTTTATTGGGGAAACAATGTGAATAACTACAACATTTTTTTATTGAGGGGGGGTGGGAAAACCTTAAAACTATGGGGACTATTTGAATAGGGATTGTCAAAACATTTGAAATTCTGAGTATATACAGGGTTTCCTAACTGGGGTGGGGGGTTTGCTGAGGTTGAATTCTCTGGCCTCTAAGGAAGCAGTGCTTCTTTGTTTCAAGCACACCAGGGTCCTTGTAGGCCACGTCAGGGCGCCTTCTCCGCCGCAGGCAGGAGACCATCCGCTTTCTGAACCATCGGACAATGGATCGGACATTCAGACAAGATGTGGTCCCTGAGTGGGACCCCTCCGTTGACTGCCCTGAGGAGACTGAGCGGGTGTCTTCAGTGTCTCTCTCCTGGCTTATCATCTGGCAAGAGAAGGAGGATGAGTTAGAAACGTGTAATGTCAGCAGCAATGAAGTCAGTATGTGTTCATTTAGGGAAATCCATTTCTTGTTTTCACTTACCCATTTAGCCCACCTGTAACTGTAACCTTTTAAGTACTCATTAATCATGAGACAGTCAGACAGACACACAGATACACACACACTTTTGTTTTGTAAATATTATCATTAGTCCTCCTCTTTGTTCCTCCCCCTCCCTTGTGTTCTCTCAGTGCTCCTTGTCATTTTCCTTATACCTCCTTCCCCAGCTCTTTCCCTTGCTGCCGTCCATCTGTCATTGCCCATCTCTATGTGGACTGGGTTCTACCTCTGCTTCACAGCAGGTAGAATAAGTGAGTCCGTGCTGTCCATCCAACCTGGCACCCCCACTGGGCCTATCCCTTGCTCTGAAATCGAGGAGCTCCATGCTCACCTCAATAAGTTCATCTCCTCGCCTGGGTGAGATCTCTGGAAGCGGGATGATGTCTTCGGTATCTGGTAGTTTCCACCAGGGCCAGGCCTGACGAGCGTGATCACGTTCTTGACAAGTGAGCTGATCCAACTGGGGAGCGGCACTTGTGGATGCCTCTAGATCCTCATCCAGAGCAGAATCGGAAAGCGTTTGATCATCATCGTCATCGTCGCCGTCGTCATCATTATTGTCATCATCGTTGTTGTCGCCATCGGCATCGGCATGGTCACCGTGTTTGTCCTGGTCATCGTGTTTGTCCTGGTCATCATCTTCGTCGCCTTTCAGATCCTCTAGAAATGCATCAAGGTATCTCATTAGACCTTCCAGTTTCCAGAAATTCTGGTTTCCCCTCTCCTGCGGGTACTTGACCATCCTTTGGTAGACTCCATGTGGATCTGGAATAGCTGGTGAGTCCTCGTAGCGGGAGCCCAGATAATCCTCCACGACCTGGACGATGGGCAGCTCACAAAGCTGCTCTGAGCTGTCATAAATTTGTTCTCGCCTTTCCATGGGCAACCTGCTTCTTTCAGTCACCCATGTCTCTTGGACAGGAAAGAAGAAGCAGCAGGAAGAAACGTCTGTAGTCGAGCCTTCAGAGGAGTTACTGTCAGTCCAGTCGATGGTGTCCTCAGAGGGGGTATCGCCTCCAGAGAGGCTCATATTTGATTTGGATTTGTAAAATCCAAAAAGAAGTCTTCCTTGTCAGCGCAGTTGCTGCTGTACGATGTGTCTTTCGTGGTGCGCAAGTCCCAGTTCTGCCTCAATCTGGAAGCTTCAAGAGAAAAAAAACCCTTGACGTAAGATATCGGGAAGAGATCATGCACGTTAGCAATAATTCCCACTCCTCTTTCCGCTCGCAATACTTGCGCTCTGTCAGAAGCTCATCCTGTGTTTGCACCCCCCCCCCCCCCCAGTCAAGGGCAGAAGGAGCAGGCCTTTCTATTTGCAGTGTCTAATGACCCTCTGTACTGAGCGTCTCCTCCTGTTCCCTCTCACACTTTGTCTTGTTTTAGTGGAAAGAGCTACGTGTTATTCAAGATAGTTGAACAAAATTTGAAAAATACAGGAAAGTGTGAGGTTGAAAATAAAAATCTGATGCCTCGATCCAGAGGAAATGAGAATGAGTACTATTCCTAGAAGAATTTGGTGGATTTCCTTATAATCTTTCCCTTTTCTTCACACACACATACTTGTATGAATGTACATTTTACATACATACACACACCCATATACATTTGGAGTCACATCAGTAGAGAGATTATTGAATGATAGCACAGCCAGCAAGAAACCCGTGTATGACTGTTGTGTAGTTCTTAACCCTGTTCTTATTAACGCTACTTCAGCCATCACTTATTAAAGACCATTAGGTTACATGTTCACGGGTCCTTAACATTGTCTTATTAATGTCAGTCAGTACCTTTTATCTATCAAACTCTGAGTGCCTCTGTCTTCATATTCCTATTTGTTGGATCAGTGGACCAAAGCTCACAAGTCTTCCGATAGTTGCTACTAAATTTCTTTCTAGAAAGTATGGCTGTTTCAATGCCCATTCTCTCATCATCCAATGGCACCTTAATTCAGTATTTTCCTTTATGTGCCAGGCATGGAAGTGGGGAGAAGCACAGGCACAATGTCTGTCCCCCCCACCCCCTACGCGCGTGCACGCACCCGCATACACACACACACACACACACACACACACACACTCACATTGAAGATGAGTCTTGCTGAGATCTGCGTGCTGCCCACACAAAGAGATGCTGCCAAACCCAGTGGCATAAACGAGCTGTCTGAAGTCCTTCAGACCCTTCTTCGAAGTGGCTTTAAACACCAACTGTTAGAAGCCTGTGTTCTAAGACTATTGGCTAACATGGCTACCGTGGCAACAGAGGAACCTGTTGTCATAAGCAAGGAAGGAGTTAAAGGTATACAAACCCAAAAGGACCTATGCCTTTATTTTCAGTTATTTTTTGCATTACTGAGACCAAAATACATATTCAGAACAACTTAGAGGCGATACAGTTTATTTGGGGCTCAGGTTATCAGAGGTGTCAGCATATGAAAGGCCACCTTCTTTGCTCTGGGTTCACATTGAGGCGGCACATCATGGGGACAGGGCCCAGGATAGGAGAGGTACTCTACTGATGATGGGTTAGGAAGCTGACAGAGAGGAAGGGGCCCCAGGAAGAATAGCACTCTCAGGACACCCCTTCAGTAACCCACCACCTCCAGCCATGTCCCACTTGCCTACAGTAACCACTCAGTCGGACTGATGAGGTTGTAGCTCTCATAATCTACTCCTTTTCCTCTGAATATCATTGTAATAGCTTGAGCTTCTAGGGGACACCTCATATCCAGATCATAATATTCTGCCCCTGGTCCCTAATAGCTACTGTCCATTTCACAGATAAAGAAAGAAAAAAAAAAAAAAAAAAAAAAAAAAGAAAGTTCCTTTACAAGAGGCCCATCATTTTAGCAGATCAGCACTTGCCAAAAAGTCCCCTCTGAGACTCCAGGCAAGATCTTGACCGAGAGCACGTGTAAAATCAAAACCAAATTTCCTACATCCAGCATGCAGTGGCACGGAATAAATATTCCCCTTTGCAAAGGGAGGAATATGGTTGTGGCAAAATTAACCCAGTGTTGCACACTGGTCACCTGTTTCTGAGAAAATCATCTGGGATACGTGGTTGTAAGATGTTATTTCGAGAGGGCTTTCTCGGCCTTGCCCCTTTAACCTGGCTGGTTGCGTGCACATGGGCTCCATTTAGACTTACGTCTCTGTAGCCTCCAGGTTTTCTCAGCAGCCAGTCATGTGATTGGCATCTCTTAATTCCTGGTGTCTCCTTTCCAGCTTGAGCCTCAACCTTTCAGCTTCACACACGGGCTGCTTAGACGCAATCGGCAGGGCCTCTGGCTCTGCTACACTCTGGCCTCCCAGACCCTTCATTTGAAACCTGGGTAGAATTGTCCATTGCCCCCTAACCTGAGCATCTGCATTCCAGAAGAAGCAGTGCCACTTGAGTAAGGCCGAGTTCTGTTGCCAGCTTGCGCAATACGTCAGGCGCCTGGGATAATGACTGTTGCAGGTCCTGGGCAGCTGAACATGCTGAAAACAACTTCCCAGTCCCCTCTTTTGAAGCAGGTCACCCACATGATCTCTAAGAAATTTGCTTTCCTATACTCTGGACCTCTGGTGGGTATGGTCTTGCAAATTCCTGAGATGCCCTGCAGGTTTCCCATCCTGTCGTCCCTGTATATATAGTACTTCGCATCTCTTCCAGAGCTCAACAAACACACCTCCTCGGCCCCAGTGTTACACACATTTTTCTGGCCAAATGTTGGTTTTTTCCAATGCCCCGTAGCTCTGCTTTCTGCTCCCGATTCTCACAGTAAGCCAGGCTAAAAACTGCCTGCACCGTCCATGGCACTGACTGAATGTTGTGCTGTCTTGAGATTTCCTTTGTCAGATTAGTCCATCACTATTGAATTCAGCCTCACACAGTTCTCAGGGTGTGGGTGAAAGCTACCTATGCATATTTTAAATTTTTATTTATCTGCCAGAATATGGCAAATGTGGAAGTGGTTTGCAGGAGCAATTTTGAAAAGGTTAGAGCGACAGGGTGGAAATGCTTCAGAACGCTGTCGTCCAAGCTTAATGGGCAATACCGGTGTGAGCTCAGAAGCCCAGAATGCCAATAGGAACCGGTACCATGCTCACGAAGTTTCAGAAAGCACTGAGTTCCTGTTAGGAACTGGACTACAGTTCTGGAGGGCTGGCATACAGCACACAGCTTCAAGGCTGTCCGCCCTCTTCTGTGGTTCTTTCTACGCCATGGGCTGCTGGTTGTTTGACCACTGTCCCTCGCACTTTCCTTGCTGATGGCCATCACGGAATGAAATGGATCTTGACTGACTCACAGCTCCCCAGTGAGGCAGTCTGGCCCCTTTGTCATCCCTTTGCCACCTGGCCCCTGGACATCCCGGTGCAGTATTCAACACAGTCAAGGTAATTACCCCACGCAACGCCTCGCAAAGTTGCGTTTTGGATGTGCAACCCTTTGTGCATGGTGCGAACACTTATGGTCTATTCTCTTAGCGAGATGATAGTGTATGACGCTTGTAAGCATGGCCACCATGCTGTATGCCAGCCCTCCAGAACTTAGTGGTCTGAGGGTACCAGTTTGGCAATTTCAGAGAGCAGAGCAGGATAGCATCTCATTTTCAGTCCCCACAGTAGTGGGATCGTCCCTACAATACTCACATCTCTTTGTGAGAACCACTCTATTGGAGAAAAATCATTTGTAGCAGATCTTATGATAAAGGACATCAGTCTGGTGTTCACGGGCGAGGGGGGAGGAAGTGTGTGTGAACATACTGCTTGCAATTCATTTTATTTTCTGTACGTATGTGTTTTTTTTTTAATTTTTGAATTTGTTTCAGTTAGCTGTACATGACACTAGAATGCATTCATGCACATTGATAGAGCATACGTAGATGGGATGTAATTTCTCATTTTTCTGGGTGTACATGTTGCAGAATCATATTGGTCATGCAGTCACATATACATACAGTAATAATGTCTGTCTCATTCTACTATCTTTCCTTTCCTCACATCCGCTCCCCTTCCCTCCCATCACTTCCCTCTACCTAATCTAAGGGAACGCTATGTTTTTCCAGTGGGCCCACACCCCCTGCCTTGTTGTGAATTAGTAGCCACATATTATAGAAAAGATTTGGCCTTTAGTTTTGTGGGATTGGCTCATTTTGCTTAATATGGTATTCTCCAACTATAACCATTTACTGGCAAATGCCATAATTTTACTCTTCTTTCAAGGCAAGTAAGATACCATTGAGTACATATACTTTATTTTTTTTATCCGTTGAATTATTTTGTACTTCTGTGTAGGTTTCCCTACTCCAACTTCCTTAGTTTCCTGAATAGATCTAAAAACTGTTTGCTCCACTGTCTTTGATATGTGACTTCAGTCTTCTTCTACCTTTTGAATTGATCTGCGATTTTCCCCTTCAGCTCTCCTGGTTGACACCTTAAGACTCAGATTTGGACATTACTATTTGGCCTCCTAGCAGGTCTGAAAATATCATAGCCTTCATAACTCTATGAGTCAATACTTTATAATAATTTTTTGTTTATCTAAAATGTCTTATTCTGTTTCTCGAGACAATTCAGGTTAATGTTGTTTAGCTTCACTCCCTTGTTTTTTTTTTTTTGCCTTTTTGCGATCAAACCTACTGTCTTGTACATGTTACGTAAGCACTTTCTCAGTGAACTGTATTTCCTGCCTATTTAAATTTTATTTTGATATAGGTCTCGGTGAGCTGCTCAGCCTGTCTTTCAATTTATTGTTGTCTTGCTTCAGTGTCTTCAGTAGGCAGGATTATAAGCAGGGACCACTGTTTTTTATTTCCACTTGTGAATTTTGAAATATTCCAAAAATATTTAAAAATCATCTCTAACTATTCCGATAATTCAGGGAAAGTACAACAAAGCTTCAAATTTATTCCTGCTAAGTTACATTATCTTCCCCTAATCATGATATATATGAATACATCAACTCTGTGGAGATATTTGATAAAATAAGTTATCATTGCCAGGTCACGAAAAGGGAAGACTGAGGTCCTTTCCCGTGACTTAGATGTAAGTATAATTAAGTGCAACTTGTGTTTCTAAGAGTATTGTAGATTTGGAAGAAGACATTAGTGGAAGAACTTAGGCAATTGCAGTACTTCTTTATGTTAGTTAATGGCATTGCACCAAGTTTAACTTCATGGTTTGCTCATCATTGTGCTAGTCATATAAGATGTCAAGATTGGTCCTGGAGGTTTGGCTCATCGGTGGAGCACTTGCCTAGCATGTGTGACGTGCTGGGCTCAGTCTGCAGCACCCCATAAAAATAAATCAATAAATAAGTAAAGATATTGTGTCTATGTATAACTGACAAAAAAAATTTATCAGCTTTGAAGCAGCAGAGTGTGGGATATACGTATAACTGTCAGTATGCTCATAAGTTCTCTAATGTGTAAACTGAAGTCAAGATAAAAATGTGAAAAACGAATACCAGAAAGCACAGAAAATGATATAATATATGCTCAAGTATTACAACCAGTTTGTCAGGTCTTAACATTTTGTCCCAGTTGATACATTAGTTTAGCAAAAAAACAAATATATATTTTTTAGTTGTAGTTGGACAGAATACCTTTATTTTATTTATTTTTATGTGGTATTGAGGATCAAACCCTGGGACTCCCATGTGCTAGGTGAGCGGTTTATTGCTGAGCCACAACCCCAGCATAATATGTTAATTTTGTATAAAATCAGATATTACATATAAACCTAGACCTTCCCTTTCCCACACTGCTGATCCCTTATTTTCCCATTTCACCATGAGCAGTACTCTCAATTTGATTTTTTTCTTTATGTAGGTTTTAAGGCTATTTTATATTAGGATATATCATCCTATTTCATATGTAGGAATATTCTTAATACTTCTGAGTTGTGCACTTAAAAATGGATAAGGTGGTCCATTTTAGTTGCATTTTACCAATAAAAACATTGAAGGAGAAGAAAAGAAACAATGTAAATGTTTTTTTTTTCCTTGTCTTGTTTGTGATCAAACCTAGTGTCTTGTACATGTTACGTAAGCACTTTCTCAGTGAACTATATTTCCAACCTATTTAAATTTCATTTTGAGTAATAATGATGCTTTTTTGAAAAGACAAGTCACCTTAATAACTTGTTTTGTTTTATAAGAATTATTGTGATAAGCACCACCTTTCAAACCAAAATTTTAGTAGCAATGTTTGTAGTGTTCTTCTGGTGGGCTGGGGGTTGGGGAGTGAAGGTGTACAGTTTCTTATGTCCTTTTTATATGTTCATTCCCAAACCGACAAGAGCTTATAAGAGCCTGAGTGGTGGTTAATTGAGCGGAGGGGAGGGGTGGGGATGAAATAAAGCATTTTGGTGTACGCACAGTTTAATATTACCAAGCTTGTACCAAATGCCACACACACTGCTCATGGTTTTCTGTGTTTGATCCTTTAATTTCATGACAACTCTCTGAGTTGTGTATTTTCTAATATTAATTTGTACAATTGGAAGAACTCAGATGTGCCTCTTCAACCCAGAGGCTTCCTGTAGTTGTCTGCTATTGCTCTGTTTTTGCATCTGGCCTGTTTTTGCATCCTTTGTCCTTAGCAGTTTGTCAGAAAAGCCAGTAGATGAGAACTCTATGTATCCCCTCCCACAACCTTATCACCTAGCATTACCCTGAGAAAAGGCTCAGACCAAATTCTGCCACATGTGCAGGCATTGAATAGCTAGCAGGCAAAAACCCACCATAACACCTTGCTCAGAAAGCTACAGAACTGTACTGTGCACCATTGTCAGCCACCCACCATATGGCTACTACAGGTAAAACTGAGTTAAATGAAGGACCTGGTTATTGAGTTACATTGCCACTTTTCAAATGGCCAAAGAGCATAGCACTAGTGGCTGCTTTATTAGGATAGATGAAAAGTTCCCATCATCTCAGAAAGTCCTGTTGGACAGAGCTGCACTAAAAAGTCCCACATTGTGCTCTGTGGTCCATTTCCATAGCACTCTGAAAGAAAGGAATTTTCCTTAGAAGCAAATGCAAAGATAATTCTAGCACCAGGATTTCGCAAAATTTTGTGGGATCAAATGGTAAAATTTCCTCCAAAGCAGCTAGAAACTGGATTCTTTGAGAGCCAGTCAAGGGCACCATCCCCTCTTGAATTTTACTGAGGTATAATTGACTGATAGAAATTGTATATTTAATGCATGTGATGTGATGATTTATTTTTGTATACACTGTGAAATATTTAACATAATCAGTTAACACCTCTCATCTTACATAGTTGATATTTGTATGTGCATGGTAAGAACACCTAAGGTCTACTATCTTAGCAAGATTACAGAATAGGATGTTAGTTAGTGTGGTCACCATGCTGTACATCACCTGTGTGAACTTAGGGTTTAACGGACAATTTTAAAAACTTTAGACAGCTAAACAAGATAAAGTGTAATTTTCATCTTAAATGGGTACTGGAGTAACATTAATCACAGTCCTTTGTAAGCATCACTTTATCAATGAAAAATCATTTGTTGTAGATACTATGCTAAATGACAACCCTCTGGTGTTCATGGGAGAGAAATATTGTGGCTGATTTGGTTTTTAGTTTATATGAACTTTTGATTAGTCTTTCAAGTTCTAACTCCTCCTAGGTGTAGGTTAAATATACTCATCATTCTTGTATCACAACTAACTGAATGAAGTCTTTAAAAATGGCCTGTGTTTAAATTGTCTCATTCAATTGTTGAATTTTTAAATCCACTCTTCTAGGCTTTGCAGATAGAACCTTATTATTGCCTTCGTTGAATTCCCCAAGGTCTGTGGCCAGACTCTTCCTGCATGATGGAGCCAGTTACTTCTATCATAAATAAATGTAAACTTATTACTTGCCTTCAAGTAATAAATATTAGTGAAAATTCAATGCCAGTTTTTTGAATAGTTGCCCAACATATAAGGCATATAGCCTTTCTTCTTTTATTTTCTATCTTTTATAAAAATTTTGAATAGTTATTTTTTTAGTTGTAGTTGGACACGATACCTTTATTTTACTTATTTATTTTTATGTGGTGTTGAGGATCGAACCCAGGACTTCACCCATGCTAGGCGAGAGCTCTACTGCTGAGCCACAACCCCAGTCCTTATGTTTTGTTTTTAGGCTCAGTGTACCTCTAACCAAATCTGGTAGTGCCCCAACACCGAATCCCAGGCAATCTTTTGAACTATTCTAGTTCCTTCTTAGAAGCTATTTTCTGTATTTTTTAAAACTATTGGAAAAAAAAATCCTACCAGGTGCCTGTTGAAGTTCTAAGCCCTGTATCCTGCCACTTCTAGCACGAGTAAATCCATTTTTAACCTATTGTTGTTTGATTTATGAAATAGAAATAATCATGTCTTCTTACAGTTTTTTGAAGAGATTAGTGGTTTTTTATGTGAGATGCTCAGTCAATGGTTTATTTTCATCCCATAATCATGAAGCAAACTTTTCAAATTAGATTTTATATTTTCCTGCTCTCAATAGGCTCCTCAATCTATAGATCATCTGATTACTTAACCTTCTTCTAATGGCCATTTTCTTTTCTTTTTGTCTTCCTTTCCCCATAATACCCTTAACCCTGCGGATCAATCACTTTTTTTTTTAGTTGTAGTTGGTACCTTTATTTTATTTTATTTTTATGTGTGGTACCAAGGATTGAACCCAGTGCCTCATGAGTGCTAGGCAAATACTCTACCAGTGAGCCACAACCCCAGCCCAATCAATCACTTTTGATGTAAAGAAAAGCAACTCTTTAAGTGGCTGTGTTTCACTTCTAAAGAATTATATTGAAAAATTTGAGAGACTTGGGATATATTGAAAACACTGAAAGAATTACATGGAGCCAGAAAGTCCTGTGTCTAGATTACTCTGGTCTAGACGCTGTTTGGATTGTGCAGTATAAATAACTAACACTTGGTATTTGCCTTCAAGATCTTGAAGTTTCTTGGTAAAATAGATTTATAGAGAGAGCTAGAAAATACAGGTCATGGTATCAGGATGGCAAGATGGAAACTGAGGTTCAGGATCTAACTGAAGGGAGTGCATGGTCATCTTCACTTCGGATGATCAGCATTGGGCTCATAGTAACCCTAGATCAGGCAGTTGAAGGATAAGTTGCCCATACCATCTGGGAATGGAGAAGAAAATCTCATGGTTTTGTGTGATGACCCTAATAAGAAGCATTTTCTCTGAGGGAATTGGGTAAGAAGAAATTAAAAGAAGATGTGGGAGAAGGGGAGGCATTGTGCGTGTGATTAGAGGTGGTGGACATGCCACATTTTGGGAATGAGGCATATTGATGAGATGATTCTCAGGGACAGGCGTAGTGATGGGGGCTATAGGTGTTAGGGAAGTGAAAGAGCAGGCAAAGCGGGAGGAGGGTGTTAGAGTGAGCCAGTGAAATAGGATGGAGTTTTCAGAGAGGTGGGGAAAAGACAAATCTGTCTGTGAAGAGACTCATGTGTGATCTTGGGCAGGCACTGTATTGGTCAAAGGGTCCTGACCATATCAGCCACACATCTCTCACATGCATGATGAGCCAGCCATGATCTCACCTCCACTCCCATGTATCTGGCAGCATAAAATCCTCTATCTCCAACTACCATATTGCTATCTTAGGGAGCCTCATGTATGAAAACCTTGAAAGTTACCCTTTCTGTACTGAATTATTCTTCCTTCAACATCCTCTGTATACCTCCTACAGACTACTCTTACATACAACCATATATGATCATATGTTTATGTGTTTTGTTATATGTTTTGGTAAAATGGCTTTAGTGCAAGAAACAGCTCAATGAGAGTTGACTCCAACTCCATCTCCTGGATATCCCTAGAATGAAGTGTTTGAGGGAAGATCCTCAGGAACATCACTATTACCAGCCACAGTATTTATCAAGTGCTTGCTTTATCTCACTTATTCTCTGAAAACCCTGTAGTGTATGTGGTATCATCTTCCTCATCTTATGAATGAAGAAAGCAGGCTTAGGGTGTTTAAGCAACATTCTCAGCCCTCACTGTCCTCCTAAGTGGGCCAATTATGCCAGCCAGCTTGCTAGAACCAACTAACGTGCTAGAACATATTAGAACAACATGCTAGAACTAGTCTGGTCCCCCTTGAACATCAGATCTCTTATGGGTGTCTGGAACACTATTGATTGAAATGAGCTTCCCCTTCCATATAGGAGTCTAACAGGTATTTTTCTGTCTCCTGGCAGTGAGGATATGGATTAATTATAAAAGAGGGTAAAATTCCTGAATTAACAAAATGGGAGAAAATATAGTAAGAAAGTAGGGTGGTGGTTTAAAAAAATACGCCTTCTTTTTAAGAAACATAATACTAAATGTTTTATGTTATGTTAAGAAACATAATACTAAAATGTCCTGAGAATGAATTTCCATCTCCTAGACAACATATGCACTTTCAGTTTGGGCTCAGATATTATATTGGAATAGGAGGACACATGCACATCAAAGACATTTGTTTTGTTTATTGGCAAAACATAAAACTATGGGGACTTCAGCAGAGGATGTAAAAAATTTTAAAAATCAGGGTATATAGGTTATAGTGATTCAAGCAATTCCTGAGGTTGTATTCTCTTGTTCTAAGGAAATGTCTTTTCTTTGATTCCAGCAGACTGGGGCTCTTGGTTATCTTCTCAGGGTGTTTTTTCCCTGGTAGGGAAGAGATTACCAACTTCCTGAGCCAGTAGAAGATGGACCCGAAGTTCACATAGGATATGGTTTCTGTGTGGGAAGGCATGTCCCCCTCCTTTGATTGCTCTGCTGAGACTGTAGGCATCTCTGTAGTGTGAGCCACTTGGCTTATCATCTTCCAAGAGAAAAAAAATGAGATAGTTACATGTAATGTCAGCACCCGTGGAGTCAATATTTACTCTTATATGGAAATTAATTTTTAAACCAAAATTAGCCCAATTTAAATATATAATTTCAGTTCTTATTAATACTTAAGTGCATATGTATCTGTGCTCATACACACACGTGTGTGTTCTCATTCTCTCTCTCCCCCCTCCCCCTTTCCATATAATCATTATTCTTTGTCTTTGTTCATTACCTCTTATTTATGCTTCTTGGAATTTTCCCTGCCACTTCTTTCTAGCTCTATTCTTCCTATTGTCCTCCCATTGTTCATCTCCTTATGTAACAGGGTCCTCCCCTGCTTCACGGCAGGTAGAATGACTCCATTGCTGTCCAGCCTGTCACCCTCACTAGGCCTATCCCTTGCTCTGGAATCAAGTAGTTCCATATTTACCACAAGAAGTTCATCTTCTGCAAGCCTAGATGGCATTTCTAGAAACTGGTTGATGTCTTCATGTTCTGGTGGTTTCCACTTGGGCAAGGTCTGACAAGATTCATACTCTTGATGACTGACCTGATACATATGGGGAAGGATGCTGTTGGACAGGTGGAGATCCTCCTCCTGAGGAGATTGAAAGAGAACAGTATCAAGACGTTTGTCATCTTTCTGATTTTCTACAACTGCCTTAAGCATTTGCATTACATCTTCCAATTTGCAGAGAGTCAGTTCTGTATTCTCCTGTGGGCACTCATCCATCCTCTGGTTGTCTCTGTTTAGATCCCCATCATTTAGTGGGTCTTCATGGTCAGAGCCTGTACGAATGTCCATGATCAATGTTATGGTTAATTTGCAAAGCTTCTCGGGTTGTCCAGAATGTGATTTTGTCCCCAGACAGGCCTTTTCATCCTCAGGTTTTCTCCGCTAGTGAGTCTTTGTGGTCAGAGCCCATATCGGCATCTAAGACCAGGGCGATGGTTTGCTTGCAAAACTTCTTTGGGTTGTCCTGAACTTCATCTTGTCTCCCCATGTGGTTCCTTACCCTTTCAGTCTTCTGTGTCCCTTGGACAGGAGGGAGGTAGTGGGTGGAAGAACCTTCAGAAGTTGAGTCTTCACAGGTGGTTATGTCCTCACAGGCAATGGCGTCCTCATATGGGAAATAGCCTACAGAGAGCTCAGGTTGGATTTGGATTCAGGAATGCACTCCTCTTTGTCATTGTAGTTGCTGCCTGTCTTCCATGAAATCCAAAGTTAGGTCTCCTGAACTCAGGAAACTTAAAAAAAAAAACACAAAAAACAAAAAACATTAATATATGATGTTGGGAAGATGGTGATGTGCTGTATCAATAATACCCATTCATATTTCCATTCATAGCTATCCCACTCAGGCAGAAGCACATCCTATGATGTTTATACCTTCTAGTCACGGACAGACGGGGCAGTTCTCTCTCTGTAAAATCTTATTTTATTGTATAATAACCCTCTCTACTGAGAATCTCCATCTAGTATCTCTCATCCTTTGTCTTATTACAGTTGAAAGAATTTATATCAGAAAAGATAGTTGAATAACATTTGAAAAATTCAGGAAAGTAGGAAGATGAAAATTACTGCCCCACCATCTAGAGGTAATAATAACCATCAGTAAAAAGTTTGGTGGATTTCCTTGTGATTATTTTCATTTTCTTTGTATGTATACACATGTGTGAATGTGTATTGTACATACACACACACACACTTTCATATATATATGGGTGTCACATCAACAGAAAGTGAGATTATTAAATTTTATGGCACAGCCTATAAGAAATACATATATGACTATTCTATAATTCTCAACTATTTTCTTACTAGTGACAATTATCTATTAGATCACCTATTAATGACCATTAGGCTAGGTGCTCAATGACCCTTAGATTATTAAGAGCATTAACAGTTGTCTTATTCACGACAGTAAACCTCCTTATCCACAAATCTCTCTCTCTCTCTTATCCTATAAGGTGGATCATTGGACAGAAGATCACAATTAATGTCTTATCAGTACTAAATTATTTTCTAGAAAGAGTAAATGCCTATATTCCCATCATCTGATGATATCTTTACTACACCATTTCCCATCATGCCCGAGGAAGAAAGTGGGGAAGCGCGCCACACACACACACACACACACACACACACACACACACACACACTCTGCAGACTCTGTCACACCTAGCTCTGATGGTTGCCCACAGGAAAGAAATACTACCAACTGCTTAGGCATAAACAGGTGATGTCAGAAGATCTTCAGATCCTTTGTTTCAGTGGCTAAAAAGCCCCAACTATTAGAAGTTTGTGTTCTGAGATTGTTGGCTACCGTTGGCAACAGAAGAACCAAATTATACCCAGAAGTGTGGAAGGAGAAAAGGGGATAGAAAACCAAAGGACTCATCCCCCTGTTTTTTTTTTTTTTTTTAAATCAGTTTTTGTGTTGCTGTGACCAAAATACATGACAGGAACAACTTAGAGGAGGGAAAGTTTGTTTCTCAAGGTTTCAGAGGTCTCAGTCCATAGAGGGTGAGTTCCCAGTTCTGTGCTCATGAGGAGGCAGCAAATCATTCAGGAAGTACCCAAAGGTGGGAAACTCCTCAGATAGCTCTCATCATGTACTCCTTTCATCTTTGAATAGTCTTGCATTAACAGAAACTTTTGGAAACACCCCATATTCAAACCATAACACTGTTTAGCCCTCTGAAACTTAACGCTGTAAGGAGACCAAGGTGAAAACTTTACCAAGCTAGGCAGGATAGAGTCTCATTTTTAGTTTATATGGAAGTGAGACCATGTGTATAGTACTCATAGCACCATTTTATCAATGAAAATTCATTTGGACCAGATGTTAAAATAAAGGACAAACCTCTGGGTTTCATGTGAGATAAACATACTTGTGTTGATTTGGTTTTCTGTATATGGCTTTTTAATAGTCATTCAATGCTGATTTCCCCAGGGAGTAGGTTATAAATAATTATTACCTTTGTATCACAACTATCAACACCTGTTGAAGTCTTTTAAAAATTTGCCTATGTAGGCTGGGGTTGTGGCTCAGCAGTATAGTGCTCACCTAGCACATGCGAGGCCCTGGGTTCAATCCTTACCACCTCATAAAAATAAAATAAAGGTATTGTGTACAACTGCAACTAAAAAATAAATATAAAAAAATACCTATGTATTGATTGTTTTACTCAGTATTGAAAGCCACCCTTTCTTCTAGACTTGCAGGAATGAGCCTCATTTTAGCATTTGTTGAATTCCCCAAGGTCTTTGGTAAGGCTATTGCTGGTTGTCTCCTTAATTTAATGAAAATTAACTGCCAGTTGTTTGAATTGTTTTCAAGCATATAAAGCATATAGCCTTTCTTATTTTTTTACTTACAAGGTCAGCATACTTTTGACTGAGTATGATAGTGGTTCATGCAAAACCAAGTACAGGAAATGTTCTACTTTACTTATAATAGTTTCTGTATTTTTCAAACTTTTGAAAAAAAGTCCCACAACTCTATCAGTTGAGTGCCTGTCAAGCTCCAGGTCCTGCAACCTACCATATCTACCTGCATCAAATCCATTTTTAACTTCTTGTTGCTTCATATGAAATAGAAAGTCTTTCTCACAGAGTTTTTGGAATGATTAGAGATTATATATGTGGTATGCTGTGTAGATGGTTTATTTTCATTCCAAACCAAATTCATCCTCTGTATTGTAATGGTAGGACCTCTCTGGGGAAATTGTTTTATTTTTCTGTAAAGTTTCAGACAGACTTTTCCACCACTGATGGAGAGTATCATGTGCATTTAATAATCGTACTTCTGATTATCTGATTATTTTCTGCACTTGTCTGTAGCCTCCATGAGTCCAAGGTGGATCTATTTGTTCTAGATATTGCCTGTATCTGCCAGCTTGGTGACTGATCAGTGACCCCTCCCCCTGAATTTGGTAGTCATAGTTAAGAAGTTCCCAGAGTAGCATCATTTCTCCCTGTCAGAGAAGGAATTCTTGGATCTAGGTCTGGTGAAATAATGGTCATCTAGTCTGGATATTCAGAGGCCATAGATAGAAATAGTTGGAAGCCAACAGTTGTTCTCCCTTTGGCTGCATTCTAAACTGGGCAGGGACAATCCCCTTGGTGGAAAGAGTTTTCTACCAAAAATCACAATTGGCATTTTACAATCTTTCTTTTTTAAAACAAAACAAAACAAAAACCCTAGTAGTAAAATACTTAAAATGCTTTGTTTCTTTATGGGACTGTAAAGAAATGGTGGAGGTGGAAGTGAGTGGTAGAAACGCTCCAGGTTGACCATCTGTGAAGGATCCCAAGTTTTAGCAGCAGACAGGAGAGCAACCTGTTCGGAGAAAATCAAATAGCCTACATTGTTTTTCTTGTTCAGAAAAACAGAAAGATGCTGTATATTATCAGAAGAGTAAGTGAAAAATGAATGTGAATAAGGGCCAGAAAGCTGTCTATTACAAATAATTCACTTCACATGCATTTGAAGGGAATTGAGGAAAAGCATAACAGGCACAGGCAGCCTAGGCTATGGGGTCAAGTGACATGGAAGTTTGATGCTTTGCCTATCTCTGACATTACAGAGTTCCCACTAATTTATCTGCCTGCTGGACAGAACATCCTGTTTCTGTTTCCCCTCCCACCTTTAAATGATTTGCCAGTTCAGTTCTTTGCATTTCTGTTCAACCTCTTGTTTGTACAAATAAAGCCTTCTCTACACTTCTCTGAGATTAAGTAAAATTAAGCCGTGAGAGGTTCCCCACCTCTGACTCAGCTCCCATAGCATTTGAATAGGTGTTATTTTGAGTGTGTGTATAGTGGTCTTTATTCAATTAGGAATTACTTATGTACATCTTTTGGAAAACGGTTCATGGCCGAAATGCATTTGTGTTGGCCTGCTTGCTTCAGAACACATTAATGAATGCTATTGATGGATGAAAACTATGAACTGGGCTTTTTGTAATGTTTTATAAAATTAATTACAAAAATTACAAAAATAGTACAAGTTGGTTATGGAAAATCAGAAATTATAAAACAATAAGGATAAATGCTTTATTACCTCACAAAGCCAAACTTTTTAGTGATAGAAATCAGATCTGTGATTTGCAGGAGCTGGGATAGGGCTATAGTTTTAACTACCAAGGGGCATGAAGAGCTTTTTGGAGGCTAGAAATAATTTATGTTAGCACTTTCAAAAAACAAAGTTCGAACCCCAATTATAAATCACTGACTTTTAACTTTTTCAAATAGGTACATTAGAAAAATGAAAAAGGTAAAAATAATTTTACTATATTTTATTTAACTCCTATAAAATAAATACAAAATTGTCTCTTGCATTTTTTAAACAAAGTCTTTGAAATTTGGCATGTATTATATTCTTATAGTACATCTAGTTTTGGACTGGCCTCATTTCAAGAGCTTAGTAGCCACAAGGGCATCTATATTGAGCCATACAGTTTAGCAAGGTTTGGGAAGCCCTGATACCAGTCTATAAATTTGTTAAAGCTTATTGAACTGTACACCTAAAAAGGGTGACTTTTACTATGTTTTCAGTTTTTAAAAATTCCTGCAAGCCAGAATGAGCCAATAAATATTTCTTCCATGAACATATATTAAAACCATCTTTTTAAAATGAATCTCAGAAATGGGAAATTGCTAAATTCCAAAAATAAAATTTAACAACATACATTGGAACCATTCCAGCTATTGCTCTTCAAAACTTCAGGGGCCAGTTTATGTGTACAAATATGAGTTATCTCCATTACACAGCTTAGTTGAAAAGGACTAATGAAATTTTAATCCATTAAATTAAATTTTTTTCTTTTCTTTTTTTTATATTTGAGGCAAGATAAAGATGAGCATTCATTGTTTTTAGAAACACCTAATGCTATTTTCTAGAAAGAGCTTGTCCTTTTCTTTTTTGTTTTATACCATTTATCTTGCTGCAGTTTTTTTTTAATCACTTGTTTCTTGACTTTCTTCTATTATAGCATGTGTTTTGTTGTAACTATTTTGACAATGGATCTATTTGTAGACATTTTGGGTGGTTTAGTAGGGTGCTTGTGCTTACTTCGTAGGAAGAGCTTGTAGGGGGGAGTAAGTTTAACTTTCATAACTAGATCAAGCAAATTATTACACCTGTTTTAAATAATGTTGTTTGCTCTTTGAAAGTCATTTTGGTATTTTGCTTTTCCACCTGAAATTACAAATGAATAAATCCAGGAGAAATACACCAAAAGTTAGCTTCAAAATGTTCTTGAAGTATAGATATTTGGCAAGGAAAAAAATAAAATATATTAGTTTGAAAAAAAATCCATTTTATAAATTTGGTCTGAGGGAGACTCATATGCTAAGAAAAGTATTTCACAATATTCATGGACTGAATCCTAAAAAGTGTACAAAGTATGATGAGATTGTAAAACTTTACAGCCCACAGAATGCATCTGAGAGTTGGGGCCCATGTTAAGAACAAGGCAAGCCCTTCTCCTTTTGTTCCATCAGTTTAGAGTTTGGCTTAGTGTTCTCTTCATCCAAAACACAGTTAGTCCAAATTTGGAATTTTATCAGTATGAATTTCATCCATAGCCATGATTATCAAGATTTTAATGGGCACTGAAAATGCAGATTCCTATGCCTATTCCTAGGAATTTCTGATTCAACTGACTAGGAATGGGGCCTGGAATCTCTCCCAAAATGTATTCTTCTAGCAAACCTCACCTTGGGAGATGTTAATCTAGAACAACAGTTAGACTTCTATTGGATTTTCTATATATTTTAGAAACTGTAATGAATGCAAATAAAAGGCAGGATCCCTGTTATGAATGTGCTAACAGAACTTAGGATACAAGGTAGTATGCCAAGAGTGATACAGCCAGTAGGAACTGAAGGAGCTTGGAACAGGAGAGCAATGCTATCAATAGTTGACTCAAAGACATGAGTAAGATTTAGATTAGTGGAAATAATATTGTGTGGAGATAGTTTGAGATCCAAAACGGAGGATGGCAACTACTTGGGGAAGGAGCTTTACTTAGATAATAATATAATTTTGAAGCACCAAGGAAATTTTAACAGGAAAAAAAAATACTGTAAATAGGTAGAAGCAGATATGAGGAAAATCCAGTTGACCATTGTCAGTGGTTCTGAAGCTTGAACCTGAATCACCTGGAAGACTTGTTACAGCACAGATTCTGGGTCTCATCCTCAGAGTTTCAGATTCAGTAGGTCTGGGTGAAGCCTGAGAGTTTACATTTCTGACAGGAAATCATGTTTTGCTTATCTAGAGACTATATTTTGAGACCCAGTGCTCTTAATGAATTTGATGTCTTGATTCATTAAAATAAAAGTAGATTATGATCAGAACACATTGTGGTAGCAAGAACTGGGGAAGGGGATGGTTATCAGGCTGCTAATGTATTTCACTGCATAATCCTCACAGATTTCATGTCAAAAAATTAATTTTTGCAGAAAAGTGGCATGTGACTATTATGAGTTTTTTTTAATCTGCTGGAATTGCTTAAAAATCATTTATTACTAAACTGACAATGAGAGTGCATGGAATACTTATGAATACATGTTAAAATTGAATAGTCTAAATCAACACTTTCATTTCTTCAAGATAGTTTAGCATACATTTTCCATTCAAAAAATTAACATATTTGTTGTTATTTATTTGTACTTTATAATCAAAATATTACACTTGAGAAAATTTACTACAATGTGGAAGTATGGACTTAGGAATTTTAATCTTCTGTGTTGAAGATTCTGTGCTGCTCTATCTTTTAAGTGGCATAATAAACAGAATTATTCCAAGAGATAATTATGAAATAAAAGGGTATAAACCAATTTTGGGGTTGAAAAAGACAGGGGCCATGATTATGCAGTGAATACATTATGTGACTTTGAACTACTACCACATGGGCTTTTTTCTTTCTTCTGAGATTTCTTTACTCTAAGAGTAACTGGTCTAACAAAAAAATAGAAACAAAAAACAAAAAAACCCACCACTCTGGGAGGAGAACATGACTGTGGAGAGTAATTCAAGAACTTTTATTCAGCATGGAGCTAAGGAACTCTGGAGCTTACAAAACTGAACATAATTGCATTTCTCAGATTTTATTTTTAAAAACATAAGTATTTTGGTATATCATATTTTAGCACAAACATAGACTAGAAGGCATTTTATCCAGTTCATTTTGGAAGTTTGGAAGTCTTGACTCTTAACACTGAACTCAAGACCTGTGCCTCCAAACTTGCTCTTCCTCCAGTGTTCTCTATAAATGACAGCAGTATCTGCCTCCTTTTGGTGCCATAGACTAGTATCATCTCAGACAGCATTAGTTCTGTCTCACAGTTTCACTCCCACATTGTCATTCTCAAAGTAGTGTCAGTTCCAGTTCCTGACATATCTTGAATATCTACTTCTCCCACTTCCTGCCCCCACTTAGTCTACCCACCAACTCGCAGATCTTCCCACATCTTCTTTGGCTCCCTCTGATACATCACCTACAATGGAGCCATAGAGATTTTTTTTTTTTTTTTGAGAAACATAAACTGTACCAGGTCACCCCTGTTCTTAAGATCCTTGAGTTATACCCTTTATGGAATAATCTTCTTAAAAAAGTGGCACATTATAATTATACAAAATAGTATGATACATTGTGACATATTCATACCTGCATGTATCATAATTTGGTCAATTTCAGTCCCTACTACCTCTCTTTTCCCTTCCTGAATCCCTCTGTCCTTTCCAAATTCACAATTCACAAAATGGTCCTGCCAATATTGTCCGCCACAGTTAGAGCTTTTGTTATTTATATTCCAAAATAATTACAGCTAGATTTCTGAGACTAGTCTGTTTTGAGGCTTGTCTATAGGTGGAGGGATGGTTTCAACTGTGTCCCTCCAAAATTTGTATGTTAAAATATCCCAGAGTGATTTTTTTTTCTTTTTTTGGTACCAGGGATTGAACCCAGGGGTGCTTAACCACTGAGCCACATCCTCAGCTCTTTATTAATGTTTTGTTTTGAGACAGGGTCTCCCTAAATTGTTGAGGCTTCCTTGAACTTGGAATTCTCATGCCTCAGCCTCCTGAGCTGCTGGGTGTTACAGTATGACTTTTTTGAACTGTCTTCAGAAAGATAATTTAGGTTAAGTTAAATCACTGGGGTGGGCCATAATCCAGCAGGAGTAGATGTTGGATTAAGGGCCCCAACTTTGTTCCTTTTATTTCAGTCCAACTGAATACTTCACTTCCTGAATTAAAGGTGTTTAAAATGACCAGGGAGGTAGCTCTAGGTCTATATCCCAAGGGCATTTTCCCCAAAGGTAGCCTTGGAGAAGACAATGCATGTGATACTCTAAGATGGCATGTCTATCAAGGTTAAAGCTGAAAAATAGGTATTGAACTTCAGTGATGAGTCTACTGAAAGAGAAATTAGGAAAAACTACCCCATTCATAATAGCCTCAATAAAAATAAAATAGTTGGGAATCAATCTAATAAAAGAGGTGAAAGATCTCTACAATAAAAACTACAGAACACTAAAGAAAGAAATTAAAGAAGACTTTATTTATTTATTTTTAATATTTATTTATTTA
The DNA here is from genome assembly GCF_052094955.1 of Ictidomys tridecemlineatus. Lineage (NCBI taxonomy): Eukaryota > Metazoa > Chordata > Mammalia > Rodentia > Sciuridae > Ictidomys > Ictidomys tridecemlineatus. The sequence continues at coordinate 81,705,306 of NC_135482.1, read as the reverse complement.
TTAGTTATTGGCGGACACAACATCTTTGTTTGTATGTGGTGCTGGAGGATCGAACCCGGGCCACACGCATGCCAGGCGAGCGCGCGAGCGCGCTACCGCTTGAGCCACATCCCCAGCCCCTAAAGAAGACTTTAGAAGATGGAAAAATCTCGCATGCTCCTGGATAGGCAGAATTAATATTGTGAAAATGGCCATAATACCAAAAGCATTATAACAGTTTTAATGCACTGCCTATTAAAATCCTAATGATATTCTTCATAGAACTAGAAAGAGCAGTCATACAATTCACTTGGAAAAATAAGAGATCCAGAATAGCCAAAGCAATCCTCACCAAGAAGAGTGAAGCAAGAAGCATCCCAGTACCAGAACTTAAATATACTACAGAGCCATAGTAGTAAAAAATGGCATGTTATTGGCACCAAAACAGACACTTAGACCAATGGTACAGAATAGAAGACACAGAGACAAACCCACTTAAATCCACTTATCTCATACTAGACAAAGGCGTTAAAAACATTCACTGGAAAAAAGATAGGCTCTTCAACAAATGGTACTGGGAAAACTGGAAATCCATATGTAACAAAGTGAAGTTAAACCTCTGTCTCTCACCCTGCATGAAACTCAACTCAAAGTGGATCAAAGACTTAGGCAGTAGAATAGAGACCCTGTGCCTAATAGAAGAAAAAGTAGACCCAAATCTTCACCATGTTGGCTTAGGATCTGACTTCCTTAACAAGACTCCTAAAGCACAAGAAGTAAAATCAAGAATCAATAAATGGGATGGATTCAAATTAAAAAGTTTCTTTTGAACAAAGGAAACAATCAATAACATGAAGATGGAGCCTCCAGAATGGGAGAAAATCTTTACCACACACACCTCAGATAAAGCATTAATCTCCAGGATATAAAGAATTCAAAAAACTTAGCATACACACACACACACACACACACACACACACACACACACACACACACACCAAACAAATAATCCAATCAATAAATGGACTAAGGAACTGAACAGACACTTCCCAGAAGAACTACAGTTGATCAACAAATATATGAAAGAATGTTCAACATCTTTAGCAATTAGAAAAGTGCAAATCAAAACTATTCTAAAAATTTTCTCTCACTTCAGTTACAATGTCAGTTATCAAAAGTATAAGCAACAGTAAATGTTGGCAAGGATGTGAGGGTAAAGGTACACTCATACATTGCCAGTGGAACTGCAAATTGGTGCAACCATTATGGAAAGTATTATGAAGCTTCCTCAGAGAACTTGGAATGGAACCACTGACCCAGCTATCCCACTCCTTAGTTTATACCCAAAGGACTTAACATCAGCATACTACAGTGACACATCCACATCAATGTTTATAGCAACTCACTCATAATAGTGAAACTATGGAACCAACTAGATGCCCTTCAACAGATGAATGGGTAAAGAAAATGTGGTATATATAAACAGTGGAGTATTACTCAGCCTTAAGAATGAAATTATGGCATTTGCTGATAAATGGGTGGAGCTAGAGAATACCATGCTAAACAAAAAACAAATGGCTGAATGTTTTCTCTGATATGCAGATGATAACTCACAACAAGGGGAGGGGATTAAGGAAGGATATAGAAGTACTTTAGACTAGGCAGAGGGGAATGAAGGGAGGGGAGGGGTTATAGGGGTAGGAAGGACAGTAGAATGAATCAGACATTGTTACCCTTTGTGCATATATGACCACATGACTGGTGTGATTCTACATAATATACAACCAGAAGAATGAGAAGTTATATATGTATGATGTGTCAAAATGCATTGTCATGTTTAACTAATTAGAACAAATTAAAAGAAAATTAAAATGTCCCAAATGGGTTAACAGTGAAAAGACTTCCTCTTATCAACTAATATAATTTCTTATGTATCTCTGCAGAAGTTTATGGATAGCTAAGCCAATATTACATGTCATATAATATTGATTTTACCCTTTTCCCAATTAACAATGTATATAGGAGATGAAATTTTAAACAACAACAACAACAAAAATAGGTATTGAGAACATGCCACTGCTCGTCCATAGGGAGCTTAGTAAATTAGAAAAGGTACCCCTTTCCAGGCAAATGCAGCCCCTGTGCTGGACTGGACTGGGTTTCAGCATCCACTTACCCAGGGTGAGGTACCTTGTGCAGGACATAATGTGCACCGCCTCGATGGTTACCTTCACTGGGCGTGTTAATTGATTTGCCTCCAAATTTAAGTAGGTCTTTTCTTCCTATTTAGCAGTGGAAGAATAATAGGTAATTTAGGAAATCCCGGGTAACCTAGTCATTTTGTAATGATAATAAATATAAAAGGCTTTCATCATGAAGCTGTAGAAATTGTTTTTTGTGTGAAAAGGATCAGATCACACGCACATGAGCCTCTTTCAAGCCAGCATAGTGCAGTGGCTGTCCTTCATAGTTGAATACCAGTTGAGAGTTACAATCTAGAACCTCTCCAGCTGCTAGCATCTAAGTTTGAAACAGTGTTTCCATTTAACTTAAATGATCACCTAAAGCCTTGACTGCTGTGGTTTTTCTATGTGGAGGGCCTCTGCCTTGCCTGAGGGGCCCAGCATTCTTTCATTGGACATGTTTGCTCTTGTGGAAATGACTTGAAATATTTAAGACCTGATAGCAGAATAAATAGGAGCAGAACTAGTTCTTGCTAGGCATAATCATCTATAAAAATTTGAATTGAATGTATTAAGCAATTTCACTGTTGATATAAAATCGGTTGTCAATCATGAGATTGCTTTGACACATATGTGATATGTTTCTATGTGTCCTCTGCTGGGATCCTAGCATAAGCCTCTCTCTACAAAAAAACTGAATTAAATATTGCTATGACTTTGCTTATTTTAATTTTGTCTTTGATTTGGGGACAGCTTTGATTCTTATTTTCAAATTCAATGTTTTGTATTAGTTTATTTTCCTCTATTTTTCAGATTTATGGATGTGCCTAAATTTTAGTTGCAGAAGGTGCATAAGAAGGTATAAAAAACAACCACACATGCAGAGTACTTTTGTAATTTCTGAAGCCTCATTTTGGCTAACTATATACATTGTGCTGGCTCTCTGTAAAGAAAAAGATTGGCTGAGTTAAAACTTTTAATACAAAAATCAGGGAAGGCCCAATGATCAATTGACACTGATGAAAGTCCTAAAGGAAGAGGGAGAAAGCCTCCTATCTGTGAAAAGCTTCTAGGTAAAAATAGCAGTAATTGAAAAGACCCTGAGCAGGAAAAGCTTGATGTATTTGATATCTGAGGTCAGCAGACTGGAAGGTCAATAGTCCAAGGATTTGCAGAGAATGCAGACCCACAGGCACAGAGGACACAGAGCGGGAAGCAGGGGAAGTGGTAAGGTTGTAGGATGTTAGGAACTCACAGCCATGGCAATGATTTAATTTAGTCACACAGATAAAAGCCATGGGAGGGTATTAAGCTGAGGAATGCCATGACACAAATTCTGTTTTAAATAGAGTATCACTCCTAAGAACACACTGTGAGGGCAGTAAAGATAGAAGCATGGAGAACAATTATCAAACTATTGCAATAATTGAAATGAGAGGTGTCTCAGATCAGGATGGTGATAGCACAGATGATAAATGATTAGATCCTGCCTGTGTATATGTGTGAATATACTAGGGGGGAGATAAGTATATATGAACTGAATATAAAATGCATTTTCCTACACATAGAAATATATGTGATTTATACATAATATATATTAATAATTTACAAAGAAATGCACAGATCTTAACTGTAGTAGTCAATGAATTCTGACAAATGTATTCAACTATGTAATACATCACCTGACAAGGTATCAACATTTCTCACATGCTGTATACTTTGCTGGAAAAGCTAACAAAAATTGATATAGGATTTAAGAGAAAGGAGCTGGGCATCACAGTGAAGTTAAAAAAAATGCTTATTCCCAGTTTCTGTACTTATCTTTTAAAAGACCAGTAAGTTTGTGGACTAATACCAGTCCATAGACCACATCCTAAATAGCAATATCCTAGGCAATGTTTTTGACCCAGTGTAAAGTAGACTTTCTTATATTAGTATGCAAAACATGTTTATGTTTGCACATGTAGACTCTCTCATTACTGAAATGGCAGCTACTACCAAAAGACAAAGAGCTTTTCTTTTCTTGGCTTGTCTTTTGCAGTGTTCTATCTCTAGTACATGGTAGGTCCTCAGTCAATAGTTGTTGCAGGCATGTATGTGTGTGTGTTATGTGGCCAAATCAAAATTTCACAAAATAAGACTTAAACTTGATTCCATGTGAAACAATCCTTTTTGTTTTATAATTTATTTAAATGAATGTTGATTCCATGCTATTAAATATTTCATAATCTTCTAATCTTAGGAATCTTGACCCATGGTTTATAAAATATTCCTTTAGCAGGTACTTGTACTTAGCAACTTGTTTCACTTTTCCTCCCTCCTGAGTTTTCGTAGCTCTTAACCCACTCCTGCCTTCCTTAGGGTACAAGACTCTCAGATATTCCGCACTGGGCAGCAATCCAAGTAGCCAGGATAGGCTGAGTTGGTACATCTGTGTAGGGACATAGGAAACAGACGAGTCTCTAAGTTTTTAAGAGCTAAAAGGAAGAGACAAATGGAGTTAGGGTTATGGTAGATAGAACAGTTACAAGTTGAAACAGGCCCCCAGGTACTCCTCCATCCTACTGGGAATCAAATTTTCAAACTTCGGAATAATGACATTCTAAAGCAGCATCATAAATTTGATTCATCTACATCTTGAGGAGCATGACATTTCACTTTGTAACGTTGTGGGCAGCAAGGCTGATAACAATTATCACATCTACCCCAATTTATCTTCAAAGGCACTGTTGCCTGGGCCGGGTGGTGCACACCTATAATCCTAGCAGCTCAGGAGGCTGAGGCAGGAGGATTTGAGTTCAAAGCCAGCCTCAGCAACAGCAAGGTGCTAAAAAAACTCAGTGAGACCCTGTCTCTAAATAAAATACAAAAAAGGGTTGGGGATGTGGCTCAGTGGTTGAGTGCTCCTGAGTTCAATCCCCAGTATGAAAACTGGAATTATCAGGACATTAGTGTGTGTTTGAGGAGCCCCTATATTTGGTGTGTACCACGTGAGACAGTGGGATCAGATATTAGAAACATGGTCTCTGTTTTCAAGCATCTTACAGCTTAGGCAAGAAGACAGACACTTTAAAATCAGGGCTCTCATACAGGCATGTCTGGGATGTGATGAGAAGTAGGATCAATAAAACTTTGAAGGACAGAATGCCTGAGCTGAATCTTTTTTTTTTTTTAAATTTAATTGATTTTATTTTTTTAAATACATGACAGAGGGATGCATTACAATTCTTATTACACATATAGAGCACAGTTTTTCATATCTTTGTATATAAAGTATGTTCATGCTAATTCATGTCTTTATAGGTATACTTTGTTTTTTTGCATTACAATTCTTATTACACACACACACACACACACACATATATATATATATATACTACAATTTTTCATATCTCTGTTTGTATATAAAGTATGTTGACACCCAATTTGTGTCTTCATACATGTACTTTGGATAATGATATCCATCACATTCTACCATCCTTGCTAATCCCCTGCCCCCTTGCTTTCTTTCCCACCCCTCTTCCCTATCTAGAATTTATCTGTTCCTCCCATGCTGAGCTGAATCTTAAAAGTACAGTTGGCCCTCATCTATGGATTCAATCAACTGCAGACTGAAAATATTCAGGAAAAAAAATTATATTTGTACTGAATATGCATAGACTTTTTCCTCATAGTTATTCTCTCAACTATACAGTAGAATAGGTATTTGCATAGCATTTACATTGTATTAAGTATTATAAATAATCTAGAGATGACCTAAAGTATATGGGAAAGTTGTGTGTAGGTGATATGCAAATATGATACCATTTTATATAAGGTACTTGAACAGCTGTGGATACCGAGGCACAACTGTATGTGTCCCAGGACATAGGGGGTGGTCCAGGCAGGGAAGGAACAGCACATGTGATGTTTGTCTCAAAAGTAAGAGAGTCAGGATGTGTTCAGAGAGGAGCATATCATAGAGTACGGTGCAAGACCAGCAGGGATGGTATTCTCTGGGTAGTTTGAAGTTTGGGTTGGAAGCTTATGAGAGAAATCAGGTATTGCTAGTCAAGGCATAATAGCCATTTGAAAAATACATACTGAGTCAGCGAGAGGCATAGTTGGGAACAGCATGAATCTTACACTTAGTTATCACTTCTTGAGTGACCTTGGACAAATTTCTAACTTCCATGTGGTATACCAATAGCTTAGATTAGGTAGAAGGGCAGCATTCTTTCATCTTGTCATAAGATTGTAATTTATTGACATTTAATACACATCAGTTTAAGCAAATCCTTTTATCAAAGAAGCAGAAGATCTTAACTTATCGTGTGGACCTTTTCATCAACTCCATTCTGGTTACCATTCCTAAGATTAACAGCAGAGAATTGGAAGGCTCATTTCCTTTTTCCTCATCTTATTTTCCCTTGCTGCTTCATTTGTTTCAATACATACCAACTTTGCCACAGCACCTTTTGTAACTGTATTTTAGTGAACAAAAGAAGTAACTATTATTAAATTAATGCACCATCATTAATACTCCTTCTATGTTCTAGCTTCCTTTGAATCCTCTTAACTGTAAGAGCCTATTCCATTTTGAGAGAGAGAGAGTGCACGCACACATGTAGATAGCTAAAATAAAAAGTACTTTACTATTTGGTTTGTAAATACTTGGGGAGTTCCTTAGTATGATAGAAAAATGAACTACTTAAGACAGTGTCTCATGGTCAAAGATGCTTGATTGTTCTGTGGTTTAAAGGTATAGATGAAAAAATCTATAGGAAAAATCCAGCATTTTATTATAGAAATCTTTAAATACATAATAGTATAATGTAGTTTCATGTACTTATTATCCATCTTCAACCATTATCAAGCCATACCTAATCTTGTTTCATCTATATCTTTACTCTTATTTCCTTCTATATTTTAAAGCAAATTCTAGATGTCAATATCATTTCATCCCTGAATATTTTGTCACTCATTTCTAGAAACTGACAACTTTAAAAAAGATTACTATAGTAGCATTATAAACAACTTTAAATTTAAAAATTCTTAATTCAACTGCATAGTCTTCAATTTTCTAATATCAGTAGTATACTAATTTTATAGTTTGACCAATTTCACACCTGTGTGTGATAACATTAGACACCAGCCCTGCCACCAACATCCCACCCCAGCCTTTTCTATTTTCACTTATTACCCTGTTTCCCTTTTCAGGTGATTCCAAATTATTTTTCTCAGGTTTTAGAGCATATTGGGGTTAAAAACATTTGAGCTGATGGAAGTGGGGAGTAGAAAATCTGTGATAATAGATATATCATAGAGAACTAGAAAAGAAAGGGAGCTGTGTATAAGAATCCCTAAAATATTACAGATTTAAACACTGGAAAGAAGAAATCCCTTCTGAGAAAGAATGAGTGCTGACATATATTTGAAAAGGATGGTGGAATGCCACATTATGATGTGGTCGCCATGAAACAGAATATATTTTCATATAAGTTATCCACATACTTCTTACAGGTTTTCCCCACCAACAAGCTACTCAGGGAGGGTAATCCATTACACACTGAGCTCCAAAGTTGTGCAACAGTATAAAGATAAACTGTCTTAAAGACAAAAGGACCAGGGCAGGGGATATAGCTCAGTGGTAAAGTACTTGCCTGATATGCAAGGGGCCCCAATGCAGCAAAACAAAAAGTGTAGAGCCAAAGCGGAACAGGAGGGATTACTACATTAGTGGAACTACATCAGTGGATTACTATATCAGCACCCACAGAGGATCACCTAGAAGCCAGTTAGAAATGCAAATCTCTAGGCCCCTCTCTAGACCTAGTTAACCAGTCTGTTTGCCCAAGCAAACCAGGAGATGGAGAGGTAGACCGAATCAATGTAACAACTGTTGTTTAACCATAGTTGTATAATGTTTAATTCCTTCAAGATTACTTGCTCAAAAAACTTACATATTTAACCCACTTACACAGACCTTCTTTATCATTTACTTAAATCTTCTTATTTACTTAATTGTGTAGATTCTCTTATCCAGGAACACATTTTCCTTCTATTAAATCCATATTTAGAATTTTCTAATTTCTCTTTCCCATCTGTTAACTCCTTCTTTATTCACATTTTGAAATAATCCTTGTAAATTTCTGAATTTAGGCAAATTATTCCATTTTAATAAGAGATATTTTGTTATTTGCAGCACACAATTAATCACATCTGTTTACCATTTCATGAAAACATAAACAATGTTTAAGTATATAAAATTATACTGTTGTAGGGACAGACAAGGCAAGGCACCTAAGATAGCAATGAAGATAGGGAAACAGTCTTATTTGGTTGTAACCAGATTCAGAGGGAACATCTTCTACTATAATCAATTAATCCCCTGAACCCCAAGTTCAGGTAGTTTCAGAATTTTGTACACAACATGTAAGGGAAGGGGCTCAGAAGTTCACAGTCTGCAGAAGTTCACAAAAAGCAGTTTTTTGGTGGTGTTGTTGTTTGTTTGGGAAGGGGAGAGCTTTTTTTTTTTTTTCTTTTTCTTTCCTCCCCCTGCCAGCTGTTACCATGGAGCCCAGTTGGTAACTTCCTTATCTTAGAAATGTAGCCATCTCTGTGAAGCCCCAGCTCAAGGCCAGAGGCCTTATTTACATATTTTGTGAAAAACTAGTAAAGGGGTGTCGAGCTTTTGGAGTGCTGATTCTTCCAGCCAGTGGTCAAGTAGAACAGGGTAATATGAAAAGAGGAAGTTTATCTACATAGGGGAATGTCCTTCCACTTTTTTGAGTGCTTGCAGAAGTTAAAAAGGTCACAAAGAATTTGAGGATCTAGAGACCCCTCTGGGGGCCATTGGTTTTGATTGTCTAATTGGTAATATGGCCAATTCTGTGTACTGAATTTGTTGAGGAGTTTGGGTTTGATGTCAGGAGTGAGGGACAACCAGTTAAGATTAGCCAGGAGGCATTTGAGAGGGGAATCAGCTGGGAGGGAAGAAGAGGCTCCCATAATGCCTCTTGACAGGAAGAAAAGAGGTGAATGGCCTGGACTGGAACAGATTTTGGTTGAGTTTCCTATAGGCGTCCCCGAAAAGAGATGTCAACCAAAGAGACTTGGGCCGGGAGGGCAAATGAGTCATCACCAAAGAGCCCAACCAGCGAGACTTTGGAAGGCCCGGAGTCATAGGCCGCCTGAAGTCAGGGCTTTTCCCAGGAGAGGAGAAGGAAAATTTAGATAAAGAGGGTCAGAGAGTACCTATTCTTCTGTCCCTTATAGCTCATCAACCATGAAATGGGCATCCAGACAGTCCACCGTTACTGTGAAAGTCGTGGTGGGGTGCATTCTCTCCTCCAAACTAGGCGTCAAGAGCCTTGCTGGACGTTCAGTCAAGGCCTTTGCATATAGCCGTTTGGAGATGGATTCCCAAAGAGGGGGAGGGGACTCATTGATTGTCTATCAGAAGGAATCACCTATTGGAGAGCCAATGTTGGGTGGAATGTAGCAGCGCTCAAAAAGGGGAACCTTGAGAGAGGGGGTCCTCAGAATGAGGAATCTCTCCTCCCAGGTTTCGGCACCAATGAAAAGCCAAGATTCGTGTCGGAGATTAAAATGCACACACACAGATAGCAGTGACAAAGATGAAGCACTTTATTGCAAGCTGGTGCTAGCTTATATAGAAAGTGAAAGTCAGTTATCTTAAACCAGAAGTTCCCAGAGCCAATCATAGTAAAGGTCAGGTCATCACCTACAGTGCACACACGTCCACCCTGCATAAGATTCATGGGGGGCACGAACTCTCCAGGAGCATGGAAGACGGGTGGGGGAGACCATTTAGAAAATTTTCAAAACAACCTGTTATCTGCCCACTGGCAATTTGCCTGCTGCCATGTTACATTAGGGGCTCCTTATCTGAAAGGCCCGGAGAGTTCTTAGCCGCCCACTGGCAATTTGCCCACCGCCATGTCTGAAAGGCCTGGGGAGTTCTTAGGGAAACTCCCAACGTTTATTAACATTTATTTCATTTATATCTAACATAATAATTTATATGGTTCAACTTAAGTCTACCAGCTTGGCATTTTGATATTTTTCTTTCTCCTTTTTATCCATTGTTCCTCCATTGCCTTCTGGGTTTAATGAAATTGAAGATTTTATTAGTATTCCTTTTCATCATCCTCATTGGTTTTTTACTTATATCTTTTTATTGTTTGGGTGGATTATGTTTTATCTTCTTGTCATAGTCTGCCATGTGTTAGAGATTAGATATCTTTGTATAATGTAAGGATTTTACCCCATCCTGTTCTTTGAGCCAATAAGCTAGCAGTTGTTCTCTCCTGATTCCCAGCAGGCACTCTGTATCACAGGGTCTGGTGACGCCCTAGGGGAGAGCTGTATAAAGGTAAATCTTATTCCTGGTTCTCTTTTTCTTAAGAGCTGAATTCCCCCCACTGTCTGTCTGCTTCTAGTCACCTCTCCAACTTCTTCAAAACATGTTTTTGTGTTTTATTTACCACTTTGTTTTGCTATTTGTGAAATAGTTCATTTAATAAAATCTATCCCACCATGATCAAAACTAGAATTACCTTTGGTTATTTTCAGTATTGTAATAAACACTTTTGAATTCATCACTCAAAAATTTGTGAGTAACCTTGTTATCATTCCCTTTTAATCTTTTTGTATAGTTACATTGAATTTGTATTTCTAAAATGTATAATCAATATTTACTTACAATATAATGAATATTTATTAACTAATATGTATGTGTGTATGTGTGTGCATGTGCATATAGAAAACCAATTAAATACATATTTGTGAGAAGAAAGGAGTTAGAGAGTACTGGGATCTGAATTAGAACAAGATATATTCCATGTTTGTATATTTATGTCAAAATAGATTCTACTCTTATTTATAACTAAAGAACCAATGAATAAAAAAATTATGCATAGCCCTCATCCTTTTAATTATAATTAAAATGAATTACCAGTAAAATAATTAAATACATATATGTCATTGCTTTAACTTTATAAAAAAATCTTGTTACTGGAAACTCTTAAATTTACTATTGTATTGCATAAATTTGTCCATACTGCACATACGTTGGTTTTAGTTTGTTTTGACAACTGTGTGTGTATCGTGCTGTTGTGCTATGGCACATGACTAAACTGGTCAGGGTCACTCCAGGAGAAGTGGGCTGTCATGAAATAATGACACATAGACAGAGAAATGTCTTTTTCTTTGAGTTCTGTGATGGCCCCTCTGACCCAGCTCCCACCAAGTAGGCAAGGCAGGCAAGAAAAGGAGGGAGCACACCTCGAACCCGGGTTTTATTAATGGAGGAAACTAATCCCATGGAACATTCTATCCAAAAAAGGGCAGAAGGGTAGGATTACCACAAACATGTGGGTGTGATTCAACCCCATCAGGTGACACCCACTCCCAGAGCTACACCTTTCTTATCCAAGCAGAGGTAATGTCCAGTTGCATTGCAGGGTGCAATACCAGTCCAGTACCTCTTTACTCAGGACTTAAAGGTGTGTTCATAGCTCCTAAACAGGGCAGCCCTGACACCACAGTTTGTTTATCTTCTCTCCTGTAGATGGATATTTGAGTGTTTTTTTTTGTTGTTTTTGTTCTTGTAAAGATTCCTTCTTGTGAAGATTTGTGTATTAAAATCAACGCAAAGTGGGTCAAAGACCTAGGAATTAGATCCCAAACTGCAACAGCTAGAAGAAACTGTAGGCCCAACACTTCAACAGGTTATCACAGGAACTGACTTCCTTAACAAGATCCCTAAAGCACAAGAAATAAAAACAAAAGTCAGTAAGTGGAATGGTATTAAATTATAAAACTTCTCACAGCAAAGAAAAAAAGAGCATGAAGAGAATCCCACAGACTGTAAGATCTTTGCCACCTGCTCCTCAGATAGGACAGAATATTTATGAAAAGCTCAAAAAAACTTAACACACAAAGGAAGTAAATAACCCAGTTAATAGATGGGCAAAAAAACTAAACAGAAATCTCCCTCCCTCCCTCCCTCCCTCTCTCTCTCTCTCTCTCTCTCTCTCTCTCTCTCTCCCCCCCCTCGCCCTCCCCCCCTCTCTGTCCCTCTCTCCCTCTGTCTCTCTGTCTCTCTCTGTCTCTCTGTGTGTGTCTCTCTCTCTCTCTCTCTCACACACACACACACACACACATGTACACACACACACACGTACACACACACACACACACCTAGTTGTTGATGGACCTTTATTTTATTTATGTATATATGGTGCTGAGAATCGAACCCAGTGCCTCACATATTAGGCAAGTGCTCTACCACTGAGTCACAAACCCACCCCTTTTTTACATTTTATTTAGAGACAGGCTCTTGCTGAGTTGCTTTAGGGCCTCCCTAAGTTGCTGAGGCTGGCTTTAAACTGTGTTTCTCCTGTCTCATCCTCCTAAAATGATAGAATTGTAGGTGTGCACTGCCATTCCCACCTAAACAGAAATTTTTCAAAAGAAGAAATACAAATAGCCCCAAACATTTTTTTTTAAAGTTCAACATTTCTAGCAGTTAGGTAAATGCAAATTAAAAAAAAAACACATTGTGATTTAATCTCAGAATGGCAGTTATTAAGAATACAGATAATAAGAATTGATGGTGACAGTATGGAGAAAAAGTATATTGCTGGTGAGACTGCAAATTAGTGCAACCACTTTGAAAAGCACTGTGGAAATTTCTCAAAAAAAACCCCCAAAACTAGAATTGAACCTACCATATGGCCCAGCTATCCCACTCCTTAGCATATTTCTAAAAAATCTAAAATCTACATATTATAGGAATGCAGCCACATCATTAGATTTTAAAAAATGTTGTATATAAACACAAGGGAGTATTACTCAGCCATAAATAAGAGTGAAATTATGGGATTTGCTAGTAAATTAATGGAACTGGAGACTATTGTGCTAAGTGAAAGTTGGACCCAGAAAGTCCAAAGTTGAATGTTTTATTTGATATGTGGAAGTTAGTCCAAAATAAAGAGGGGTAGAGGCAGGATGGGGGATTTCTATCAAAATAGAAGATCAGTGGAGTAGAGGAAGGGGATTGAGCTGGGGGCAGGGAGGAAGGACAGGATAAGGCAAAAACAGTGGAATGAATCTGACCTAACTTTTGATTTAGGTATATGGTTTGTGGATATACCATAGTGAATCTCACTATTATGTATAGCCAGAAGACACTAAAAGGAAAAAAAAAAAAACTAGCAGAAAGATCAGCAGAGTAGAGGAAAAGGAACAGGAAAAGGAAGGCAAATGGAAGTACTGGGGACCAAATAAAAGCAAATTATATTACACACTTTTATAATTTTGTCACAATGAGTTTGTTATATATAATTAATATGAACCAATAAAATATGAAGGAAAAAATATTATGTATTGTTCTTGGTTATATACTTTGGAGGAAATAGTATTGCACTGGCAATGAATGTGAATGTTTAATTTTAGATGATAATGCCACATCATTATTCAAAGTAGTGGAACCATTGTACAATCCCACCACTGCTCTATAGGAAATTTTGTGACTTTACATCCTCTGTAACACTTGGCAGTGGCCATTTATTTTGCTAATCAGGTAGCAAATGATGTGACATGCTTTAAGTTCTTTGATTATTAAAGATATGAAGAATCTCCTTACGTTTTTATTAATTGAAAGTATTTCCTTTTCTTTTACATGTCTGTGTGCTCACCCCTTCCATTTTTTTAATTATCTTTAGGAATTCTATACTTGTATAATACTGATCTGTAGATCACCTATATCCAACTACTCTCAATTTATTAGAGAGCTATGTGGCCTTTGAATCTGTCATTGCTCCCTGACCACCTATGTAATTGCAAGCCCCTCCAAACCCGGGACCCTTTTATCCCACTCCATCTTTTCCTCCTTAGCACCTACCACCTTTGCCAAATTATATATGCTTTATTACATGTCTTACTATTGTTCCCTTACTGTTACTTGTAGGCTGCTGTATGATAAATGTAGAGATTGAAAGTAAGCGTTTATAAGCTCTTTTAGCAATTCGATATTGTCATTATTTTAAACAAAGGATTGGGTCTCTAATGAGCTGCAGTGGTTTTTTTTTTTTTAAATTTTTAATTTCAAGACAGGGTCTTACTGAGTTTTTTTAGTGCCTTGCTGTTGCTGAGGCTGGCTTTGAACTCTCGATCCTCCTGCTTCAGCCTCCTGCACTACTAGGATTATAGGAGTGGGTAGTCATGCCCAGCTTGGAGTATTTTTTAAAATTGACTCCTCACCCACTTGACAAACATAGTTGAGGCTGTCTCACCCCTCCTTGTCATAGCATTTAAAAGGCTCACTGAAACACAGATGAAATAGAGAACTACATGTCACACTTGAGAAAGTGATTCTGTTCTACACAAAAAATATAAAAAAGACAAATATTGGATTTTGTAATTTAGTGAAGTGGTAAATGTTTTTCTAATGTGGGCATTACTTTTATTGGTATTCCTGTGTCTATACCTGAGTCTGATATGTACACATATGTACACGTTTATGTATGTACATATGTGTGTATATATTGCTACTTTTAAAATGAAAGGGAATGGGAGCCACTTAATTATGTGAAATTCAGGGATTGTCACACTCTTCTACTTAATCTGTTATACTCTCAGTTTTCATATTTCAAATATCCAGCCTGAATTGTGGCTATTAAATTTGTGTCCCATCTCTTTGGTCTGTGACAGCTGAGTATTTGAGTAAAAATTTAAAAATTCTCCAGGTTTATAACCTAGCTTGTTGACCTCTTGGTTTCTGATTAAACACAACCAAAACAAACAAACAAACAAAAAAAACCCCACAAGATATGGACAGCAAGTATTTTAAAGCATTTGCCTGTCAGACACCTACTTGATCTTACTATAAGCTAACATTTTAAAAAGATCAAAGTAATATTTCAGAAGAATTATGTGGCATTTTATTAGAAAAAATAGGAGAGAACTGATCCAAGAAGCTGATAACAGAGCTATAAATATATTTATGAAGATAAAGTGGTAAGTACTATGTGGCTGCTTGGCAACAGAGGGCAAAGGTTTCTGTTAAACAGTGTGTTCTTTATTTCCCAGATATTTAGTACACCACAATATCTACAAAACAGCAAGAGCCTTATTCGGGCCTTTTGGGAGAATCTACATGGCTGCTTACACTGGTACCTAAAAAAGCATTAATTAATTAATGTTGAAAATCACATAATCTGGACTTTTTCCTATCAGTGGCCAATTTTTTAGAAGTATAATTTTAATATATTTTAACAGTTAAAAATTGTGACACAATTTCAGAATAAATCTACTCCTGAGATAGAATCAAATAAAAATTCACCATTATAATGGAAGTCATAGAGACCTTGGTTATATGAAGGGCATTCTTTTCTCTATTTACAAATTGCATCTCTGATGAACATGTACATACTGTTTTTGTTTTTAGTCCCTAAACAATGCAATTTTACAACTATTTATATACCATTTATATTGTATTAAGTATTATAAGTACTCTATGCAGATACCATGTCATTTTATATAAAGGCATTTAGGATCCATGGACTTTTGTATCCAATTAGGAGTCCTCGAACCAGTCCCCCAGGGATGCCAAGGGATGACTGTGTATATACAGTTGAACCCTTTTCTTAGATCTTACTATAAACCTTTATTTAGAAAAATTTTAAAAGCAAAGTGCAGTAGAACACCCTTGTGATTCAACAACTTGGGAAGCTAAGGCAACTTAGCAAGACCCTATCTCAAAAAATAATACAAGGGCTGGGAATATAGTTCAATGGTAGAGTACCCCTGGGGTTTAATTCCCAATACTGAAAAATTAAGAGAGCAGAGATTGGGTAGAAATGGTATAGTCAGAAAGAAGTCTTATCTATCAGCAGCCCTCATTAGGCTTCTATCACCTTCCTGATGCCCTTTGCAGACTCCTGGGGCTCTAAAGAGAACAACATGGAAATCATTGTGTTGGGTTTTGATTGATTGATTAATTGATTGATTGATTGCTGTGCTGGGAAGTGAAAACGGAGCTTGTACATACTAGGCAAATGCTCTACCTGAGAGCTATACCTGCAAGCCTCTACTGAACTTTAAATAACCTTGAGTGCAAGAACTAAAACTTATTTTATTAACTGATAAGGGTACATTACAGTAAATGATTGGCCACAGCATATTAAAAAATTCAGTTAATTCAGCTCCACTACTTCTGAAGTTCTCTCTCTCTCTATTTGACTGCCAAGTGGAGTTATAATTTGAAGTGGAATTAGCAGACTCCACTAGCAGGCATGCAGCATTTTAAGCATGTAATGATATTATTTCTTTTCAGATCTTCATCCAAATTTGCCATTGAAAAATAAGAAAATGATGAGTGATGCAAGTGACATGCTGGCTGCGGCACTAGAGCAGATGGATGGTATTATAGCAGGTAATCTGATCTTCTGAAGAATGGAATAACAACAGTTCCTCTGCTCATTTGACTTTTTCATTACAACTCTTCTATTACTTCCTACACTTTGTCTTATTTTCACTATTAGTTCTCTGCCCAATGTCTTTAGGTTCCCCATGATTTTATCTTTGTTCTTCTCCATTCTCTACCAGAATTATTCTCAAATTTTATTTTTAAATGTCAAAAATTCCAATTTTATCCTAGATTTTTCATCAAGGTTAAAGAATTTGCATCTCAGGCTGTTCTGATGTCAGTGGTTCATGGACCTTATTTTGAGGGTTAGTGCTCTACCCCACATCCATGAATGATCTGTTCTCTTCAATATACACTTTACCAGTGACTCTGGTAAAGTCCCAATCCACTAAACTTCAGGTCTATAACTAATTGCCAGCCAGATCTCTCCCCTGAAATGTCATAGAGGTACATCAGTGTCATTATTTAAAACATTGAGTTATGTAATGTATGCCTGGGTTCAATCCCTAGCACAAAACACCAACCAACCAAACAAACAAAAATGGAGTTTAGTATCTTTCCCTGGAAGTCTCTCTAGTAGCCTGTATCTCACTTCATTTCATAACCCTCTATCTACCATTTCCTAAGCCAGAAATTTAAGTCATTTTGAACAGATCAGAAAATAAAAATAAAAGAGACAAAGAGCAATATATGCTTGTTTTCAGAATGGGCTTTGGATCAGTTGTATGAATTTAAGCAGTGTAATGTTTTCTCTTGTAAGTAACAGGAAAACAAAATGTCCATAATTTTTTCCTCCAAGTGGGGAGAGAGTGGTGGGGATCAAACCCATGGTTTTGTATATGCTAGGCAAGCATTCTACCACTAAGCTACATTAAAGATAGTAAAAACTATTTTTTAAAGTTGATGCTAATGAGAAGTTGATGCTAGGCTGCCAAAAAATAATAGGGGGAAATGTTTATACACATAGCTCACACTTGCATATACAAATGTACACATGTAATTCATTGAACTTCAGAGATTAAATTCTGGCAAGTTAACTGGGAGTTGGACTTCTTGTCTTTGGAATTGTGCTATCAAATTTCTGCCTCCATGCATAACTCCTTTTCAAGGAATTTGAAGACTATAAATTCTCTAAAATTTTTGTTTTCTAAAATGCATTACTCTATCAAAATTGCTGTGCCACCTTCTTATCTGTCGTTTTCTGGGCACAGCACACCTTACACCAAGGACTACCATGTTCTTTTTCTTTTTATACCACACAGTTGGCCTCCTTAGATATTGCACCATTGATAAGTATCATCGATTAGATGGTTTTATTTTTCCATCAAATATCTGTGACTTGGGAAGATTTACATGATAAAATTGTTGTCTTACCCTGTTTCTTGTTTTGACTAATTAGGTGGTTTACCCCCTTCAGCTATGATGTTTTATCTATCATAAATTCTCTTGCTTTCTGTCTGATTTTTTTTTTTTTTTTTTTAAATCTAGGTTCTAAGGCCCTGGAATATTCCAATGGGATCTTCGATTGCCAGTCTCCCACCTCTCCATTCATGGGAAGTTTGCGAGCTCTACACCTTGTAGAAGATCTTCGTGGATTGTTAGAGATGATGGAAACAGATGAGAAGGAGGGCTTGAGATGCCAGATTCCCGATTCTACAGCAGAAACACTTATTGAGTGGCTTCAGAGTCAAATGGTAAGTGTCCATGTGCAGTGTATTTGTGCTGTGAATCTTGGTTGCTTGTTCCAAAATTTAAAGCATAAAATACGTAATTAGAACTAGAAAAGAACTACAGGGTAACATGTTAGTTTCTCTTTTATCCCTTAAGAGATACCAATTCGTTTTAAGAATAACTTTTTTAAAAAGTGCCATTTCCGTCTATGAGTGCCAACCTGTCACTAATTTGCTCATAAGTACTGGCTTTTAAATTGTGTCTGAATAACCAGTTATGGCTTAAAACAAATGGTCTTGTAAATATAATAATAGATGCTGTCTCAGTGATAATGGGAAGTTCATTACAAATGATTCAATGACAATTCTCTATGGAAAGTATAATGAGGGGCTAAGGTTATAGCTCAGCCATAGAAAGTGTAATGAGTAAGACACTTCAAAAAGCAACAGAAGGGGCTGGGGATTTGGCTCAAGTGGTAGTGTGCTCGCCTGGCATATGCGAGGCGGCCCGGGTTCGATCCTCAGCACCACATACCAACAAAGATGTTGTGTCCGCTGAAAAAACTAAAAAAAAAAAAAAAAAAAATTAAAAATTCATTCTCTCTCTCTCTCTCTCTCTCTCTCTCTCTCTCTAAATTAAAAAAAAAAAGCAATAGAAGTTTAGTGGTGGCATTTGATATGAAGTGCCATCTAGTAGTTAGTGCCAATCATTTCATTTCAATCCCAGTTCTGGATTTGGGCTTTAAGTGGTTTATAGAACAACGAGCTTTCTTTTAAGGTCTTCTCAAAAATTGATGATGTGGTAGAGCTGCCTTTCCTTTAGACACAATGGTAAATACCACCCCGCTTTTAAAATATTTATTTTTTTAGTTTTAGGTGGACAACAATATCTCTATTTTTATGTGGTGCTGAGGATCAAACCCAGTGCCTCATGTATGCTAGGCAAACACTCTACCACTGAGCCACAACCCCCAGCACTGCGCCCCCCTCCGCCTTTTAAAAGATATGTGTTGGACACTTAAAATCTAAAGAATATCACAAAACAGATTCAAAGATAGGAGAGGTGGTATTTTCAAATATTTAAAGGATACTTAATTTTTAGTAAGATGTATGAATAGTTTATGAATTAATTTTGTTTATATAAAAACTAATGACAATTTGTGTGGAAGGATCAAGATCTGTTTCTGGATCTGTGGTAAAAGTAAAAGCTGCTTGCTCTGGAAGGCTTAATAGCACACACTATAGCTAAACTATTTTTTTGTAAGGTGTAGCAAATGCTGGTACTCCCAGCCCATCCTGTACTGAATGTTCTTTCATTGACACCCAATTTACCTCTCTATATCTGAGTGCATATTGTATGATCCATCCTTCAGTGGTGGTGCTTAATCTTTCTGTTAAAGTTTTTCTGAGAATGATGAAAAGTGATGATGATGATAATGATGATAATGAAGATATCTGAA
Organism: Ictidomys tridecemlineatus; assembly: GCF_052094955.1. Taxonomy (NCBI): domain Eukaryota; kingdom Metazoa; phylum Chordata; class Mammalia; order Rodentia; family Sciuridae; genus Ictidomys; species Ictidomys tridecemlineatus. The sequence goes on along the minus strand of NC_135482.1, from coordinate 81,685,577 downwards.
TATGTTAGGTCCGTCACTTACTCCTTTTTCAGAAACTGCAGTGATGGTATCACTGATGTTCAGACATGCCAAGTACTAGCCTCAGGGCTTATTCACGGCTGCTCACTCTCCCTGGAAAGTTTTCTTCAGGTGGCTAGCAAGCACCCTTACAGTCTCCTGGTATTTACTCAGAAGTTGTACTCTCAATGGGGCTCTTTTCATCTTGTCTAAAATATTCACATTCATTCTTTCTCCCTGTTTAGTCTTTTTGCTTAGCATTCACCACTTTCTTATGTACTATGTATTTATCATATTTATATAATTTAGTTCTGTCTTTCCAACCACAATGTAAGCATCATGAATTACAGAATTTTTCCTTTAAGCCACAAAAAAAAATAAACCATTGTATTTCTGATGTCTAGAATGACATCTGGCATACGTTAAGTGCTCAATCATTATGTGCATAATGAGTGATACTCTATGAATGATAGAAGAGTATGTATATTCAAATGAACTAAAGTCATTTGTTTATTCCTTGGATGAGTACTGATTTGTTGGTTTGTATTTTGGGTTGCTTTCTATCTTGTTATTTAACATTTTGAATCCACAAAATGACAAATACCTCACTGAACTAAACTGGCAACAAGAAGTGAATGTGGATTTAGAGAAATAAGGGTTTATTATTGTTGTTGTTGTTACATTTATTTATACCTATCTAATTTACTTATATCTATTCCCTTAACTTGGTCCTAAACCTTTCAAATTAAGTGTGCTTTCTCAAGTACAAAGAGAAGGAAAGAATAAAACAAGAGGCAAAAACCAAAGATGCTTCATTTACTTTATTTATTTAAAAAAAATTTTAGCTGTAGTTGAACACAATATCTTTATTTACTTATTTTTATGTGGTGCTGAGGATCAAACCCAGGACCTTGCACATGCTAGGCGAGCGCTCGACCACTGAGCCACAATCCCAGCCCTCATTTACTTTTGATCTAATTAGATGAATTACCCTGGAAAGTTCTTGCAATATTTTCTTCCAGTCAATGAAACTGAGGACCATGACCTGATCCTTATCAGCAAAGGGGTCAGACAATGAAATCCCAAATTCATCTGATTATGTGGCAGTTTTAATTTTGAGACAATCTCAGAGTCAGCAGAAGTTCTAAAAATATAATTTTAAACAAAAGGAATGAAAACGCTTATGGTGATAACTCCAAATCATGGGGGAAATGAGGCATTCTTACCAGCTTCTCTTATCTGTTCAGTTATCATAATATATTACTTATTTGTATACTTTTTTAAAGTAGATAATATTAATTCCAAATATGCATTTTTAAAAGTTTCTGTAAAGAATGGCAATCATCAAGAATATAGGCAACAATAAATGTTGGCAAAGATGAGGTGGAAAAGGTACACTCATATATTGCTAGTGGGACTGCAAATTGGTGCAACCACTATGGTAAGCACTATGGAGATTCCTTAGAAAACTGGAAATGGAATCACCATTTGACCCAGCTATCCCACTCCTTGGTTTATACCCAAAGGACTTAAAATCAATATACTATAGTGATGCAGCCACATCAATGTTTATAGCAGCTGAATTCACAATAGCTATACTATGGGATCAACCTTGGTGTTCCTCAATAGATGAATGGATAAAGAAAATGTGGTATATGTACTCAATGGAATATTACTCAGCTTTAGAGAAGAGTGAAATCATGGCATTTGTCAGTAAGTGGTTGGATTTGGAGAATATCATGCTAAGCAAAATAAGCCAATCCCACAAAACCAGAGGCCATTTTTTTTTTCTAGTATAAGGATGCTAATTCACAGTAAGGTGGGGGTACTAGAGAAGAATAGTGTTATCTTAGATTACCTTAGGTAGAGGGAAGTGATGGGAGGGAAAAGGAGGGGATGTGGGGATAGGAAAAATAGTAAAATGAAATAGACATTATTACTGTATGTATATATGTGACTGCATGACCAATATGATTCTGCAAACATATACACTCAGAAAAATGAGAAATTATATCCCATCTATGTATGATCTATTAAAGTTCATAAATGAAAAAAAAAAAACACCATGAGTCACAATGGCTCACATTGGTAATCCAGGGACTTGGGAGGCTGAGGCAGGCGGATCAACAAGTTCAAGACCAACCTGGGTGACTTAGTGAGACCCTATCTCAAAGCAAAAACAATAAAAAGGGTTGGGGATATACCTCAGTGGTAGAGTGCCCCCTGAGTTCAATTTCCAGTATGGGAAAAAATGTAGAAACAAGCCAAAATTTATCAATAAGCATAACATGTAAGTTAACTAAAGGGACCCATTAAGAACCCCCCCCCCCCGCCCCCACAAAAAAGTTTCTGTAAAAGTATGAATACTTGTTAAAGAATTCAACCATGGGATATGTTCTCCCCAGGGCTGCTGGCAATATTCCCTGGGTCCCTGACTCCTTGCTGCACAGTTCATTCCATCCCACCCTCCTCCCACCCCTGCTGCTCTCTGACCAGCCTCTCTTTTCATGTGTGCCTCTGGAAGATATTTTTTCAAGCCTTGGCAAACAAGATACATCTTAAGCTTGTGTCCTATAAAGGATCACAGTCATCTGAGTTATGCAGTATCTCAGGGAGACATCCTAGCTAAAATTGTAGCAGTTTGCCTCTGAGGTTCAGCATAGGAAAACAAATTGACCAAGTCAGCAGAATTCTCAGTTGAGAGGCCAGGGCAGAGTAAGAGATGAGAGGTGTACTTTTAATGGTATCCCAGACTGCTGGTATTTGTTAGGATTGAATGGAAGGAGCTTTCTCTGTTACTGTATGTAAGTATGTGAGTGAGTAAAGAACCAATAAGTGAGAAGGACAATAGGGACAACATTTTTTCTTGCTTTGTATTATCCTTCCCAAAGTTGACAGACGCTTTTTGCTGGATATGCATCCTGTCGCATAGTTGGCTTTCAACAAATATCAAATAAATGAATGAGATGGGTAAATGAATGACTGACTGTGCTACTACACCAGGATAGGAGCTGGCGCTTGTCTACTCGGGACTCGGGGACCTTCATTTCTTTATCAACTCAGAACTTTGGAATATACCTCTGATCAGGATAATGTACTCTCAACATGTAGCCTTTTCCCAATTGCAGAAGCTTCAAGAATCATGATCTGCATACAAATAATATCTGGGGGACCAGAGCTTGTCTTTCTCACTCAAGCAAGATATATCTATAAGAGCCTTTTAGGAGACACTAGGAAATCTGTCCAACTTGCTCACCCTGCAACAGCCATGGCTACACACATGCCAGGATGCTTTGTATGCATTAACTGTAAAACCAAGCAGCCTTTGTGTATTGGCAATTGATATTTTGGTAACAGAATACCTAAATGCTGTAAAAGAAGACTCTCAAGATATTTCTGTCATGACTGGCAGATGACAGTACATGGCATCTGCTTTTTGAGGCAGAATTTCGGGTGTAGTTTAACTTTTTCAATAGTAAATTTTGGAGACTGGCCACCTGATTTTCTCACTCCAGAGCACTGGTTTTTACTCTGGTTTAACTCTCTGTCTATTGAAAGTAAACACTGAGAAAATAAAACTCAGAAAAACAAACAAAAGTAAAATCCATTGTCTGTTTTTGACTACATGTGAAGCTCTACTTGAAAAGTGCAGGGTGCATTTAAGCTTGTCCTAAGGTTCTGTCTCTGAAGCATGTTCTGACAGCACTTAATAAACTAATGTTTTTTATAGCTGAAGGGTTTGGTTGGGCTTTGTGGGTGTGATGAAGTATATGTGAGTTTTTTCCCTCCTTTTTTTCTTTTTGAGCAGAAATAATGATGAGATTTGGGGGATAAACAGAGGGCTTCTAAAGAGATTGTTCCTATTGTTTGAGGATCTTATTTAATCTTTTGAGTTACAATAGAAACTTAGGAGGGGAAAAAACAAGCGAGCTGTTTGCAGGACTAACCTAGAGTTAGAGGTATAGTAGTACACTATAGGCACTGGCAAATCGGAAGGGATGATTGAATGGCAACCGGAGTGGCCCTGAGAGTATTACCTATGTACAGCATAAAGATGAAGCTTTGCCACTCACATACCCTCATTCCATCACATCTGGTGAGAGGACATGGAACAGATTGCTGTCTCTGCCGGAAGACTGATTTCCAATATTGTTGGTATTGTGCTCTTTCTTTCTTGGACACAAACTGTGTGAGATGCTTTATTCTGTTGGACTCAAGTGAAATATGATTTCAGTATTGATGGCTGAAGGATTCAAGTCTCAGTCTCCTTGAACAATGTCTAACACAAAGCAGATATGCAATAAATGTTTAATCACAGTAGTAGAGTTATAATTCTGATGAGGGCAAGAAACACTCTAGTAGTAGACATGTCTTTTAGTGACTAGAGATAATATCTAATTAAAGGAGACTTAGTGGATTGAGCCTCATGTTTCCCCCCTCAATGCTGAACTTTTAAAAATAAAATTGTGTGTCAAGACTGTGAAACAGTTTTTAAAACTGCTTTTAACAATAAGGACACTGGGTAGGATATGTGTATTTATGTATATGTAGTAATACTAGTCTAACTATTTATTCACATTTAGTGTCCTTATAAAAGGACTGGGGTTCCCCCCCCCCATTTTTATTTAGATAGCACCCTGATTTGGGTCTATTGCATTCAAATTATGTTGCTGTTTTCTAAATAACTATCATTGTGACAAATCACGGCCTTGTATGTTGATTTTGGATTTAGATAGGAGAATAGAGCCCAGGAAGAAAGAAAAAAGCAAAATGAAGATGGGAAAACAAGGAAGAAAACTGTAGTCTAATGCAAACCAATAGAACCCAGAAAATCAAGGGAAAACAATACTCTAAGTGGAAATAACAGGCAAAGACTTCCACTTACATGAATGAATAACTATGGAAATTAAGCTGTTTGTGCATGGGGTTTTAAAATAGTCTAATTTTACATGTATTTGAATTTTCTAATAAAGTTTTAAACAAGTACAAAAGGAAAATACTAAAAGTTATTACATTTGATTTTGCATTTTTAATACTTAATTCAAAGAAAATTTATAAGAAAGATTTCACTTAGATGGTGAAGAGTAAGGTAGTTGGTACTCTAATGTATAATAGAGTAAGGTAGGTGGTACTCTAATAGCACTTGCCATGTGTGTTCAGAAAATTCACATTTCCAGGTGAGATTACTGGCTAGTTCTTGATTCAATAATTCTATGAAGATTATAGCTTTTTAGATGTTTTTCTTTCCCCCATGCCAGGATAATCTGATGAACACCATACATTTCCTAAAGTCTCACTGCTGTTTCAGAGCTGGATTTCCACTTGATCCTCCATATACACCATTATTTGGATGTTGTACTTTGAAATCCTCATTGATTCCAGTTTGACTTAAACTTTCAAATGGATGTAGGTCAATAGGGGTTGCACAATGCTTAAGTATAGAGGATGGTCTAAAGGAAACAGGAAATCAGAGTTCCAAATAGAAGGGTAATGTTGAGCTTTTAGTTCCCCGGACACTGGCTGGAAGAAAGGAAAGATGGAGAAGTAAATGTAGTGAAATGTGTACTAAAAAACTGTGTAAGAAAGGTGCCAACTTGTCCATCCAAAAGGCTCCAAGACCACCTCCTAAGCATAGTGGTGAAGGATCACAGGCACAAGGAGAAAGGAGCTCATCCAGAGGCTAGCCATGGAGTAATACATGGTTGGAGGGACACGTGAATAAAAGTCTTACCAAGAAGCAAGAAGACCAGGTTAAAAATGAACATGCATTCATCTTACATTCAACCAGTGTTTGTCAAACACACATCATTGTTCCTTCATTCAGCAATTATTTAGTTAATACCTATGGTGTTAGGTACAAGATGAATCTACTCATAAAGAATGTAGAATCTGCTTGAGAAAGGGACACATCCATAGTGAAGTGTAAACTTAGTCCATTTCATGTGATGCCTGCTGTAATGAAGGTGCATTTGATGCTGTAACTTGCACAGAAGTGAACCATTATTTCAAGGAAGACCTCACCTACCACCTCCCAGTGGAAATGGACCCTAAAGCCTCAGAAAAAAATAGGAAAAGAAAAGAAAGACATTTCATGCAGAAGGAATCAGTATGTGAAAAAGCATGCCATATTTGGGAAGGTTTTGAGTGATCTGATACTGGAGCACAGGAGTTGAAGGAAGAATGGAGATGACAAGGTATTAACCTAATAGATATACCTCCAACACAGTCTTATGGTAGAGGTATTAGTAGGTAGAACAGATCTTTTCCTACATGAATAAGTTAACACAAGTATGTAACTATTCCAACAGTGACTCTTAAATTTTGCTTTAAAAAATGTTTTAAAAACTTTAAACTAATCTTGAGTACAACAAGTGTTTATAAGTGTGAGTATATTGAGAAACATAATTTTGCTCATTTTGAATCAGTTTTAATCATTTGTTTTATTTTGATGAACTGATTTTGGAACATCCATTTCTCTGTCATACTTAATAGTTTGAAAGGAAACTCTGCTAATCTGGGTACATTTCTTCCAATCAGAAAAAAAGGAGTTAGGGGGATAGCTCACTGGTAGAGTGCATGCATACATGCATGAGGCCCTGAGTTCAACCCCCAGCATACTAAAGAATAAGAATATACTTTGGTGGAGTGCCCAGGTACTTGGCCTTAGCTACTTGGGTTACTGACACAGGAGGGTCACTTGAGCCCAGTGTTCAGCCTGGGCAACATGGCAAAAATCTCATCACTTAAAAAAAGGAAAAAGAAAAGTTTTAGTTCTTGTCTTCAATGAACAGAAAGCATTTTTTTTCTTCCTGATGAGAAGTATGTTTATAAAAAGTTGCTTGTGTGTCATTTTAAAACCAGATGCCTGTTAGTATTCGTAATCAAAATGAGGGATTTAAAATGTTATTCACCACATCAATAGACTTAAAAATAAGAACCATATGATCATCTCGATAGATGCAGAAAAAGCATTCGACAAAGTACAGCATCCCTTTATGTTCAAAACTCTAGAAAAATTAGGGATAACTGGAACATACCTCAACATTGTAAAAGCAATCTACGATAAGCCACAGGCCAGCATCATTCTGAATGGAGAAAAATTGAAGGCATTCCCTCTAAGATCTGGTACAAGACAGGGATGCCCTCTCTCACCACTTCTGTTCAACATAGTCCTCGAAACACTGGCCAGAGCAATTAGACAGACGAAAGAAATTAAAGGCATAAAAATAGGAAAAGAAGAACTTAAATTATCACTATTTGCAGATGATATGATCCTATACCTAGCAGACCCAAAAGGGTCTACAAAGAAGCTATTAGAGCTAATAAATGAATTCAGCAAAGTGGCAGGATATAAGATCAACACGCATAAATCAAAGGCATTCCTGTATATCAGTGACAAATCCTCTGAAACGGAAATGAGGACAACTACTCCATTCACAATATCCCCCCAAAAAATAAAATACTTGGGAATCAACCTAACAAAAGAGGTGAAAGATTTATATAATGAAAATTATAGAACCCTAAAGAAAGATATAGAAGAAGACCTTAGAAGATGGAAAAATATACCCTGCTCATGGATAGGTAGAACTAACATCATCAAAATGGCGATATTACCAAAAGTTCTCTATAAGTTCAATGCAATGCCAATCAAAATCCCAATGGAATTTCTTGTAGAAATAGATAAAAGAATCATGAAATTCATATGGAATAATAAAAGACCCAGAATAGCAAAAACAATGCTAAGCAGGAAGTGTGAATCAGGCGGTATAGCGATACCAGACTTCAAACTATACTACAGAGCAATAGTAACAAAAACAGCATGGTACTGGTACCAAAACAGGCGGGTGGACCAATGGTACAGAATAGAGGACACAGAAACCAATCCACAAAACTACAACTATCTTATATTTGATAAAGGGGCTAAAAGCATGCAATGGAGGAAGGATAGCATCTTCAACAAATGGTGCTGGGAAAACTGGAAATCCATTTGCATCAAAATGAATCTGAACCCCTATCTCTCGCTATGCACAAAAGTTAACTCAAAATGGATTAAGGAGCTTGATATTAAATCAGAGACACGGCATCTGATAGAAGAAAAAGTTGGTTATGATCTACATACTGTGGGGTCGGGCTCCAAATTCCTCAATAGGACACCCATAGCGCAAGAGTTAACAACTAGAATCAACAAATGGGACTTAGTCAAACTAAAAAGTTTTTTCTCAGCAAAAGAAACAATAAGAGAGATAAACAGGGAGCCTACATCCTGGGAACAAATCTTTAATCCACACACTTCAGATAGAGCCCTAATAACCAGAATATACAAAGAACTCAAAAAATTAGACAATAAGATTACAAATAACCCAATCAATAAATGGGCCAAGGACCTGAACAGACAGTTCTCAGAGGAGGACATACAATCAATCAATAAGTACATGAAAAAATGCTCACCATCGCTAGCAGTTAGAGAAATGCAAATCAAAACTACCCTAAGATACCACCTCACTCCAGTAAGATTGGCAGCCATTAGGAAGTCAAACAACAATAAGTGCTGGAGAGGATGCGGGGAAAAGGGCACTCTTGTTCATTGCTGGTGGGACTGCAAATTGGTACAGCCAATTTGGAAAGCAGTATGGAGATTTCTTGGAAAGCTGGGAATGGAACCACCATTTGACCCAGCTATTCCCCTTCTCGGTCTATTCCCTAAAGACCTAATAAGAGCATGTTACAGAGACACTGCTACAACGATGTTCATAGCAGCACAATTCACTATAGCAAGATTATGGAATCAGCCTAGATGCCCTTCAATAGATGAATGGATAAAAAAAATGTGGCACTTATACACAATGGAGTATTACTCTGCATTAAGGAACGACAAAATCATAGAATTTGGAGGGAAATGGATGGCATTAGAGCAGATTATGCTAAGTGAAGCTAGTCAATTGTTAAAAAACAAATACCAAATGACCCCTTTGATATAAGGGGAGTAAACAAGGACAGGGTAAGGACGAAGAGCTTGAGAAGAAGATTTACATTAAACAGGGATGAGAAAAGGGGAGGGGGGATAGTAGAGAATAGGACAGACAGCAGAATACATCAGACACTAGAAAGGCAATATGTCAATCAATGGAAGGGTAACTGATGTGAAACAGCAATCTGTATACGGGGTAAAGTTGGGAGTTCATAACCCACTTGAATCAAACTGTGAAAGATGATGTATTAAGAACTGTGTAATGTTTTGAACGACCAACAATAAAAAAAAAAATGAGGGATTTAAAGTTATACTGGGCCTGTCTCAGCACTTTTTCAATTGAGAACATGCATTATGCCTCCTGGCTGTTTTCCAAAAAACTGTCCTTTAGAAGTTATGTGAATTTCCTTTGCAGCAGTCCACAGGGATGGAAGTCATTCAGACCACTCCTTCAGACTCTTGTAATTTAATTCTGGGCACTTGAGTTAACAACATGAACAGAGTTATGTAGTGGTAATTGTATAGGTATGGGGTCAAATAGCTGATCTTAATTTTTTTTATCTACCCTAAATGTACATTGCACACTTACTAAATTAGCTTCTGATTTTTCTTTGGCCTCTTGGGAAATATGATCCAGCATGCCTAAGTTTGTAGAAAAAAACATCCTGAAATTTGGGGTTTTGTTGTTGATGAAGCCTCATTTTTGTTTGGTTTTTCCTTCCCAACAAATAACTTTTGTTATTCCCAGAAATAATACTGGAAACTGCAGTAATTGGAAAGGTAGAACAATGGCACAAGTTAATTGGAAAAATAATAAATGTCATATCAGATATAACATCTGATATACAGTTTGTAAGTTTGTATTTTTCCTATGGTTCTAAAGGTGTTACTTGCTTTTTCAGCTGAACTCTGGATGGCCCCATCTATCCATTCTGGACTCCAGCTAGCTTTTATTTCTGTTGTATTTGAATAAAGAATCTAGAAATTCTGTGAGGATTGCATATTAGATGATTGTGAACTAATTAAATGAGATTACAAGACACAAATCATATATTATATGTTAAAGTGGTATTTTTACACTTCTGCTCTTTGTGAGCTTTTCAAGTCACTTGCCAGTGAGATGGCTGAGAAAAGGAATCTATACTTCCTTCTTAATCTATACCTCTTTTGGCATTTGTACCATGCATGTGGTATAAATATACACAAATCTGACTTTTTTTAAAAAAAAAAAAAAAAGGAAGCAGGAGAGAAAAGAAAGATTTGAGTGTCAGTATGTGCAGAGCACTAAGCCAGATGCTATGGAAGTTATAAGAGGATACCAGTTTAGGGGCTTTTCCCAGGAGCTGAACATGACATTACATGAACAAACAAACTCACAAGAAGTTAACGAGGTGAAGAGAGAAAGTGGTAAGACACTGATAAGCAGAGTCAGTGCTATGAGTGTTCACTGAATGGTTAAGCTTTTGGGAGAAGAAGGAAAGGCTTCCAGGACTCAAGGCTTCAAAGAAGTAGGGAACGTTTGTCCTGAGATTAGAAGACCTGAGGGAACAGGAAGAAGCCCATGGTTTAAGTTGCCCCTATTCTCTCCTACTTAAAGGCAGGCATCTGCTATCCTGGATGTGGAGCCTGGGGATGGATATAGTGGGAATAGAAGAGTGTCGAAGGTCTGAACCTCTCTCTACACTCAGAATTAGTGATACTGAGGGTTCAGGGAAAACAGTGATATCAGACCCCACCATACACTCTCAAGACCTTGTATGATTCTGAGAGTGTGTCAGTTGTCACTGAAGAGTATAAGTAATGCTGTTCCTGAGAGTCATTATTTTCTGATTGTTAAGAAGTTGTTTAGGTTGATAAAGTCATATCCAAATGTCCAATATGCCTTTCTGATGTATATAAGTAAATGAATTCTCATATATTCCATTAATGACAGTGACAGCTGTGCTGAATGTAATTCCACTTCCTTGTACTAAAATTTACTCACAACATCAATCTAAAAGGAGAGTCAGTCTTAACATTATTATTTCCTTTTTCAGACAAACGGACACTTACCTGGGAATGGAGATGTATATCAAGAAAGGCTAGCTCGCTTAGAAAACGATAAAGAATCCCTTGTTCTTCAGGCAAGTAATTTTAAATGTTACTTTTCTCATGATGTACAGTTGGCCCTCCAAACTTTGGATCAAAAATATTTGGAAAAATTGAAGCTGTTCTAAACATGTACAGACTTTTTTTTTTCCTTGTCATTATTTCCTAAACAATATATATGACAACTGTTTACATAGCATTTACATTGTGTTAGGTAATTAGAGGTGATTTAAAGCATATGGGAGGATGTTCATAGACCATATTTAATACTATGCTGTTTTATATAAGGATTTGAGCTTCTACAGATTTGGTATTTGCAGGGATGCTGGAACAAATCCCACACAGATACCAAGGGAAGCCTGTACTTACAAGATGATTTTAAATTGAGATGGTCAGTTCAGATACTTACAACAACAAGGTTGCTAAATAAAAATGCAGTAGACCATCTGTACACACTAGGAAGTAGTGAGGATGGTGGTGGAGTGTGTATCCAGCCTAGAGGGAGCAGTTCTTAGCCTCAGCCCTTCAAGGCCAGTCTGAATACAAGCTCACTATCATCTGATCTGACTTTCTAATATCATCCATCATTTGATCTGATGTTTTAATATGTAACAGAAATTCAAATATATAGCTGTAGTATAAAAATATCAATGTTATAATTTCTGAATATGAATATATGTATAATTTTTCTATTTATAAAATGATACCATGGGTCAAACAGAACACAACAGTGAGTGGAATCCTGCTTGTAGACTAAATTTACTTACTTCCTCATAGTGTTTGGACAAGTAATTTTTACTTTGGTATTTTGACTAAATGAATATTTATTATATTATTATATTTATTAGGCTGATGATCAGTGAGGAAAAACATGTAGATCTCAATAAGTACTAAGGATGAAGGAGTAAGCCTACAGTTTCTTGTGGATCTTTGAATATGTTTCATTGTACCCTGGGTGTGTTTTTGTTTGTTTGTTTGTTTTTTAATACTTGGACTTGAACCAGGGCTTTATGCATGCTAAGCACATTCTCTAGCATTGAGCTACACCCCTAGCTCTGCATCTTGGCTTTGAATACATTTGCAGTCAGTGTGATCTTGAAAGATATTGTGGAATTTAAATTCCCTGGGTTCTTTTCCTTATTCTTCAAGCATCATATTTGAATACTCCTTGACAATATCTGCTTCAAATATTAACTTCATTTCCTCTCTTCCATTCTAATACTATTTCCTACATTCCCCCAAACAGAATTTGTGTTCATAAATTTTTTCATCAATGATTGAAATCTATAAAGCATTACACATCCCCAGTCAGCACTAATTTTCTCATAAACTGAACAGGAATTCTTAGATCCAGAAGCAACATGTAAATAGTACTGTAAAAGACCTCTGTAGTCTTCTCAGATTGTTTTGCTTTTCTTTTTCTTTTTTTTTAAATATTTATTTTTTAGTTGTAGTTGGACATAATACCTTTATTTATTTATTTTTATATAGTGCTAAGGATCAAACCCAGGTCATCTCACAAGCTAGGCAAGCGCTCTACCGCTGAGCCACAACCCCAGCCCCTCAGATTGTTTTTCTTTACCACCATGAGTAGTGAGATTATTCTAGTTTGTATTCACTTAGAGAAATAAAGTATGCCAATAGAATCCAAATTCTGTTTTTCTTTTTTCTTTTCTTCCTTCCTTTTTTGCGGGGCCAGGGGTGTGGTCCTAGGAACAAACCTAGGGCCTCAAACATACTAAGCAAGCATTCTACCATTGAGCTACATCCCATACGATTTTTTTTTTTTTAATTTTAAGACAGGATCTGGCTAGGTTCCAGGCTAACCTTCAACTTGTACTCTTCCTGCCTTAGCCTCCTAAGTTGCTGGGATTGTAAGAGTGTACCATCACACCTAGTGGAACCTAAATTCTTTCTCACTCATTGCAGTATATTACTATAAATATAGGTCAGTGTGTTAACAGACCAGGTGGAGGCTCAGGGAGAGAAGATTCGAGATTTGGAGTTTTGTCTTGAAGAGCACAGAGAGAAACTGAATGCCACAGAAGAAATGCTGCAGCAGGTATGTGTACAAGCTGATGAGGGTAGAGATGGTGGTGAGATGTGTCTGTCTTTACTCTGATGGAGCAGCAAATTTCCAGACTCACTCTGACTGGCACATCTTAAGCAAAAAACTAGAGTAAGAGGGTCCCAAACTACATAGACAAAAAGTGTTTAATTAGAATCAAAATATTAATGGAATTGTAGGTTATTTTCTTCTTTTTGCATTCACACAATTCCCTAACTCAATCATGGACATATTTTATGATTAAGGAAAAGATAATCACTATATATGGCCTATGTTATTGGGAAAAAACTTGTACATATGCACACATAGTGCTCATATAGGAGAGGCCCTATAGGTTGTGGACAAAATAAAATCACTGTTGCAAAACAGCTTAGTTTGAATTCCTGCTCTGTTATTTCCTTGCCATGGAACTTTGACAAGTTCTTAACCTCTCTGTTCTTCAGTTTCCTCTTCTGATGAATGAGGATAAGGGTTTCTACCTCACAAGACTTTTGAGGCGATGGAATCACTTAATATATGTCACATCAGTACCTGGTACATAGCAGACGTGTCGTCCTCATCGTCATCATCATCATCATCATCAGGCTTAGGAATATGTAAAGGATCTGGGGGTGTAACCCAGTAGTAGAGTACAGGCTTATCATGGGTTCAATCCCTTGTACCAAGGAAAAAAAAGAATAGATAAGAACTGAGTGCAGGGGTGCACTCCTGTAATCTCAGGTACTGCAGAGGCTGAGTTCTGGAGGCCAGCCTGGGCCATTTAG